>NW_028288973.1:300000-600000 GCF_059628265.1 Tinamus guttatus
CCTGCGTGTCACAGTGGCACCTGCACAACCACCACGGATACGAGGATCTGCCCTTGTGTTCAATGAAGAGCCATGTTTTATTATCAAACTGCTTGAAAAACACTGCTGCAGGATGCTACAGTCAGTCCACATGCACGTTTGTTCCCACCTCAGCACCCCTTGCATTTCTTCAACCCTGTTTCCCAGTGGTTGCATCTGCTGGGGACTTGTTTTTATCCCCCGGCTGGCCGGGTTATTTCTTTTCTGCCTACCCTCTTGCTGCACAGCAGCTGTGTGCAGCAGCAGGTCTGCAGAGCGATGCAGCAACCCTGTTCGTGTGAGCACTGTTATCCTCGCAGCTCTGCGTTCATCTGCCAGCCCCGTGGGCTCCCTGCGCTGTGACGTGCCGACCCCCAGGCTCTTGGCTGGCCCGGTGTCTAACCAGCCTGGCTGCTGCTATGGGAGCTGCTGGTCGCACACAGCCTGGCCAGGCCTTGCACAGCACCAGTGTGTCCCAAACAAGAGTGGGTAGATGTTTTCCACATTCCTGTTGGGTCTTTTGTGTGTTTGTGTATGTGTGTGTGTCTGGTTCTTTGCAAGTGTCTAGGGAAAAAAGATATGACAGATGATCTGTTGCTGTCTCTTTGGAAAAGATCCAGAGTGGGAAATAGGGCTAAAATGCCAGGCGAGAGCTTGCTGGATAGAGGCAGCCTTGCAATATACTTGATTTTAACCATTCTCGGGCAGCACAGTTTCTTTGATTTGAGTTCATGGAGAAGTCATTTTAGATCCTTGTTCTGCACAATTTCATTGCTCTTTTTTGTCTCAGTTCTCCTCATTTTTAGAAAGGTGAAGTGTGGTCCCAAATTAAACTATTACTGGGATGGATTTCAGCCAAGGGATCCAGAGTCCAAGCTGTGAGGCACAGGAAACACAAGCAAGGGTAAAACAATGCAGTTTTATTTTTTTGCTGTTTCATTTGGCAGGGCGAGGAGTGACATGGCCTTGAAAAATATATATTTTTGTATTGCAATAATGCATTTGAAACAGCCATAAGGACTATTTTCTCTCTTTTCACTTTATTAAAAAAAGAAAAAAAAGGAAAAAGAAAATCACATGCAGCAGTGTTAGAAATGTCAGTAATGCTCCATTTTGCCTCAGTCTGTGTAAGGACCCGTGCCCGGGGCTTGTGGAGATGCTTACGGTAGCCTCCCAAACGCGAGCCGAAGCGGGCTGATCTTTTACCCTCTCTTGCCGCTGCTTGTCCCGGGCTGATGCTCCAAAGGCAAAGCCGGGTGCTGAGCCAGCTTCCCCCAGAGACATCAGCGCGCTACATCCCATATGTCAGCCTCGCGCTCCAGCGGGCGGTTGAAGAAGGGAGACCAAGGGGAGAAAATAAAGTAAAATAAAAATAAAATAAAATAAAATAAAATAAAATAAAATAAAATAAAATAAAATAAAATAAAATAAAGAGACTAATATTTAAAGATTCCCTGTCCCTCCTAAGCAGCGTATTAAGCTGTCCCCGTTCATAGAGAACAAGTGTATCCGAGCAACAAAAACAAACAGGCAGAAACCCAGGCTCTCCGTGTCCCCTTTCCAGCTCTTTAAAAGGTGGTGTGAGTTTATATTGAAGTCGTTCTGTTTCCAAGCACCCCGGTGTTTGGAAACAGCACGTCCGTCCCCGGGTTGGCAAACCTCTGCTGTGGGCATCGACGGGGACGCAGGCAGAGCCAGTCCGTAGGTGAGACAGGGACGGAGGCGTCTGTTGCAGCCCTGGTGCCCCGTGCTCAGCGTCACAGGGCTCACAGGTGCTCGGACCAAGCCTCAGGCTGCCTGCGAAGCGCAGGGTGGCTTCACACGTGCCTTACTGGTACTTACTGCAGCAAGGTACCTTCCTTGCACCCAAATCCCTTTTCGTACACCTTGAACGAAGCCACGGTTGACTCTGGAGGAGCCGCACGTGCCGCTTGCAGTGGAGCCCCGTGCCCCGATGCTCGGATGATGGTCCCTGCTGTTCCCAGGACCAAGGGTGAGCCTGGGCACGCGGTGAGCCCCTTGTGACCGAGTTAAATCATGGAGGTACTGCGAGCTCACGCGGCAGAAGCTCATGCTTTCCGAGGAAAAAAAAAAAAAAAAAAAGGTCTTAAGCTATAGTCAGTACCCTCTTTTAAAACCTCACAATCTCAAGAGGAACTAAGTAAATGCCATTCTACAAAATTTCCTAAAATAAAATAAAATGTCAGTAAAAGACCTTGCACCGCAGGCAAGAAAAATAATGTGGGAGGACCCTTGCCCTAATCAGTTCTTGTTTCTTGAACTGTCTCGGAAAATTTCCGTTGGTCTAAACTTACATATTTTATCTTCCTCTCTTGACAATTGGGAAAGTTCACGGACATGCTGGTGAGGATCTATTTTTAGTTTATTCCACATTAGGGTGCAAAAAATCTGACGATCAATAAGAACACCAAAAATTCTTAATTGAAAATGTTAATTAAATTCTTAATCTTGATTAGGTTGTCTATCCCAGGCTCTTTGCCATGGAAAGAAGTCAGGAAAAGGGAAAAGGCAGTAAAAACAGACCCTGAAACCCTTTAGTTTGATGGAAAGCCCTCCATAAGCGGGGAACTGAGAATGGCAGGGTGTTTTGGAAGAGAGGAAGAAGAGGGGATGTGATAGAAGTAATGATTATAAGGAAGCTCACCTTAAATGTTTGCACTCGCCATCTCTAAATGGGACCAGGAATGAACCTGAAGTGAAAAACACTCAGAAAGATAAAAATGAAATATTTGTAGATGGCAAAAGGATTCAGAGTAGGACTGGATTTTGATACTGAGCCATAGGAATAGCTCCCAAGGAGGGAAGGAAGATATGTTTTCTCATACCTCATAGAGGAAGTCAACCAGTATAGGGAAATGTCCTCGGGGGAAGGGTAGGGGATAATTTGGGTTGTCCACAGCTCTATGTGAAAAAACAGGCACTGGAAAGGAGAAGGAAGGAGCTGGTGGTGAGGAACCATCTCCTGAGTGGTGAAGTTGGCTCCCACATCCACCTCTTCTTCCTCTCTCAGCAAAGGGCAACAGGGCAGCCAGTTTTGCCCTCTGCCCATATACACTCATACTCCCATAACATGCAGAAGATTAGGTCTGATTCGGACCCACAAAATGAGGATGATTCTGTTTGTACCAGAGGAAAGAGAAGAGGCACCAAAACCCCAAACCAGCAGGAAGCAACAACTTCCCTCATTCCATTTGCCAGTGGTTCTTTTGACAGATGACTAGAAATAAAACCCGTCACACACACATGCTGTTTTCCTTTCATCCTTTGTTTTTTTTATTATTTTTATTTTTATTATTATTGTCCTTCTTTTAAGCATCCCTTTAAGGGTGAAATGAAATCCAACCATTTACAGAGAAAATGATTTCAGAATGTACATTTGATTTATCCTTACAAAAAAATCATTATTACTTGCTGCTTATAAATTACAGAGTTAAAGGGAGCTTTGAAGCTGCCTTCTTTTATTTTTTATTTTTTTGGCAAGTTCACACACTCTTTTGCCAAAACAGGGTGTTTTTGGGCCACCCCAGGAGCAACACAATTAGTGGGACCAGGTGGACTTGGTCTAGGAAGTGCTACTGGATCACCCCCAGGATGATACTGCATCATCATCCTCACAGGAAGGAAAGAAAAACAAGAACAAAAACAGTGGTTGATATTCTTAGCTTTAGAGTATTTCAGATCCCTTCTTCAGCCATTATGCGTAGTCTCCAAAGCCTTAATTGTCAGTGTATTGCGGTAGAAAAACCTCTCCTTTCTCAACACTGGATCTGAGTGGCCCCTGCCACCCTCTTATCTCCTGCTCCTCTCGGCTCTCAAGAGGGGTTTGGCGGGGTGGGCACAATGATGAGGGGACTCAGGATCCAGTCTCCTGGGCACTTCCTTCCTTTCTCACTAAGTTTTGAGGTCAATGAAGGCAGGACAAGCCTTTCCTTCCCTCTTAACCACCAGTGTTCACTAAGAGGACCAGGGCGGACCCTGGACTAGTGTCTTCACAGTGCGGAGGCATAGCAGCCACAGAGATTGCAGGGAGATGGGGACACAGCCTGGCGTGGTTTGGGGAGGGGAAAAGACACTACAACCCCACACGGATACACCTAAAGAGACTAACTGGGGAAACATTGCTACTCGTTCTGTTCGGACACCTCATGAGTCACCTGGAGGCCGTACGGTCCACCAAAGCCCATGTCCTGCCCATGCCTGCACACCTAACCCGTGCTAGCAGGAAAGAAAGCAAAGCAGCTTCACTAGCAAGGCCGGTGAGATGAGGCAGGCAGAGCAAGAGAGGAGTGCAGGGCTCCGGGATGCCACGTGCTGCTCTCCAGCCCTCCCCTGCAGCACTTAATTCGAAGGCGGAAAGATTCCCGGGAACAAGCGGCAGGAGCTGTCAAGCTGAAGCGGCCTGCAGGGAGAGGCCTGCCCACCCCTCCGCGCGCCACCTTGTAGCGGGAGAGGCGGCTGCCGCCCGCCTCAGCAGCTCCGGCGCACAAACGCAGCGCGCGGCGGGCACGTTCGCGCTTTCTAATCCCGGCCCTTCTCCAGACTCAGCTTCCGACAAGATCAAAGGGCCGCAGCGCTCACCCCAAAGGGCTCGGGGCAGGGAAACGAGGGTCAGAGTACAACACAAACCTGCCTCCTTTCTCTGCGCCTCTCACCACCCCATGCACCCACTCGGGATTCCTTTCCGTGGAGGATGGCTCCGACCTTGCTGCCTCCCGTCTGAGCACAGACACCGAGGGCCTGGGTTAAGCAGTGCGTGCAAAGGCTGGACAGAGGGCAAGCCACCTCCTTGGGAAAACAATGTGCAAAAGCCAGCTTGCAAGTCCCCACCGCCCAAGGGACAAGGGAGATTTTTTTAATGACAGGCACTCTGTTTCCCTAAAGATATTAAACACAGGGTTAGCCAGATAAATGAGACAACAGAAACATTGACTGGTTTGGCCTTAAACCAAAAATATTTAAACGATTCTTGAGAAAAAAAAAATGCACTTCATCTGTAAAGTCCCTTCCTTCCCTCACAACAGAAGCCTGTTTTAAATTTCATTTCTTAAGAATAAGGAAACGGGGAAATTCAGGAGGGACACTGAGCCAGGCCATGACACAGAAGAGTTCCAATACTGTTTTTACCCCGTTCCAGTGGGACCTTTCCTCTTGCCTGGGGGATAGCAGAATCTCAGAGAGGGAAGGACTATGGAGCAAATAAGGAAGGAGAGAGGAGGGAACAAGCTGTGCTTGAGGAGCAGGAGATCCAGATATTGCAGCTGTGAGCTCGACTGAAAGTCTTAAGAGGCAAGTCCAGTGCCGAAAACATGACTTGTAGCACACTAAAAATACCCAAGGAAGCTCATGCACTGGAAGGGCTGGTGTCAAGGGAGAGGCTGCTCCCAGGCACATAGCATCTTCCTTGATGCAATTACAAGAGGCAGCCCCAGCACACAGGCATCTCAGCCTCTGCTTCATGGGTCTGTGGTGCTCCTAAAAACACCGATTTCTCTTTCCTGTCTTCAGCAAGGCCTAGTCCTGGACTTGCTGCGGTGTGACTGCCATAAGGCAAAGCCAATGGTCTGAATGCAGGTCTCATGCTCTCTTTTAACAGTAAAAATGAGGAATGTCATCTTCAATCTATACTTCTCAAGTACCTTCTACTAAATCCTTTGTGCTAACACATCTGGCTCTCCTCCGGCGCCCCTGGGGAAATCACATTTTCCTCAAGCAGCAGCCTCAATGCCCTGCTCATGTCTCTCTTACTACAGGCATTTCCTTTCTCAGCTAGGTCCTATTTTCTCCATAATCTCTCTATAAACAAGAACTTAATGCAGCAAGCTGGTACAAAGCCTCCATGACTGCGACCAGGCACCACCTTCCTAGCACATCAGCAAATCTGAATTCAGAGAAGCCACCACCTCCCTTTGGGGAAAGGATATTCTGGCTCCTGGACCCTCTGCTCACTTCCCGAAAGGGCTTTTCTGCCTGTGGAGGGCACGCAGCAGAAGTGGCAATAGCAAGTAGAAAAATTAAAAGTGGAAAAGAAAGAAAAAGGGTCCTTCAGTATTTTTAATCAGCTGCTGTTGCATGTGAGATGTGCAAGGTGCTAAAATGAACTTGGTATCAGTTTGAGCAGAAATGAAGATGTTCAGCTTGATTCCCTAATAAGACTGAGACAGAAACTAGAGATATAGATTTTTGTTGTTGTTGTTTTTCACTTCTCTGGAGAGGGAAATAGGAGGGAGAGAGAGAGAGAAAGATACAGAAATGGGAACGAGGCAGAAAGGAGAGAACAGGCTGGACAACACAACAACATGGAGCCTTGATATAGGGAGCAATGGAAACCCTTCTGCTTCAGCACAGCTGACCTGATGTCAGGGTCGCTCTTCCTTATGGCAAATATTTTCCTCCTCCTCCTCCTACACATGATTCTCATGCCTCTGTTTGGAAATGACCCAGTCTTTCCACTATAAAGCTAACAGGGCAAGCTCATCGTGTTTTTCATCCTCTGCCCGCTATATTCCGGTCTCCAGGCACGCTGTCAAGCCATCTGCTAAGGAAGGGAGGTAAGGGTGGAAGCAGGGATCTGCCTCCTCAATGAGCTGATTCAATCTGAGGCACGGACAAGCCAAATCCTGACTGGCCGTCACTGGCAAACTATGAGTAGGCACTCGCCACCCAGCTGCAGCCAGTTTCGTCTCCATTCCTCTCTCCTCTGCATGACCTCGTCCACACGGTCCAGGCTGCAAGTGTGGGCTGCCCATCCTCTCTGTATTGTCTGGTCATCCTAAAACAACCTCTTGGCCCCAGGGGAAGCCTGTTCACCATCTCTCTCTCCACAAGCTCCCTCACAACCTAAGAGCAGACAGATGGCTCATATGCCTCGACATGTTTTGTATCTCCCCACAACACCCATTGGCTGATTGGTTTTCTCCTCTCCCCTTCCATTTATGCCATGGCAAGAAAGAATAGCCAGTATGCACATGCTGCTCCTGATGCAGGCAACATCCCTGTAACAGGTATAGTCTGCATGACTGCACACAGTCAGGGCCAGCATGCAACCATCCCACATGTGTAACGCTGGTCTGTGGAGCCAATGCTTTCTCCTGTGCATTATCTGAAACACAGTCCATGCCTAGATGGAGACCATAGCTTCCACATCCCACCATGTTCTGACCTCTGTGGAAACACACGCACCCAAGCCCAGCTACGTCCCCTTCCCCCCACCCAGTTCTGGTAGCAAATGCCCACATGCATCCCAAAACCATGCATGTTAGCACTCATGCACACAGGAAACCATGCACTTGTAAACATACACTCCCACCATCTTATTAAGCTCTCTACAGCTTATTCTTGCCCTGCAAAAAGCATGTATTGTAGGAAAGATGCTTCAGGCTCTGTAGGCCAAGCCAGTGTAGTGTTGTGGGGGAATGGGTGAAAAAGAAGTAAAAACAAAAAACAAATCAAAACAAACAAAAAACAGCAAAATAAGCTTTCTCCTCCACTTCTATCTCCCTGCTCAAGGGCTGTTAGAGCATCAGGCCAAGATCTGGCCCAGGATAAATGCGTTGGGTCTGTGGGAGGAGGCTGTGTACTGGGGAGAACACCTTCAAAGCAAAGGTGTTGCCTGCCCCCAAATAGTTTTTGAATACAGAGGTATACAGAAATTAAACACTTATTGAGATGCTTTTGCACATTCACACATCCAAAAAATGCCCGTGACACACATCTGCACGCATGACCACTCACACTGGTTTATGCCTGCTGACTCACACACTCATTGAACAGCCCAGGCTCACATCTGTGCTTGCTCCGATCCACAAAGGATGAGGGTGGACAGGAACAGCTGCCCTCTCTCTCCCCAGGGGATCCTCCCAGCCTCCCGCAGAGGAAAATCCACCAGCTGGCTGCAAAGATTCTCTCCAGCCAGCAGGAGAGGTTTAGGAGATGTGGTAGGGTCTTTATGCTACTCCCAGAGTAGGTCCCCAACTTCTCTCCATTTCTTGCCCAGGCCTCCCTTTACGCGACTCAGGAATTCTTTCCCTGAGCATCACCCTGGAATAAAGGGAAGAAGGGAAGAAAGGGGGGCAGAGACTCCCAAGAAATGGTACACCCCACCTGGAATCAAAGAAAATAAAAAAAGAAAGGAACTGGCAAAACACTCGGCTCTTTCCCTTTGTTGTGAAGTTCCAATTTCCTATGCAAGCCCCAGTGGCATCACGCAGCTCCTTCTGCTCTTCGGTAGGGGTTCTCCAACAAATAGTGGAACCGCTGGTAGTTCTTGAGCAGGTACTTGGGAGCATACATCTGCTCCTTGGGGTCGGCGGGAGGATACTCCTGCGTAGTGCCATCGAACCAGCCGCCAGTCCGGATCAGCTCCCGAATATAATTGAGGTCTCGTTTATCCTCATAGTCACCCCAGCGGGGGAAGTCCCCATTCTGGGCTGATACCAGTTTAAAGTAGATCCCCTCTGGCGTGAAACACCAGGAGCAGTGCCAGCCAGCAAAGTGGAGGGGGCTTCCCAGTGACCACTGCACCAGGATATGTCCTGTGCTGTTTTCATACTGCCGGAAACCAGGCATGGTATAATACTCACGGCGCCGCAGACGGATCCCATCGGTGGCATAGACAGCCTGGAGCATCCCCATAGTGCAGCCCGAGACCACCTCCAAGGTGCCTGGTTGCTTCCAGAAGAAGCCGTAGAGTGACTTCCGCATGTGAAAGGCGAAAGGCTCTGTCCAGCCATCGTAGAGTTTGAGGAAGAGCACCCCATCACGGGCTGGGATCTCATCAGCATCATCGATGATAAAGACATCATCTGGGCGCAGATTGCGGAGGCGAGAGATGCCGTCTCGAGTGAGGAAGGTGCGCAGGTAGTCATCAGCAATCCAGCCATCCTGGCGGCCGCCGGGGGGAAAATGGTCCAGGAAGACATAGAGCACCTTGTGGCGGATGTAGTCGAAGGAGCCATTGAGGAGCATCTCGCGGAACTTGAGGGGCCGCGGCTCACCATAGGCCGTGAAGTTGGACTCGCACACCACGAAGGCGTCCACCACATCCCCCAGCTCATGGAAGCGGACGTCCAGCAAGTCGAACTCATGGTTGACATTGATAGCATTGATGACCCGTCGAGGGATCTCCCGTGGCACGAGGCGGTCCTTGGTGGGCAGGTTGGAGTACTGAACTACAGTGGGGACCCCGCAGCTTGGGCCGTGCCACCCTGGCAAGCAAACACACTCTACCCACTTGCGTCGCTTGGTCCCACCAGCACTTAGCAGCTTGCGAGCAGGCCGCCCTGAGGCGGCACCATCCGCTCGCTCCTCGGGCCGCCCTCCCACCGATGGCTTCTCCAACACCTTGGTGCCTGGTTTAAAGCAAACACCACCAGCTTTGGTACGGACAAAATATTCTGTTGTGTCTTCTGGTAGCACAAACTCAGCTCTGTGCAGTTCTTCGCTGGCTCTGCTGGGAGACAAGGGCTGGAGCAAGGGCGAGTGGGAATAGAGAGGCGTGCGGAGGAACTCAGCACCCCCTGGCTCAGGGCTAACCTGAGGTGTGACGGGTGCATTGTTCCAAAAGAAGCTGGAGACGAGGTTGGGACTAAGTGACGCTAGCTCCCGGGGGAAGGTGACATAGGACAGGGCCTTGAGGAAGTGCAAGAAGGAGATGAGGCAGAGACCAGCCATGCAGAGAGTCAGAAAGAGCTTATGGCGTCTCATCTTCATCCTGTGGGAAAGCCATGAGAGAAAAGTTATATTCAGCAACTACTGAGGTACAAAAAATTATCACTGGTAGGAAGACAGTTTGGGAATGCAACAAGCCTAGTTCAAGTTCAGGAGGCATTCCTTGAGACTTGACTCCAAAAAAACCTTCCCCCACCCTCTACCATCTTCAACAGGTCTTTCATATTGTCTAGCTTACACCAAGTTGAACTGCTTCCAGATCAGATGCTGTCTTTTAACTGCACAAAGAGGAGAAAGGCCCTGGTGACAACATAGAATGAAGGGAAATGCAGAAAAGTAGGGATTCACAATCTAGTGAAATCACCACACACAGCCGTGGCCATAAACACCAGCCTCTTCAGGTCTTGTACCACCAGAGGCAGAGGGGAAAATGAAGAGATAACAAGGAGGATGAGAGGGAGCAGGGGAGGGAAAAGGAATAGGTATGAGAAGGAGCAGTTGAATCAACCAAAAACATGGCCAATGTATAATATTTTAAAGGACTGAGATCATTAGCCAGCCTCCCAGAAGCTAGCAAATATCCACATTTCCCAGATCTTTTCAGAGTTTACGAACACCATATACCCTAAAAAATCTGACTCCCAGAAAATGCTACCTGATTCTATATGGGAACAGAAAAACAAACAAACAAACAAAAAACATACAAAAACCTCCACTTTTACTCTCCTTCTGAAGTCACATATGTCTCCAGATATTGCCCTTTGCTTTTTGTTTTCCATGAACCAAATGCTAGGCATTTTGAGTCTGGACCGGGGCCGCCAAAATACATATCTAGCAGTTTCTGCAGGTAATACTGTGCTGTGATAACAGACCCATGCCAGGCCAGCAAGAGCCCAGCAGTGCTCAAGCCTTTTCTCCAAACAGTAAAAAATACAGCCTCCATTCTGTCTCTACACCGCCTCCCCTCCTCCAAACCATGCTGGGAGGGCAGCGCTGTGTCGGGCGGAAAAGTGATTCAAGACTACAAGCCAGGAAGAAACACGAAGGAAAGAAAAGAAAAAATACAAAAGGAAAGGAAATAATAAAGAAGAAAAGAATGAAAAAGAAAAAAAAAAGAAGAAAAAGAACAAAAGAAAAAGAACAAAAAAGACAGGAGCTCTAAGCTCAATCAATGCCTCAGCAAGGAAAATAAGAAAAGGTGTTTTGCTGTTTAGGGAAAAAAGGTTTCCCCTCTGCCAGAACTGGAAGCTTTGGGAGGAGGTGGGTGTTGGAACAGATCACATAAATGCCCTCTGCAACATGGAGGCTATACGCTCCCCCACCTGCAGCATGAAACCATGCAAAGACGCAGAGACCCACCCCTTCCACCTCTGCAACTCAAGCCTGAAAGTCCCCGTAAGGAAGGAAACCTGCCCAAAACGCACCAGGTCTCACATGCTTCCATGGCTCGCCGGGACCCTGTCACTTCGGGTGCCACTTCTGGACGCAGGATATGGCTCCTCCTCCCCCTCAAGGACCAAAGTTCTTGCGCATATCCCACACAGTTGTTAATAAAAACCTCTGTCAAACACTAGTGCCAGGGTGAGGCGACACTTCCATGCGAGGTAGACGGAGGTGAGGGACCATCCTGCCCAGAGAGCCATGGATAGGTGCAGACAGCCCCGCATCAGGGCATAAGCCAAGGCCCTTCACTTGAGCTCTCCCTGTTTCGCCCGGCTCAGCTCTCCTCAGAGCTGACACGTGTCCCAGGGCTAGGAGCAGAGGAAAAAAACCTACAGTCGTCTCCTGATACTTCCGAGGGCAGTAAATGAAATATGACAAAGCATGTTTACTTATTAACTCAGAGAGACTTTTATACTATAAGGCTGTAAAGTACTTGGACAAAAGGCAACTAAGCAAAGAAGAACTCATGTGGATCTTCACAAAGATCCATCTATTCCCTACAACTCAGCAGCAGACATTTCTAGACACTTCATGGCCCCCTTTCAGCAGTATCACTGTTTGCTAACACTGTCCTCTGTACAATGGTCTCTGAAGGACTTTCAAGACTTCCTTCCCTTAAATCTCAATTCTAGCCCTATGCCACTTGCCCCATCTCCCAAACTGAAGGACATGGCCACCAATTCATTTGTTGCTCCTGCCCTGGGCAATGCATTTCATGAGGACATGGCTCTGTGGTCGCCCTGAGAAGACTCTGAAGTTCATGCAGATGAGCACCGCCCCGTGAAACAGAGTAGTTCATGGAAGACTTCAGCATTTAGCAACAAGGTTATTTTGCTTCAAGGGGAGGACAGCAGCCTGGAGCTGGCAGAAAAGTTGAGAGTTGCCATGGAAGAGAAAGTAGGGAGCAGCTGCCTTTGTTAATATTTATTGCAAGTTTTAGTATCTCTAGTACACCAGGAGCCCCTCAGACCTTTGAGACTTTGAGATTACAGCTTGGAAATCAGTCAAATGGGATCGGCAACACCAGAGGTGTGTCATGGGGACTGGAAATGCCTCCCGAGGGCACCGCTGTGGTGGGACAGCAGACCAGCAGGGTACGCTGGCCTCAGGGGTCTGTGGCTAGAACTGGTGCAAATGGCCAGCACCAAAACCTTAGCTGAGGGTCCAACAACCCACAGCACGTCCCCAGGAGTCCTTTCCGATGGCTTTGTGGGGACAGCATTGGCCAGGGACCTCAACAACGTGGCCCTTGGGCCAGCTTTGCGTCTTGCCTTCTTGTCAGCCCAGCCAGGGGAGGAAATGCACCTCCTGCACCCACCTGCATCTGGCACTGCAGCCTGCCTCTGAGGAAGAAGTCCCTGCCGGGCCTGCCCCGAGGGCCAAGTGTCATGCTGAAATCCATAAAGGCCCTTCTGGGTTCACTGCAACATTTTCTTCTTCAAGGCACTGCTGAAGAGCTCCCCCTTCCACAGGATCTCATCGTGTCCAGGGCGAAATGTTATTTTTTAGTAAAGGCTTTGTTTATTGTAGGAGCTGTGAAGTTGCTTGCAGAGCAGAGGAGTACCCAGAGCCCCTTCCTTACATGCTGCTGGTTTGGGACAAGCCTAACAAGTCCCTAGGTTTGGGAAAGAGTACAAGGAAGCTAAAGAGCATAAATTAGTAGTGACACCTTTTGAAGAAAACATCCTTTATGGGTAAATTACTAGGCAGTTATCTCCTATCAGGCAACTTGTGCTTTCTCTGAGACAACACCTCCAGACACCTGGTCTTCATCAAGTGCAAAGTCCTCGGTCAGGTGGGGACCCAGCTTGCTCCGCAGAGGCAATCCCGCCGGCTGCCAGACAATGCTGGTTTCATTCCAGTTTCTGCAGGATATATACACGTGTGCTGCAGGCCGCCTCCCCCGGGTCAGCCCAGTTCAGAGGACCAGAACTGAAGGAGCTGCACGCCTGAGGCAGATCTCCCATCTCCTTCCCAGACAGCTGAGCTGAGATGCTCTGCATGTCTTGTGAAATTCCCAGACAAAGGTCGTAACTCTTGACATTTAGCAGACTGCTTCACTTTCTGGGATCTGGCGTGCCATGTCCACAGTACGACACATGGTTTTAGGAAGTAAAGCATATTTTCCTCACTTGACATTTGCATACATCAATATCTGTCAGGCCCAGCACTCAGCCCTGCAGCTCTTCACCCACAGGCACAACTGAGCCCTCACACGGCTGTGTTGCCTCTCAGTAATTGCAACCTCTGTTCAGAGGAGCTGGGCTGGTGCACGCAGCTCTCCTCTGCAGCCCTGCCAAAACAAGCTGGCCCTGCAGTACCCTCTGCTGTTGCGCTACTGATATTTCCCAGGAGGCAATTTTTGCTGCCTTTGTGAGGGAATGGGAAGACAAACCCATTTCTTATGCCCTCCTAAAAGGAGGCAAGTGAAGAATAAAACTGTGTCCCCTTCAAATCCTCTTCCCTCCACCTCCACCTTCCATACCAGGGATTCATCTGTCAGAGAGGAAGAGAGCTCATCCACCCTTGGGTGGGCCGAGATGCTAAAAACCATCAGTCACATATCCCTTCCCATATCCTCTGATCAGCACTGCAGTGAAAGATATGTCTTTGAGTGATAGTTAATTGGAGACAAAGGCCAGCATGGGAGGCAGACATTATTACCCAGCCTCCCCATCCAAAGCATTTATGTATGGTGGAAATTAGCAAGGAGGTACCAGTCAGGAAGACATCTCAGCTTGTCATAAAGGATCCCAGCTGCTCTATCACAAAGCAGCCATCAGCTACCACAAACACAGAAAACTGCAAGAGATGCTTCCTTTCTGACAATTTTGAGTGAGGAGGGAGGGGGAAAAATCTATTGATCTCAGAGAGAGAGAAAGAGTTGCTGCCAAGTTAAAAACAATGACAAAAATAATTAAAAAAGGCTTTAATGTTTAAGTAGAGAAGTAGAGCAAAAGGCTGAGATGAGCATGGACCACCAGCCCCATTAAGACAAAATACTTTAAAGAGCAGGCTGTTTTGCCGCAAAAAAAAAGCTGCAAACCTCTCTCTTTTTTGGGGGCCGGGGCGGGGGACGAGGAACCAGGACCACACCGATATATCCTTGCTTGAAGTCTCACCTTGCAGGGGAATAGCTTCCAGAGAAGGAGGAAAAATAGGGGTGGTATGCATAATAGTCCCAGGCACCTGTTACAGTTTTACTTTGCCATTATCTCAAGTGACCAGTTGATTTATACCATCCTGAAATCATATCCTGATTTCAAGGAGCAAGAGAAAGATATGTACAACTAAGAGCTGGCAATTCACCAGTCCTAATGTTCTCTTCTAGAGGACTCTGGCAAGAGGCCACAGAACGGGCTGCTGGATGCATGCAGCCTCTGACACACTAGGGCTCACGACTCAAGACTTTCTATGCTTCTACTGTGGTTACAGGAGATAGTCTGCTGTGGAGGACAAGTCAAAGCACACACATTGTTCCCCACCCTTGATATAGAGATATTCATCTCCTTTGAGCACCCATGCAATAACGTATCTGCCCACTTTGACACAAAACAATAATTCAAATTAGAATTCACCTGTCAGAACAAAATGCAACATAACTTCCATGCCTCATCCCATGCTGAGGGCCAAACCCACTCTCCACTCTGCTTAGAGATAAACATGAATGGGCTCTCCTCAAGGACTGTATCTACCTGTCATTCACAGGGCATAGGAATAACACACTGGAACTACAGGACCTCTAAACACTCTAAAATCTCAGATTACTTTTGTCCTGCAAAAATTCATGAGAGTTAGAAGAAACTATAAAAGCACTGTTTGTCTACAGCTGAAAGATAGCTAGCTCAAGAGCAACAGACTCTGCTTTGCTTTAGGACAGGAAGAGAAGTAGAGCAAGGAATCTGGACAAATCTGGACAGCAAGAAAAGTAGAGAGAAATACTACATACCACATGGTAGCTGGGGCTCAGCATTTCTGTCTTATGTGAGACATGCCATGATATTTTCAGGGACTGCAAGCGATGAGGAAGTTCTGATGGGGTCATAGAGCAGGGTGGTCTGAATGCAGGTAGTTTCACATCACTTTCTTTTGACATTTCAGGAAGGGAGTTCAACATCTTTCCACGACCTTCATTAAGTGTTGTCCCCCACAGCACTAACAACGAACAGTAATGCCTCAAAGCTGCAAAGGAAGTGCAGAGCATGAGGTAACTGACCACAAGGTGCCACTGACTCACTGCCTGCCCAACTACTTGGAGCAAAACTATCCAGCACAGTTACTCTTCAAGAGGGCCTAGATCAGGCAGAGGAAAGACTAGGCTCTATCCTAAGCTTCTTCCCTCCTTTTCAAGAGTGAGGTGAGGCAACCTGGCAACATGCAGGAGACATGAGGTCACCACTCTCAGCAGCACATGTCCTTGCATCCATTTGACTTCCAGATCTGATATCTGCACTCTATCAATGGGTGACATCAAACCAGACGAAAAAAAGAGTGAAAAAAAAAGATATAGGAAAAAAAAAACAGCTAAGGAGTGAATCTGCACAAGGCTGAGACAAGGTTGGCCAGGGAAAAGTGAGAGCACAACTGAGAACCCAAGATGTTACCTTTCTCTTTCCACTGAAGGCAGACACTTGACATACATCAAGTCAGCCATAAGTCTCAGGTTTGTACTCAAGGCCTTGTTAAGCTTCAACTGACGGATACTATCTATGCTGAGAAAGAAGGGTGTTTCCTCTCCTATGCACTCTTGTAGGAAAGCTCTAGACGCAACAGTCCCTACGTAGCATTCTCCAAATGAGCAGCTACCATCTGCTGCACATGGAAGCTAAGATGGATGCAATGCAGAGACCCCAGTGTTTTAAATATTATGGCTGCCCATCTCCCCAAGGTAAAGGATTGCCAGAGGCACAGTGCATCTTTGAACTCTACAACTTCCATGGGCTTTCCCTGCTTCTACTGTCCTGCTCTGTGGTGAGCTAAGTCTGAGCTATTTTAGGTGCTACATGCAACCACAGCAAGGTTGCTGCATACTCTGGGACAAAGCAGTTCTCGACCCTTAGTACAGAGCACATGGGACCTGGAGATAAAGCAGCCTTCCTTGACAGGATTTTGGCTCAAGACTGCTCTTCCAGAAGTCACCAGAATAACCCAGCATCCGAACACCTTCAGAGTCCATTATAGAACCCCTTCATTTGAACAGATTGTTCTTGCAGTAACTACTATAATACTAATAGCAGCATAATTATGTAATTCTCCTGCCCCCAGTTTAAAAGAAGATCTGCTTGGATAAGAGTAGAAAACTCTACTGAAATCCAATAATGTGCTATGAGACACCAATTTAATTTTGAGAAGTACTTGGACATCACAAGGGTACAGTAGCGCACACTAAAGAAATCCAGCTTCAAGTTTTCTAACTCCACTAGAATCTACTGACTATTCCTCTTAGCATCCTTCAATTGTACTGGGCTTCCTTGCAGCTCTTTCCTCTCCCCAGGCAAAATCAGACTCACCATAGGAACTTCCATGGTTCTGAGATGCCTCAACATCTGATCTTCAGATGTTCAAAAACCATAATTCAAACTTCTTAGCGCTCCTAGCCTAAGTAAGTACTCCTTCCACTAAAGGGCAGTGGCTCTTCTCCTATCCTCTTTTCTCCTTCATTTACACCTGACAATCTGGAAAGATTCTTCCTCAATCTTTTTTACTGCCTTCTCATAAAATTCACTTTCCTAAAGAGGGTTGTGATGGCTCTGCAGATTGTGTCATCACTTGGCCCACACATCTGTCCTCTCAGGACATCAGGGTGAGCTGACACATTACTCATGGCACTCTGCTGTACACATACACATATTAAGGATGCAAGACCTTTCTCCCCACTCACCACTTCAAATATGTGGTGGTTACAGCAATGCAAAACAGTTTTGCATTGACTTTGCATTGACAGACTTTTGCTTTGACTTTGGTGCCGTACAGGGAAGGAACACTTCATCTTGAGACAATGAATAGAAAAGGAAATGGGTAAAACTATGCAAAAACAACTTATGTCCTTAGACAGGCCATAGGGTAATCAAAGAAGTATGCGAGAACTCCCAGAGAGCATGCCTTGCAGAAAAGAACAGGACAAAATCCCTTTTTCTCTATCCTTTTTTTTTTTCTTGTGTGTAAAAGAAAATCATGTCTTAAGAGGCTCAAGTGAGGCATGTGGTAAAATGGGCTGTGTGGTTTCATAGGTTCTCTCCGCTCACTCGCCCCTTTCACAGCTCACCACCCCTCAGCTGTGTCAGTACAATTGCATGAAAGTCAGTGTTGTAAACCCAAATCAGCAGCAGATTTAACTGGATTAAAAATAAACTCCAATAAAAGTGCCTAGGGATGGGAACAAGCCGTTGACTGGCAGAAATTTCCTAAACTGACTTCACCAGTTCAGTTCTTACCAGAACTAAGGTATCTCGTAACTATATCCTTGAGCACTCAAAATTCAGGGACATTTTTTAATACAGTTCATCTAACCAAATCTCCCAGCGAGGCTCCCGTTCAACCACCACGAGCTAGCTGGCTCCTGCTGGCAAGCATCAGGGAAGGAGCATGTCTCAAGGAGGCTCTGGAAGAAGCAACATCAGATAACTGCTTTCAGAGCAGGCTCTGCCAGGTGATCCACATGTGCTGAAGAACGCAAATCAAGAATCCTAAGAACAGCAGCAAAACGGGCAGCCAAAATTGTACTCATTGCTGAGGGCCCCTGCGTGAGGGGTACTGGGCAGAAGTGCGCTGGGCCATACATGTAAACCCCGTGCAAATGAGAAAAGGAAAGCAGAAATCCCAGGGCCGCCCAGCAACAGTGAAGCTCTGGGAGGTGCAGGCTTGGCACCCAGAGGGTGGTAAGGTGGATGTCCTGCAGGCCGGAGAGAGGCAATTAAAGAAGGAACAAGGCAAGAAGTGCTCGATGCCATGGTGATGGGTAGAGTGCAGCAGCCCACGCAGGCAGAAACCACGTTGCCTCCAGCTATTTTTGGAGCGGGTGGCAGTTGTTTGTGTATCCTTGGGATAAAAGCTCTCCGAGCTGGATAGAGGAGGGGAGTAATTAAACCCCATAAAGACCATAAATAAAGAGAGGCCATGGAATAGAAGGTAATAACGGCAAGATCCTAGCAGCCATGGGGAAGAAGAACTGGCCCTCCATCCCCGCCCTCTTTCCTCCCCCATCCATCACCAACCACTTGGGGCTTGGCAGTGCACACACTTTCCCACAGTAGCCGATCTATTACTGTTTGGAAGAGCGTTCCCAGCCTCTTCCTTCCCCTCCTCCCCTTCTTTCAGGCCACAGGGGTCCCGCTTGGCAGCCCCTGGATCCCCCTCTTCGCTGAATGTCTGGTGACCAGCCAATCCCATGCAAACAGCATTAACCCCTCTCGGCCAGGAACGGCCGGAGAAACCTGACTCCATGCTGAGAGGTTTCTCTATGGGGTCTCTCCCTCCTTCTCTCCTCTCCACTCCCCGTTCTTGTCCCCCTTCTCACCTCTCCTTCCCCTTTCTCCCCCCTCCTCCTTCCGAAAAAAAAAAAAAATCCACTAATTCCAGCCTTGGGAGTGTTGTGTCTTTCAGAGAATGTTACACGAACCCTTGGGAATTTCTCTTGGACCAAGAACAGACCCTTATTTATTTGTCTCTTCTGTCTTTGTTCTTCACTTCCTCTTTCAAGACTTAGGCAAGACCTCGACACAGTGCTGCCCAGACCCCCCACTGCCACTTCACTTTGTTATTATTTTCGGAAAGAAAGCGCCAATACACGGAGAGCTCTTCAATGCCTTGCCCCAAGGCAGGGGTGAATCAGCCCAGACTCCAACCTCCGGTGTGGGCAAAGGGCACAAGCTCAGGGCTCTGCAGAGCTCAGCTCGCTGGGGCTCGCAGAGACAACCCCCTGCTTATGTAATCCTCCTGATTGCAGTATCACAGCCCCTCGGATTAAATCCACACGAATCAGATCTCCAGTAACCGCTGTATGCCAGTAACAGGCATATGGTACCGTGAAAAGGGGCAGTTTCCCAGAATGAAATCAAAAGCCTCCTAATGCACTTAACTCAGGGTCACATAAATCTCTCTTCTGCCTCCCACAGACGGCTGGATCCTGTTTACAGGCGTTGCAGCAGGCCCGGGTCTCAGCAATATGTTTACTTCTTCTGTACACGCATTCCCTTTCCCTATGCAAAGCAGCACCCTGATCTCCAGATTAAACCGAGTGGCCAGGACCACGGGAGGTCCCTGTTCCCATTTCCTGAGAGGCAAAGCCCCACATTACGCACGTCGCCAGAGAGCTCCCTGCTGAACCCTGGGTGGACATGGCCAAAGAGGGGGAAAGGCCAGACCTGGAGCCACAGCAGCAGGCAGCAAAGAGGAGCCAAACTCACTCCAACGCCTGACACCGGTCCCAGGGTAACAGTGGGCAAAGAGGGAAAGAGCTTGTCTTTATTGGTGAGATCAAACGTCATCCTGGACATCACAGACTTTGGTACCATTTCTCTTAACGGCTTTTCCCTAAAATCATCTTTTTTCTTGGGAAGGATGAGAAGGAAGTTTTTATTTATGTAGTTGCTGACTTCCATGACAGGAGGTAAAAAACACATGGTTTGAAGAGTCGGTTTTGTTTCAGGCTGAAAAACAGACCAGGACCAGGTAGGAGAGCACTGCTTGTCAAAGTGACCTGGGCTGATTACCCAGCCAACTCCACCAGCTTTTCCTAAATGCAAAAGCCACAAACTCACAGAGCGCAGTTGAGAGCAGGGAAACCCAGCACTTCAGCTCAGCAGCGCAGTGGACAGATAGAGAGCAGTTTACGGTAACAATCGCTTGATTACAGTCCAAGTTCCTTTTGCTTTCCACCCTCTCGACCCTTTCCCTCCCCTTTCAGGCCTTCAGCAGCACAAACACATTTATCTTGAACTCTGCTTCTGAGAAATCAGCTGCCACAGCCACGCCAGAAAGGAAGGAGAGGAAGAAAACCATAAAAGCTAATGCATAAACACACCATTAGGATCAGTGGAACACCGGAAGGTTGCGCATTACAGTGGGAGCCACAGCCGTGCTTCACTTGCCAAGACCACCTGAGCAGGGGTGGGACAGTCCAAGCACACGGGGCAGCAACTTGCCACAGCAAGGCAGGGGGGATGAAGCACCCAGAGCATCAAGGTGGGCTCTCAGCCCACCCGGCTCTTCCTCATGACACTCGTCTGCTGAAAGACCCCATGAAAACTGTCGCAGCCCTCCCTCTGCCCTCAACTGGTTGCTGCTTAGGGTTTAATAACTGGGAAGTCTTGTGGGAACTTCAGCTGTGCAGTTCACATGGGTTGCTGATAACCACACGAGCTTTCAAGTCTTCAGGTCCTGAAGATCTTCTGTAAAAGCTTCCTGTACTGTGTCATGTTAAAGCTAAAAACAAACCAAAAAATAACAATAAAAAAACATTTTGGCAGGACAAGATTGTCTTTGCAAACATACTCTCCAGCACCTGAGTATTTTAGAGATCAGTCTTGATGATCCCTTCCACAGATCCACAGCACAGCACCATAATTGACTTAGGGACCAAATCCAAGCCCCAGATTTCTCTCTCATACTCGATGCCATCCCTTTCCTATAAACATGCATCTCGGGAACCTCCTGCAAGTCACAGAGATGCTCTGCAGTTGCCAACACCTAAATGATGCAGGAACTGGATTTGGGTCTGCTCAGCAAAAGAGAGAGTCTTCAGAGCACTTCAGTTGCACGAAGGCACTGGAAGCAAAGAGGGGCAGAAAGGAGACCCACAGCACCTCCTCAACCCTATGTGATAGACTCTGGATGCCTGACAGACATCCCTTTTCCCTCCCCGCAGCGCTCACGGGAAGCGAAGACTCTGTTCCAAGCACAACTGCACTATAAATAATTCAGGAGACTGCTAAATTATGCAGGAGCAATCCCGGCGTCCCCCTGGCCGGGCTGAATGCAGGTGTGGTCAACCCGAGCTCCAAGAGTTGCTGCTAAATAGGGAATTTGAGGCCACAGAGGCTCTGTGCCAATAGCACATAACTGAAAGCACAACGGCCACTTGCAAACAGCCAGGCCTGCAGCAAACACCAGCGCAGCAGAAGGTATCTGGGGACAAAGGGCTCACAGGGAGACAATAATTCCCTTAACCCACCTGTTCTCCAGAGTCCTCACATGGACGCAGGAGAAAAGCGGGAGATCACACACCCTCCATGCTAGGTTTCTCGGTGCCTCTTGCCTCTGTCACCCCTACATAAGCAGCAAGGGATACAGGCATCGGCACAGCAAAGTGAAGATGGCAGAGGGCTGTTGAAGCAGGAGGGGATGAGAAAGGGGAAATGGAAATAGGAAAAAATGCCTCCCTGCTCTTCCCAGGCTAGCAAAGGTAACATATGCAGAAGGCTGAGCTAAAAAGCAGACAAAATAACCTGGCTGCTTTTTTACCCCACTCAAAGGGCCTTCAGGAAGCGCTGCCCTTCCGAACACCAGGGCGAGAGGTTTCCCATGGCAATGGGGTCATTAAATAATAGTGCGCAGCGCGCGCCGATCGCCCCAGGGCCCCGCGCTCCCGATCCGCCCCGCGCTCGGCTCTGCTTCGGAGCCGGCCTCGCGCCACCAGCTCCACAGCGAGAGGACCCCGTGTCTGCAAGCCCTTCCACAGCCCGACCCTTCCCAGCTCCCGCAGGTTCCATGTCCATCCACGTCCAACATGTTCAGCTGGCGCAGGCCACTGCCCTCCTCCTTTCACCTGCTGCCCTGCTAGAAGCGATCGCGCAAACGCTGCCAGAGCCCTCTCTTCAGCCTCAGCACAAGCAGTTTAAGATCTCCAGGCTCTAGCTTACCTTCCCCTTCTCTCTTAAAGGGCTCAGCATCTCGGGGAGAGGCTCCCTTTCATGTCTCTCTCTCTCGCTTTGCCACGCTGCCTCTTTTGCTTTCTGTTCAATTCTGGTATCTGAATGCCGAAACAGAGGATCCGAACGCAGATAAAGTCAGCATAGCGGCTACCTGCGCTTAGATCACAGATTTCACAGTTGCTGAAGACGTTATGCAGTGGGTCTAATTTGCATTAGTCTCTCGGTACGCTTCAATCTCGCTTGCTGCGGCTTTGGTAAGATGCAAAAACAAACACAGCAACACCCCAAGAAAAAAAGAAAATAATAATCATACAAAGCTCTAAGAGATAACAAAGTCTGATTCTGCTTACTAACCCTAGCTCAATCCATAGGGATTTACACTCTAAGGGAAAATGGCACTCCAAGGGACAGGCCGCAAGGAGCTGGAATTACATATCGGACAACAGATCAAGGGGGAGGCAATAACTGTGGTGAAAAGAGCAGCAGGATCCAAGCAACAACCAGAAAGTTATCGACAGTGCCACGCTCTGCATCAACCCAACCTGCAGGAGCCTGAGGGGCATTTCTGAGATGCCCACAGCTAAGCTCTGTGACCGACCTTCTGCTCATGCCACCTCGTGCACGCCACAGGCTCCATGCCACCGATTCCCTGGACACAAAACGGGAGCGATGCTTTGCCACCTCCAGCTAAGGGGCTTGCTTAATTAAGAGAAGCTTAATGGGTTGCTTCTAAGCCCTTTGAAATTAACCTTGTCATAAAAAGCACAATACGAGAAAGAAGATGTGGGGGTTTCCCCCACTGTCTCTCTAGACAGTCATTTCTACCTCTCCCACCGCCTGCAACTTCTGCTTTACCAGCTGAAAGAGTGTGGTGGCAAAGCTTGGCTTGGTCCTACACCACAACCGGTGCCTGCGAAAAGCCTCTTTAGAGGCATGAGCCTGGGTACTCCCTTAGCCGCTGCCAGCTGGGGAAACAGAAAACGCATTAACTGATCAAGCTGCCTAGTCAGTGAAAGGGGTTTATCTCCACAGGAAAGGCCCAGGGCCCTGCAGCAAGCACCTGGGATAGCTGCTGCTGTCCTAAAGCAGAGGATGAGCACCGAGTTGTGGCTCGACAAGCAGCCTCTGCTTCTTGCAAGGTGGCCAGCTCCTCTCCTGCCGTTTCTTCCCTCGGCCTGCCTGATGAGAGCTCGGAGCAGCACACCCTGCTCTCCCTCATGGATCAGCTCTACCAGGCAAGTTTCTGGGCACAAAAATGCCCCCGCTTTGCTTCAGGTGTTCAGAGGTTTGGCGAGCAGGAGGTGCTTCTCATGTTCCAGGAGCAGCTCGAGGGAAGCAGAGGGTTTGCACTGCAGGGAGCACAATGCAGCCAGAAGAGGAAGGTAAAGAAATCACAAACGTGTCTTCCAAGAGCCCATTTCACAGGGATAGAGGAACTGAGCTCCTGAGCACCCCTTGCCACAGCCGTAATACACAGCACCCCTTCTGCCTCCCCAGGAGGAGGCAGGGGGGAATCTCCATGAACCTGTGACTGCAGCTCTGCCCTGGTCTCTGGCACCTGGACAAGCTGCTAGTCCTGGCGCACCACGTGCCGTTGCACCTGCACAGCCCAGCACGCTGCCCGGAGCGCGGCCCGCCCCTGCATCCCGAGGGAATGGCAGCTTCTCCGAGACTGCCCCCTTTGCACAGGGCTGCCTGATGCCTCTGCCTTCCCCAGATCTCAGATCCCGCTCGCTGGTAGTGAGTGCCACAAGATGCCATCCCAACATCAAAACAAACGTAACGTGACCTGGCTTCTTATTGCAGAGACGGAGGATGCCAGCCATGGGAGGGGACAGCGAGACACGCACTGCTCCTACCCTCAGTATGTGAACCGGCTCCCTGAGGCACCTTACACTGACCTAACGAAGCGGAGACGCCTCTTGTGCCAGTCAGTACCCCCTCTGCCATCCTCCCTGCTGGAGTTATTGTCAGCTGTACCAGCCTTCGTTAGCACCACCTCCTCCAGCTCCATCCCACTGATTGGGTCGCAGCCTCCAACAATGTACAAAGGGCTCATTTTAGAGCTCGCAACCCCACCTAAAACCTAATCGGCCCCTAGGAATGAATGCTGGCCCAGCCAACCCGTCCTATCCATCACCAAATTCTCCTTCTTCTTCTATGAACCAATGTACAGGAAAAAAAAAAATAATAAATAAAAAAGTCAGTCTGCAATAGCAGGTGTGCCTTAAAGATGCTATTCTCAAGATAGAAAAACGCAGATGCAGCAAGCTGAAAACTCAGATATAAACCCTGCCATCAAACAGAGTTTACCTCTGCTTGCTGACAGGTTAAAGCAGGGAAGGGACAGCGAGAGGAACTTGCCCGCAGCAGGGTGTCCCACGGCTCTGCTCGGAGCAGCTCCGGCGCACACGGCTGCTCACACGCAGCCGTTCTCGTGCGGGTACGAGCCCCGCAGAAGACCCGCGCTGCTGCGATCGCGCCGGGCCGTCCGCGCTGCCACACGCGCCCCGGCTTTGCGAGCGCCCGCGTTTGCCACCCAACCATCCCTCAAAGACACGCGGTGCGTGTTGCACCAACCTGGCGGACCGCAGAGCCACGCTGCGCAGCCACTCGTGCGCGGGAGAAGGATAAACACGAGGCGGACGGGAAGCTCGGGAGCGCTCCAACTTCCCGCGTACGCTCCCCAGGCAAACGCGCTGAGCGGGGCTGCACTCACCACAGGGCGCCTGGCCTATGTTAAACCAACTCCGCAGCCGCAGGGTACACCCAGCAATCCTTCAAACTCACTATCCCTCTCTCATGTTGGGCACGAGCACGCTTGATAAATGTTTACAGTTGCAGGCCTGTCCTGAAGCTAACATTGCTGTGCAAATGCATATGCTATTTTCTACCTCCGCTTCTCAACCTCTTCTGCAGGGCAACCCCTTTCCTTCTGCAACCTTAGTGCAGTGAGGATGGGCGGGCAGAGAAGGCAACAGCTGATCCACTGAATTAGAAGTGGGGCAAGAAAACTCACCTGAAGATTGTCAGAAACCCTGTCCTCTCCTGGGGATGTAACTGCCACATCCAAGGCATTAATAAACAAGCCGTGCAGGTATAGCTGAGTGTCCTCATGTGGAGGAGGAAATGTCTTCCCTTGCAGGGGATTTCTTAGCACTACCACAAAAATCCCCCAAGGGCAGAGCGGGGCTATAAATCTTAGCAGGACCTCTGTGATGGGCAGTGTCACAGCTCTGCTGTTTGCAGCAGCTTTCAGTCAAAGCCTGATGCTGCTAAGGGGAAGCAGGAGGCTCCCTAGGATCCGCTCACAGGACTGCTGCCCTCCTGCAGCAGCTTGGAGGAGACGTTCCTGAGGGGCTACAGCTCTGCTTTGGGGAGCACTGGGAGCTGGATGCGCACGCACCAGGGAGTGGGGATTTTGCTTTTTCCCCTCTCCTCCGAGACAGCTCTCAGCTGTCTGAGGCTCAGGTAATAGCAGGTCCCGCTGCATTTCAGCGCTTCCCAGAAGAGCTGGCAGCAACTCAAGCTTCAGCAAGGGGGACTTGAAGCACCTTGCAAGTCACAGGCTTCAGCTGAACTCAGATACCACTTATGGGAAGGGGAGAGGGGGGACAGAGCATCTCCTGACCATGAGACTTGCTGTTTAGGGACGGGGCCTGAAAAGGTCCTGGTGACTCGCATCCTGCTGGAGGGTGGGTGGACGGGGGTGTAGGTGGGAATTCAAAACTCATTTTGCGCAGGGCTGGGGGATCCTGGTGACTCAAGACACACTCATTAGCAATGGTGCCATTGAGTGTTTGTGCTGGCTTGAACTTCCCACTCAAGGGGAGGGATCTAGTGCTAAGCAGAGGGCCATTCTCGGGAGGGGAGGCTCCGGCACCCACGCTGCCCTGCCGCTGCGCCTGTGTGCGCCGGAGCCGGGGCCCCTCTCTCCTGGCCCGAGCACCATCCTGGGCTGCTGGAGACGGGTGCAAGACCCCAGCTCCTGCCCAGAGAAGGGCCCAGCTCACAGCAATGCAGCCACAGGACCCCCTCTAGGAAAGCCACAGAGTGAGGCAGTGGAGAACCCCCTCTCGCCATCCTGCTCCCTCCGGTGCTTGAGCTGCAGCAGATGCCGCCTTTCCCATCACCTTTGTCACCCTCACCCAGGGAGCCTTGCAAGGACAGAGCTGCGCAAGCCCGGGCCGCTCCAGAGCAAATACGCGATGATTTGCAGCCTGCAGGCACCCCAGCAGCCCTGCACAAGTGGGGAGAACTTCAGCACCCGCATCCCTCCGCAGCCAGCCCTCCATTGGGGATTGGAGCAATCAGATGTGGAGAGGGAGGAGGGGGAGGAGAAAGGGTGGGAGGAAAAGAGGAGACGTTTGATGATGATGATCATACACACACAGACACACACATATTTGTATGTATGTTTTCCCTCCCACGCGCGCACTCCTGTTACTCCTTCTCGCTCGCTGCAGGCTTGGCACGCGTCCCCAGCCCGTGCCCTCCGAGCACGGGCAGCAGATGGGCCTTTGCTGCGGTGCACGGGGCGCCTCCATCCCCGGCGAGCCCGCGCTGGCGGCCGGGGGGGCTCCCGGCATCGCCTTCCTCCTACCCATCACTGATGCTCCCTAGCAGGGGATGCCGGGATTAAGGGAGGGTGGTGGGGGGGAATAAAGCGAAATAACAAAAATAAGGCGGGGGGGGTGGGGGAGGAGATGGAGCCCTCGCTCCCCCGCAGGGCTGGGGGGGTGATGGGGGTGCCCCGGGCAGAGGCGGCCCCGAGCACAGGAGTTGCAGGTGGCGAAGGAGCGGGGGGAGGAGGAAAGGCGGGGAGGGGGCGCCCGTGCCGGCCCCGCGGCGCCGCCAACTCCTCCGGGGAAGGAAGCGGGGAGCCCGCCCGCCGCCCCCGCCGCCGCTCGCGCACTCACCCCCGGCCGGCGCCGCGTCGGTGCCCGCCGGGCCCCCGGCGGGGCGAGGCTGCCGCTCGCCCCCGGCCCGCCCGCCGCCCCCCGGCATGGCTCGGCGCCGGCCGCGGCGAGGCGAGGCGAGCGCGCAGCCCCCCGCCGCCTTCCTCCTCCTCCTCCTCCTCCTCCTCCTCCTGCCGCCGCTGCTGCGCCTCCCGCAGCGGCCCGGCCGCCGCCCGCCGCGGGAGGGATGCGGAGCGCAGCCCCGGCGCGGCGCCGGCAGCGGCGGGCAGCGCTGCAGCAGCCCGTTTTGTGCCGCCCTCCCCGGCTGTCTCCTCCCCCCGGCCCGCCCGGGCCGCCGCGGGGGGCTGCGCCGCCCGCCCCCCGCCCCGCGGAGCCCCCCGGGCCGCGGGCGCCGGGATGCGGGGCCGGGATGCGGCGCGGGGCCGGCCCGCACCTCGTTTTCCCTGCGGCGGGGCCCCCCGCGGCAGCATCTCTGCCCCGGGGCCGTGGGGTCCGTCTCCCCACGCTGCGGGACGCGCGGTTCGTCTTGCGGTGCCGAGCCGGTGGCGACGCGCGGGCCACCGTGCCCAGCGGCGCGCGGGAAGTTTGCAGCGAGGCCAGAAATGGGGCCCGCGCTGCTGGCTCCCCAAGGCTGCACCCAAAGCGCACATGGAAAAAGAAAGAAATCGCCTTCTCCCCATTCAACTTTTACTCGTCTTCATCCTCCTCATGGCGATTTTTCCCCCGGGAAACAAAGCCCGGCCAAGGCGAAACAAAGGCGGCCGAATGGCACCACCATAAACGTGGTGAAGCGCAAGCCTCAAGCCGTACCCATCACAACCCAGAGCTAAGCGGAGGTCAAAAGGAAGCAGAACCGGGGTACACCCTTCCTAGCCATTTAGCAGGAATTTAGACAAAGAGCACGCTAAAAAAAAAAAGAAAAAAAAAGCCTCATGCCAACCTCAGCCACCTTTCCCTGCTTATCAAGGGAGCCAGCTGGGCTGCTGGGGGCCAGAAAAACAACTCAGTTAAACATCAAAATTTTCTCCCCAAGCAGCACTTATGATAACCCAGTGGTGATCTGCAAGGGTTGGCCAGGGAAAAAGAGCCCTACGGCCCCTTTTTATGCTCGTTGGCGTAATCTCACCTTCCACAACAGGCTTCCTTGGGTAAGGGCCATCCTAATTTCAAGTTTTGAAGGCACAACTGAGACAGCCTGAGATCTCAGGCAAAGAGACAGCATAAGCGAAGGGGAATTTTCCCCTTTGCAAACTCTGCTGGAGCAATGACTAAAGAAGTGCACAGGTCATGCGGGTTCAGCAGTGCCTTGGAAGCATTGCCGAGGTGTCACAGGAGAGCCGCGAGGAAGAAAGCGGAAGATAACAATGCAGGAAGCGGAGATCTCGACTTGAGACAGGAGCAATTTTGCGGCAGAACACGCAATACCGCACAAGCATGAGTCTTCAAGGACGCCAAAAGTCTCCACGTCCGCACGCTCGAGAGCAGCTGCACGTTGGTGAGAAGAGGCTGGAGAGACAACGCCTGCTCGCTGTGGGCCTTGAGCGCTTGCTCCGCTCTTCCTTGGAAGTTAGTTTGTGCCAGATCGGCAGGTCTAGGGTGCGGGATGACGCTCTCCAGCTACGTACAGCAATACATCGTGTTGGGTCCAGGATGAGGCCGCTGATCCTTGGGACTGCTATTCCTTGGCAGCAATCCCAGACAGCCCCAGATCCCTATGGGAGAGCTGGGCTTGGAGGGAGCCATCATCTCTCTGATCCCTAGAGGAATTTAGCAGCCATCATTCACTTTGCATCCAGTCCTCGATTGCTTTTTCTTTTTTTCTTTTTTTTCCCCCGAGATAGCCAGCAAATGGCCGTGTCCGTCCTGCTTGTGGGGGTGATTTCAGTTCAGGGAACGCAAATCCCACTGGGGAGGGCAGCGATCACCATGCATTTCCCACAGCCAACGAACGCCCATCATGCCGAGGCATCGATGGGAAGAAAGCATCCCTATTTGGACTCCTTAGCTTGCAAAACATTATCCCTTGATTCAAACCTAGTCCCCGGAACTGTCTGAAGACAGCCAGCCCTTTTCCATATTTATGTGCCTGCCCAGAGGTTGCAAACGTTCAGGAACATTAGACCACAAGTCTGAGGCAGAAAATCTCCTGGCACAGAGAGATGCAGCTGCAATACCGCAGCTCCCCTGTCCCCTGACATGCTGGCTTTGCCACCCCAATGCTCCCAGTTTCCTTAGCTTCCCTGGGGTGTCTGCCCCCGGAGCATCCCCTGCGAAGCCCCACGGAGGATGTTGGTTTAGCAGTACATCTTAATCCCAGCACACAGAAAAAGAAAAAAAAAAGAAACAAGGGGGATGAAATTCTTAAACCTAGACAAGCATTGGACCAGATTGTGGTTGCTGCGTGTTTTGTTATGAGCTATAATAGCGAGCAGGGACCTCTTTCCACACCAGTCCACCTCCGCCTGATCAGGACCTTGTTTCCAAGCCTATGGGGTTCTGAGTTTGCAGGCCCAGGCATCAGAGGCCTTTTCTTTTCTTTTCTTTTCTTTTCTTTTCTTTTCTTTTCTTTTCTTTTCTTTTCTTTTCTTTTCTTTTCTTTTCTTTTCTTTTCTTTTCTTTTCTTTTCTTTTCTTTTCTTTTCTTTTCTTTTCTTTTCTTCTCTTCTCTTTTCTTTTCTTCTCTTCTCTTTTCTTCTCTTTTCTTCTCTTCTCTTTTCTTCTCTTTTCTTCTCTTTTCTTCTCTTTTCTTCTCTTCTCTTCTCTTCTCTTCTCTTTTCTTCTCTTTTCTTCTCTTTTCTTTTCTTTTCTTCTCTTTTCTTTTCTTCTCTTTTCTTCTCTTTTCTTCTCTTTTCTTCTCTTTTCTTCTCTTTTCTTCTCTTTTCTTCTCTTTTCTTCTCTTTTCTTTTCTTTTTTCTTTTCTTTTCTTTTCTTTTTATGTCTCTGTGTTCTTTGATGTCACCAGACTAAGGCTCCAGTCTTCTATGCTCTAACCAAGCTCCTCATGGTTTTTAACTTTTTTAGCCATCATGCCCAGTCCAGAAGCTAAAAATCCCGAACATTTAGCACTGTTTTACATAAAAGGAACCAAGGATGGGGAAAAATATATATATAAATATAGCGATATGCTGGAGGCCAAACAGAGAGGCTGCGCTAGGGGAGATATTTGGCTGCAGGTCCCAAACTAGCATCCTAACCATTGCTGTGCAGTGTTTTCTCACTGCTTTGCATGCTTCGGTCTGAGATATGCTGGACAAGCTCCCTTGGGATAAGGAGTCATTTTTAGCGTGATTTCTTGCAGAAATGAATCTCTCACCATCGTGCTGTCTATCTGCCTGTCTATCAGCCGCCCACAATACGGCTTGAATCCACTGGCCAACTTCAACCAAACTGATGGCAAGGAAGAGCTCTTAAAGCAAAGCAGTCCTCATGCGCTCTGTGATCTGCAGGAACTGAGGGGAGAAGGGGGAGGCAAATTAGAGCCAGAGTCCCTCCGTGTCTGCTGTCCTTGGGCTGCTGCTGAGCAGTCACTGCAGAGAGCTGGATGAGCACTAGGCACGAGGTGTGAGGCTGGTGAGACCCAAAGTGGGGCTGAAGATGCTGGAGGGAGGCCGTGACCTGGCATAGGGGATTGAGGAAATGAAGGTGGCGGAGACCATGCACCACCTGCAGAGAAGCTTCTGCTTTTGGTGCTCCCTAACCTGCCCATCAGCTGTTCCTTGAGGAAAGAAACTGCCTAACATATTGCAATGAGTTAAACTTAAATGGTCTAAAATCTCAACCTTTGGATGCCAGTGAATCCTAATCTGAGATAAAACAGCATCCAGCCACCACTGAGCTCAACTTTAATGCTAATCCAGGCACTTCCCCGGGTTTGCGACTCCAGCCAACGTGCGCTCCTCGATGTGTGTTCAGCCCCCTAGCCATTTGTATCTTACCATGCTACTGCAGTGTCAGGTTCACGTTTCTGAAGCTGCAAACAGCCACGCGTACTCTTTGCAAGCCTTGGATCTGCTTCCTTCCTCTCGAAGGGTGCCCAAAGGGGATGCTGTGGGTGATACCCTCCCCATGGGCTGCCTGGCACACACAAGGCTTTACCAGCCCCAGTGGGGTTGGCACAAGGCAGGTAGCTCCCACCTTCCCAAGGACGGGGAGCTCCTTCTCCATCACTTCTAGGTGATACCAGTGCCCATGTGAAGGGCTGTTCCTGAGGGTTTGCTGCTACAGCAGTAGGTAACTGCATATCCCTTTCTTGCTCAGAAAGAGGAGTTATTGGCACATCCTGCTCTGTCGCTATTATGCGATCCTTTTTTTTCACCATGTGCCTATGGCTGGTAAATGATTCAGGGGCTGCAGGCACGAGAATTTTGACTTGTGGTTAACTCCCTCACACCACGTCACAGTGCTGAGTTAGTGGTCACAGAGCCAGACTTTCGCTTCTGCCCTTTCCATGGAGGATCGCCAAAAGGTCGCCTCCTTTCCCTGCTTTGGGATTACGGCCCTTTTAACGCCCTTCTGAGCTGGACTCTGCAAACAAAGTCTTCCTTTGAGCCAACCAGTCTTGAAATCTGATGCCCTTGTTCATTTTGCACTGCTGGTGGCAGGGAGGAAAACAACAAAGTGACATTTCTATCATCGGTCACAAGGCAAGCAGCGCAAGACAATGATATTTATCTCTTCCATGAGTGCTCTGAGGTCTCAAATCTGAAAAAAAATACAGTCATTGGCAATCACCATTTCTAGCAATCAGGTTTTAGCTGAGAAAGTGGGAAGATGAACAAGTGCTGCTACAAATACTCAGGGACCAATTCTAATAACACTATCTGCCCCAAAAATGATGCTTCATATGTAAGAAACAAACAAATGCCTTTAAACTCACGCTGATATTAAGTAACGTAAAACTTTGCCAGATAAGGAGTGTTTGCTCTCGCTAAGGGGTTTCTGGCAGCCTTGCTCTCTGGCTTATTTGCTGAAATGCATTTGGTTTATTTCAGTTCGCAATCTTAAAGGCAAAGTGATCATATTTCATCATGTCATACTACAAAACAATTCTGGGCAGCATTAAAAAATCTCATCTTTCCGCAGCTGGGAGCTGGGCTATTGGGGCAGAGGAGCGCGGTGTCCGCAGGGAGGTTCGGTGGCCCCTGCCATGGGCTGGGGACAGGGAGGCTAAAACGTCCCTCGCAGCTTTGCCCTCGATAGGCTGCCTGGCCCAAGTCATGACACTTGTCCCTGCTAGCCCCATTCCTGCCCGGACTGCAAACTCTTTAGCATGAGGCTATATTTCACTGTTCGGTTGTGCAGGACTTGATGTACTGTGGCTTCGATCACGTGTGGGCCTCTAAGAGCAGTTGAAATATAAATAATATCAGGTCGGTGGTGGTCTGCCAGGGGAAGGGTGAAGAAAAAGTTGAGCAAGAATTCGGCCTGGCAGTGACAGAGTACATTTCCACATAAATTTGAAACAAAAAGAAAAGTGCATTCAAGAAACGATGCATACAGAAGAGGCTCCAGAGCCATTTCTGCAGCAATGCAGAAGAGCTCTTTTAGCAGCACATGTAAAGCTGCACAGCAATTGCAAACACACAGGAAGGGCACTGGGAGTACTGGTGTCGCTGGGTGACCTTTTCTGCTTGTGACGGCGAGGCCCTTCTTGCAGAATAAATGCTTCATGGCCACGAGTTTTCTAGTGTCTTTCCCTCAGGAGCAGCAGAAAACAGAAAAAGAAAGAAAAAAAGAAAGTCACCTACCTCCTTTTCTCCAGTTCCTGCCACTGGTAGACCTCAGATAACCCAGGCAACCTGCAACCTCTGGATTACGGCAAGGGGATTGGTGTCTACCAGCTCTACTGGAGAGAGACTAGATGCACAAACCAAAAAAGCCTGGTGGTTGTTAGATCACAGAAACCAAATAAACGAGAAGTCTTCTGTTTTGCAACATGTAGAATTGACCAAAACAGAGAGAGAGGAGAAGCCAACAGCTTCTCTGTGCTTCTCTATAAGGAGTGCTTCTCTACACATGATCCTACACCAGAGGTGGAAGAAGAGGCTGGACGTGCGGATGTCTCTTTCATGGGGGTCTATGGTGAAGAAGTGCGTGTTTACCTGCAGGGGGGCAGCCCGCTCCTTCCTTCCCGGGGCTGAGTTTTGCTCTTCACACTCAGCTTGTTAATTTGGTCTTGTAAACATTATTATCATAATCCAAATCTCCTGAAAACGAGTTGTGTCTGCATACCCAGGAGTCACGTAGGGAAGCCGCGGTCCCGCAAGGACACGGAGGCGGAAGGCGCGATCAAGACGTGCTGCCTGCAGCCCTGCCGGCTGCGGGGCCCACCTTGCCTCCGGGTGCGCCTCCCGCCCTGCGTGCTTGGCGTGTCCCTGTCACATTCCTCACAAGACGCGGCGTCGCCCCGCACGTCGTGCCCTCCCAGGCCCTGGCCTCATCCGAAGCGGGGGTATGGCCGAGCCTGCATCTTGAGGAGCATTTTGGGCACCCCTCTGCTGGAGGCTGAAGAAGGCGGAAGGATGGGACGAGGGCCTTGCAAGGCCCCAGCAGAAATGGGTGGCCCTAGACTCCTCATGTCTGTGACCTGGAGGTGTCCATGCCTGGGCCAGCTCCTCTGCTTTGATCCCCCCCTTTTTTTTTTCTGCTGCGTTTCGCCCCCTCTCCTCCTATTCCAGTGCTCTCAAGCACTTGCAGGCCAGGAAATACCCTCTATTAGAGGCCCACCCAGCATGGCAGCAATGGCCACTGCAGTGTGGCTTAAAGTCTCTTTCCTGCCATGAAAAGGAAGGGAAATGGTGAGTTGCTGGCCTGGCAGTTAGTATCATTTATCTGGTGGGTTATCTCGAGCATTTTGTCGCTTCCGTTTGCGCTCTTCTTTTCACGTCTCAGGGTGACCACAGCCTCCCATGACCACAGAAGTCATGGAGGGACTGCATGGCCCTGAGCCCCTGAGGTGCAAGGAGCTGCTGTGTGGTGCCGAGGCAACATCCCTGCCGAGGTGGCTGAGCATGTTGCTGTTGGGCTGCTTCAGGGGCAGCGAGCACCCAAAATGAGGCAGGGTGGCCTGTCACAGCCTGTGCCACCAGCGCACTCCCCCTGCCCTGCAGCCAGAGGCGTGCTTGGACGCGGGGGAAACCCCAGGCCGGTCTCCTGGGAGCAGAGAGACCCAGTGCAGCTGTACCTGCCGCTCCGGTGCTCGCCCTGCAAATCCCGCTGCATGTGCGGCCTGCATCCCGAGGGATTGCCCTGGCAGGAGCCAAGGAAGAGGCGGGTGAGCAGATGTCAGGCAACGTGATTAGCCCCAGGTACCTTGCTGCGGGGAGAAGGAAGAGGGCTGCACTCCTTGGTGTGTGCTCTATGGGTTAAAGCCATCGCCAGCAGAATGGAGGTGGCAAGGAATTTCTCTAGGGTCAATCGCCAGGACTCAGACCCGAGGGCCGTACAGCCCTGGGGGGACAAGGGAATCAGCAGGAAAACAGAGACATCAAGTAAAGGACAGGCCAGAATTTGCTCCCCTCCTTTTTAATTTTTTTCTCCCCATCTTGAACTATTCTAGGTAATTTCTCACTCGAACCCTCCAGATTTACTGCCAGCTTTGTGCAATGTGAGAGCCACGTATTAAGGGCTTTGGGTCTTCATCCCAGGTTAGGTGCTGAGCTTCTGGGGGATTTTGGCCCCATGCCGGTCCCAAATCTGCCTCAGGAGGGCCCTCCTCAGAGGGGGCCATTGCCTACGTGGAGCAAGCGGCAAATGCAGGCGTGCATCATTCAGACCTCCCTCGCGCGCCCACCCTTGTTTTATTACTCTTTCCTGAAGGGCCTTGACAAATGGAGACTTATCAAGGCATCCCAGCGATAGCCAGCAAGACGCCTCAGGAGGGGTGATGGGCTTAATGCGACGAAGCGGGGCCGTTGTCTTCGGCGGATACGGCGGCTGCGTAACTTCAGCCATTTCTCTCTGCTTCCCGCATGTTGTGAATAGATATTAGCTCAAGCTCAATGGGCTCCACGCAGGTCTTGGAAGCAGATGATTCAAGCTGGGATTTGTTCCATATCTCGGGTTTCATGTGTTTGCTTTTGCTGCGTTTTAATTGAGGGGGTTTCCTTTTTCCTTTGGTGAAATGTGCTGCGCGAGTGCCGCTCCTTGCAGCTGTAACGGGCCCAAGTAAATACCGCTCTCTGTTTGTGCGAGGGCGAAGAGGAAGTGCCCTACAACATAATAGGTTAGGTTTTTTATCACAGCACTTCGTCTGGAAAGCCATTGGGACTGTGTCCACAGAAAATGTCTGGCGCGAGTCCGGAAAACAATGTACAATGTCAGCAGAGCCCCGGAGAGAGGAGCGGTACATGGTTAAACAAAGCTTGGGTTGGCTTTAGCTCACCTTTGTATCCACCTTGAACCAGCAAGTCCAATTGCAGCTGAGCTGGGCTCAAGGCCTTCAGGGGAAAGGAAGCAAAATTCACCTCGTTTTTGTAGTTGCCCGTTTTCTGGGGGGTTGGTCCTGTCTGGCTGCAGCAACCTAAGGGCTGTTTCTTGCATCCCAAGATGCAAGAGGTCAGGAGAAAGCTGGCAGCCTCAAACGAAGTGGTCCAATCTCATGCAGAGCCATCCAACCCTATGCAATTCATTTCCATTTGAGTCACAGAGCAGGAGAGGGGCTGGAGGAGCCTTAGCCCTCTCACAGGTTGTCTGGCCACATGCAGGTGTTACTGGCATTATAAGACCTTTAGGAGTGGCTGCGTTCACAGGCCACTCCTGGCTTTTGCTGACGCCCCAAGAAACCTCATTTTGGACAAATCAGGTTTGGGCAAATCCCTGGTGGGTGCATGGTCTACAGCTATGATTTCCTGACATGTTTATGTGCAGACTCCTGAGGGTCTATCCCTGCCTCCAGGATGCCAAGGGCATCACAGCACAGAAGACCAAAGCACATGGTCCCAAAGTGCTCCTGAGCCTTTGTTTCTCCTCCCAAGCTCAACACCCAGCTCCGAGGGTCTGTGGCCTGAGCCACAGCATGGGCAAAGCTGAGTGGAAAGTGGATCTCACGGTAGAAGAAGCAAGGAGAGGAAGGAAACACGAAGCTCCTTTGAACTGCCTATCCCCTCCACTCTGCTGTCTGAGCACTTTGGTGCTGCATTTCATGCTGCTGGGCTTTCCTCTCACTGCAGACGCCCTGGCAGGAGTATTTTTTCCCATTCTCTGCCTTGAATTTCTTGCACTCCCTGTAAAGCATCAAGAGAGTTGAGCTGAGCGCTCTCCATGGCTGTTACAGGAAACAAGCCCACCGCAAATATTTGGGTTGCATGTGTTGCCGAGATGTCTCGGGTAGGTGGCCACCTACATCTCCTTCCCTTGCAGCTGCCTCCGCCACGTGGACGAAACCCCACCGAGAAAAGGCTCCGAGCGCAGAGCGCTCTCCATCCCCCAGCACTCGCCGTGCCCTTGTCAGCCCCGTGGATCTCAGCTGATGGAGAGCTGCTGGCGGCAAATTTGAGCTGTGGTCCGATGCCAAATTAAATAAATAAATGACGGCAATTGCTTTGCCTCGCAGAATGGCATCTCATCCAGCCGTTCAAGCATCAAATACCTCAGGGATTCTTTGGGTCTTAATTTGCAGAGCTATTTCCCTTTCGAGTGGTCTTTTATTTTTATTCTGCTTATTTAAACTTGTTTTTCTTGCAGTGAGCAGCTCTCGCAGGTGGAAAGAGGCAGATTTTGAACGTCGATGGAGTTTTCCTCAGAGTTTAAGGGGGATAGGTGGACTATCGAAAAGGCATTTTTTGGCCTTTGCAGCCCTGTTTTGGGCTGGGGGGTGCGGAGGCACGTTGCAGGGGTGCAGCTCGCGCTTCGGTGCCGTTGGGAGGACGGATCGCTTGTCTGCAGCACGCTCGGAGCCTGAGCAGCTGCACCAGAGCTGGAGGAAGCGTCGCCAGCCGTGGCCAAGCAGCAGCTGCGGAGCCCCCTGCGCGGGAGCCACCGCGGCGGGAGCCACCTCCCGCCCCTTCCACGGGCACTGCGGGGCGGGAGGAACGTGCATGTGTCCCAAATACCGGAGATGCCTTAAAGAAGGAGCAAGCCCAGGCCTGGTGAAACTGCCTTTCACGTCAGGGTGATGGGAGGATGCGCAGGGCTGGGGAGGAGGGCGAGGAGGCAGCCCCCGACTCTGCCCCCTTCGTTCTTCTGGCTCTGAGTGCTCCTGACTGCAGGGTTTGCACAGAGACGCCTGGGCAAGCTGCCCGGGGCACCTGTGAAGGTTGAAGAGCAGAAAGGACCTGGTATCATTTTCGCTTTTATTTTAAGCCAAACACAAGAATATTAAGGGATCTGACCCCATATGTTTGAACACCTGGGGCTGATACAGAGCAGAACCTTCTCCGAGGCATGAGATTTTCCCTGGACATAATTGAAAACAAATGCCTTCCTAGCCGACCTCTAACCAAGGCCTTATGGATCAGTGAATAAATACGGGGGCTTAGTTGAATTAGCAGGAGTTATGTTGTTGTTGTTGTTGTTGTTGTTGTTGCTTCTGTGACTGGCTAACTTATTTCCTAACATAGATTTTTGTCTTCTGCCTTCAGGAGAGAGGCCAAGCCTCCGTTTAATACAGCGGCTGAATATGGTGCTTTGCAGATATTTGCTAGCAAGCAATGATGCTTTGGCAGGAAGACGCACAGACCCGGACAGCACTAATTCCTGCAGAAAAACCCTCCTGTGAGCAGTTTTCTGAGCCCAGCTTTCCTTTGCTCAAGCCTGCATCGCTCCTGTGGGTGACAAGGGGCACTTTCATAGCATTGTGGTGGCTTTTTATCCTGATGAGGAGGGTAAAATGCTGTGAGGGGAGAGTTTGCCCCGGCTTCCTTTCTGCATGCGCCTGGTCTCCAGCCATCCAGGCACAGGCCTGTGTTGGGAAGGGCTCCAAAGGGGAGCGCTGCGAGCAGCCCGGTGGCACATGGGTGCTCTTGCTGAGTCCAGCTGGGGAACCGATCTGGCCAAAAATTTCCTTTTTTTTGGGGGGGGGGGTGAGGAAGGTTGCTCTCTAATTCCACCCAGTTCCTCATTGGGGTTTCTGCCGGTTCCTCTGAAGGAGCTGCGGACAGGAGGACGGGTGGGCACCCTTGCAGGGATGCTCAGACACCCTGAGCTGAAGCTGCTCCACCAGCAGGTCGAGGCAAGCTCCAGTCCCTGCCTTCCCCATGGACTGCTCCGCAGCAGCGCCCCGTGAAGCCTCCTGTCGGGCTGGAGCTGGCAAGGGGAGAAAATGCCTTCCCCTGCGCCGCTCCAGCACTTTGAAAAGTGTTTACATTCCCAAGCAGGGTGAAAAAATCCCAATTTTTGACGGTGTTTTGGCCGGGAAATCATTCCGACTCGCAAACACCCACGTGACTTTTTTTTTTTTTTTTTTTGATTGTGTTAACAAAAATAAATAGACGGGACCAAGCCGCCATAGAGCGATCAGTGGAGCAGACTGTTTTGAGAGCCGAGCTCAACACTGCCTTCTTGCCGGAGTCTGTGCAAAGTGCTACATCCCAGCAAACCCTTCGGATATGGATGCCAATTATATTTTCCTAAAGAAAGCTGGTCGTCCCCACCAAGTCCACACAGCATAGCTTGCATTCTAGCTCCCTTCTGGCCACTTCCACGCTCCACATGATGCATTTAATGTGATTTAGCAGACGTGCCACAGGGCTGCTGTCTTGGGGAGCTTCTGCAGCAACTCTCTCTCCTCTAAGTACTGTTTTCCAGAGCGGGAATGTCACTGGCCGCGGTTAATGGGGGATCACGGAGCAGCCCCCTTTGCCACCCTCCTAGCCCCCCACTTCTAGCACCCTGCTTCGGACTCTTTAGCGAAGATGCCAAGATTTGAGTAGATATCTAGGGCTCTGGCACGCACTTAAGCCGCTGTGCCCTAAATAGCACTCAGCAGTCATTTATCATTGCGGTCTGTGTTCTCCAAGCAATGTGCTTTTGCATGACAGTATTTATAGCCATGTCAATTTTCATTTTTTTTTCAGAAATACTGAAATACTTGTGTTTTCTACTAAAATATCTTATCGAAGCTGTTGTGTTCCTGTGGTTCCATAAACATCAACCACCTCACAAATGAGGTCTGTCACAACATATTCTTTTATTATCCCTTGATCTCCCCTCGTTGTGGCTGCACTTCTTCTGGAAGAGCTCATCATTCCTCCGCAGAGGACACACAACGTCTGGGCCACACAGTCGGCTTTCCTAGGGGACGTGGCACATGGTTTGAACCTTACATCCTTCTTCTGCCCCATGTGTTGGTTTGTGCCACGGGTACCGACCTCCCTGTGGGTCCTGCAAATGGCACATGTGTGGCCATGGCATGGGGGGCAATGGGCTTCAGCACATGGTGTGTCGTCCTTCGCATGAGCAGTTGCTCTAAGTCAGCCCTCTCCAACGCCTGGCTCCTCTGCCTTGAGAAATGGCTCTAATTAGAGCAGAGTGAAAAGCTCCTCTGCTTGCCGAGCCGCCGGTCCCAAGACAACGCAGAGCACTTCCAACACCATTAGCATGACAGCGCGTCTCCTCAACACGGCGCCTTCGCCCGCACGCGCAGCAGGCTGCAGAGCAGAGGCAGCCCCGCTGGCTGGAGGTGCCAAGCTGAACAATTACAGGCAGCTTTGCAGCACTTTTGCAGAGGGCAGCTGCAAAGCACAGGCACGTTCTGCTGTCCTTCCTGCCCGCAGGCACCACAGAGTCCTCCTGCACCACTGCTGGGGACAGCGAGCTCGAGGGGATGACCGTGAGGACCTGCTGGTGCCAGGTGGCCTCAGGACCTTGGTGACTTACCAAATCCAGAAGTCCCACGGCTAAGAGCGCCGGCTGATTCGTGTGTCTGCTAAATCGCTGACTATCATATCTTTCTTTTGGCAAGCTGCGATATCTGTTTGTTTTTTTAAGTGCTGACTCAAGCTGCAGCTCTGCAAACACAGAGTAACTTCACCCAGGTGAAGAACCATGCTGAGTTCGGGAGCGAAGCCATCGTGCACCAGGGAGCTTCTTCATTCGCAGAATGGATGCAGTAGCAGGCAGAAGCTATTTTATTGGGTTTTAATTACTTCCCTGCCATCCAAAATTCTTAAATTTGCCACTAAAGGCAGATAGAAATAAAAATGTCACACTTCTGCAGCTCAGATATTTTCAACCAGGAAAAATACACTCACTTACTAATGGAAATGCATCTCTTCTAATTTCTTTCCCTCTCCAGACATTTGTAAAAGCTCTTTTCATTCCCATCACACCCTTAACTAGCAGTAAACCATCCTGTGTTTTGTTGCTCTTATCTCTTCTCTGAAAGCTTTTATTGACTGCATGTTGCTTTTTTTTTCTCTCCTCACCTTTTCCATTTCCCACGTAGCCCTTTTTTTTTTTTTTTTTTTTAATGTTGTTGTTTTAAGGCTTCAGATCTGAGAAGTCCTTTGTGGAGCTATTCTGGATTTTTCTCTCTGTGGCAACTGAGAACTCCTGGATGAACTAATGACAGGAGTAATAGGGAAATGCAGAGCTGTCTCCAGAATACCTTGGAACTCTGGGGGTTTAAGTAAGAGATTGAAGTACCTGGATCAAGAATGCATATCCAAGAGCTATTTTGTCTTAGTGCCTGATTCTCATTTACATCTAGCAGCTGTAAGTGTTTTAGGGATCAGGTCTGAGGTTGTTTCTCTACATATTTTTCTTAAAAAAAGTAAAAAATAGAAATAGGAAAGAGCCTCTTTTCATGTAGCACATGACTGCAGGTAAAAGGAAATGCTGTAGCTCACAAGAGGACCAGCTGGAGACAGCTGTAAACAAGCAGGCTTGGGCCTCCATGCCCAAATGATGAGCAGAAGTCGGTGAGTGCTGGAGCCAGGGACATGGGATGGCTCCGCCGGTGCCTGTGGCAAGGGGAAGGTGCCCGGCCCTCCCTCCCAGCCCGCAGGGTTTGCGCAGCGGGGCCGGGCGGCCGTGGGGCCCTCTTTGCTTTGGCGCTGCTGGGCTGCTGGTTTGGCTGAGATGACTCTCCACATCTCCCCTTCCCTAGTGCCTGCCCGTGGGATTGCCCCTCTGTCTCTGAGGCTGCGCAGTCGCAACGTGAAATCGCGTTGCTCCGGCTCCTCTCAGCTACCAAAATGGGGCACGGGAGGGGAAATTGGGCCCTACTGACCAGGCGGTGACCGGCACCAGTTTTTGCCATTTCACCGAGCGCGTCTGCGTCGGGGACAGGAGCCGCGCGGCTCCGGCGCCGGGGAGGACAGGAGGCGCCCGCAGCGCCGCGGGACACGCGAGACGCCGCTACCTGCCCCGCTCCGGCTGCCGGCTGCTGCTGGAACGAGGGACTTTCCGAACCACTGATGCACAAAACCGCTAACAGCTCAACTTGGATCCTGACACTTTGGAAGGAGTCCCAAGTTTTCCAAAGCAACCAAGCCTTGGCACAGGTGGTAGGCCGCCATGTTTCCTGGACTTCTCTTCTGCTGGCAGCACCACATGGCTGGGAAATGCCCAGCCAGCTCTAGGAGCCTCCGTTTCTGGTTACTGGCTTTGTGGCTGCTTTCGGAAACAAACCACAGGGGCCTTCTGTGATATTTTGGTGGCTGTTTACCACCTTAATCCTGTACTGACCAAAGGTTTCTTTGTTTTTGTTTTATTTCATTTTATTTCATTTTATTTTTATTTATTTAATTTCCCCATAATTGTTTACTTAGCTCCTGAATAGAGATGTGTAAAACTGGCAGCTCTTCCAGACTCCTCTGCAATTTTGGCAGGTGCCAAGTTCTTGGCACCTCTGCGGTCACTGGGGTTTTAAGAAGGCAAATTCTGGTTAGATACATCTTAAAAAAAAAAAAACAGGCTGGGAAGAATGGGGATATTTAAAAGAGAAGAGCATTACGTGCCATTCTACAGAGCCAAATGAATTCATGGAGACTTCTTTTGCTTCCATTTGGGAAAACCTTGCGCAGAAATGGGGGGGGATGCCCACCAGCCTGAAGAAGAGCAGCTTGTGGGGGGACCTCAACGCCTTCAGAGAAGGACCTTTAGCCTTATCTTCCTTTGGTGGTAGCCCCTCTAAAGGGAGAGCAGCTATTTGCTGAAGGCATCACTGTGCGGACGGGGTCTGGCCGGCTCGCGCGAGCGCCGCAGAGTCAGCGCCTTGTTTCTAGGTCACGCTGTTCTTGAGAGATGAAGCGAAAAGAGAAAGCGGGTTAGGAGACGCTGGAAGCACCTCGCAGAGCTGCCTCCCGCCAGCCGGGATGCTGCCGCTCGCCGCCCAGCAAGCTCGTGCCGTGTGTGTCTGCGGAGGACCGGCGCGAGGGAGGGGAAGATCTGCCCCCAAGCACAGCATGGACCCGCGGCTCTGCCCCGGATCCCCTCACTGCTCTTGGAGGCGCTCCCAGCCTTTCCCTTTCCATGCTTCGCTGGAGTCTAATCCTGCATGCAGAAAATCATGCCTCTCTTTATTATTATTATTATTATTATCATTATTATTTTTTGCTCCTATTCCTTTGAGGCATCTGTTTTCTCTTCCCAACCAGCAGCCTGAACTCCGTTAGGCTGCTAATCCCCTCCACTTCCACTTGTGTTCGCAGCGTCATGTAATAAATACGAGCAGCTTACACGTGTCTTGGGGTTCTCGAGCAAGGAACTCCAGATAGAGCTTCATGGTTCGTACGCACGGGGAGTGCTTCATTCGCCAGCGAAACACGGTGGCACTTGTGCAGCAATTTACGATATGCAGCTGTGGGGGAAGGAGCGGAGATGGATCGTGTATCTGTGCAAAACTCCGGTAGGGGATTGGGGTTGGGGGGATATAAGCCCTCGCATTGAGTTTTAGCCAGAACTCGTAGGCTTATGGAAAGAGTTATAGGATTTAAGGCACCTCGCCCATCCCCAGAGCCTTGTTTACAAATCACATTAATGGCACGACACGTAATTAGGACTTCAGAGACGCCCCGAGCAATTCGGGATGCAGTGACAAGCTATGTCGAATTCCAACGGAGCCTTTCTGTACAAGGCAAATTCTCGCTGTTACGCAGAAGTAATAATTACTATCTACCAAATCAAAAAACAAATAGGAATTCTCCAGGAAGCCTCACCCTTCAGCTATGGCTTTCCCTACCCGCAATGACAGAAATGCAACCTGTACAGGCTGGCTTTTGTTCCTTTGGCAGCACTGAGAACCATCCTGCTATCTCCTGATGCTCTCAAAACCTTAATGTGGCAAAAGGAAAACAGAGAACAGGGAGGGAAGCTTGTTCCTTCCTCTGCGGCATGTGCCAGCCGAGCGGCGAGCTGCGGATGGCATATTCCCACACTTCCCAATCCAGGTTGTGTGTCCTGGGAGCAGAGACCAGCCCTGGTCTCCCATAGCGAGTGGGGAGGTCGCCCAGTCCCCACATGGTGCCCGTCAGACTTTTTATGGCTTTTCCCAACTTGTAGGGAACCATGCTCGAAAAGGAAAAAAAGAAAGGATGCCCAAGCCACCTTTGCAGCAGGATTATTCTACATATGCAGACCTTAATTTGCTAGCGCCTTTCCAGCAGCCTCCCGCTGCGCTGGTTTCTCTCTCTTTCTGCTTAGGACTCTATTTTTCTGGTGGTTTTGAATTTCACTACATTGCAAGGAAAAAAAAAAAAAAGCCTCTTCTCTTGTTTCTCCAGATCATTCTGGTTCTGTCCTCCTGCTTTGTGTTGAAGGGACAGAGAGAGGAGGCTTTTGCACAGTTGCTCAGGCCGCATCTTCCCAGAGCTCCCAAAGGAAGCTATTAGGCACTGATGGGATCCCGCGGGTCTCCTCCCACCACATGCACAACATCCATTTCCCTCCTTTGGCCTGGGCTCCCAAGCCGTGGTGTATATAGCATGTAGAAAAAAATGATTTATCCTTTTTTCTTTACTTTTTTCTCTCTTTTTCCAGTGGCAGTACAGACAGATCAGTGCAATCCACCCGCTTCTGCCCACTTCTTTTTCTCTTGTACTTAGTAAACTCGTAATTATGTCAAAGGATATGTTTGTTTTGTGTGATCTGCTTTATGTAAGTGTGTTTGGCAACTCTTAAACTTCTATCTGGAGCATCCACATGCTGGAATATTTCCCATTGGAACTGCTGTTGGTATAAGTTAGCAAATACCATAGGTACCTGGGAGGAGGCATAAGCAAGAAAGACTGGTTTGTACAGCGAGCAAAATTTGTGCCAGGTTAAGGGATCGCAGGAGCGCGTAAAACCTTTTCTACTCTGCTCTGCTCACTGTCAGGGCAGCACCATCCCCTCAAGCAGCCCCACAACAGCCTGGGAGAAAGGACTGGGCTCGTCCGATGAAAGCAAACGCTTCGGAGCAGTCCCACACAGCAAGGCCTGGCAGGAGCGGAGAGCCGATGTCCCCGCTCCTTGCAGAGCAGAGATGGGCGCAGAGGACCCGTTGCTACAAGGGAGAGCACCACCTTCCCCAGCCTCCGCCGGCCTCAGGGACAAGCCTCGCGCATCTGCTGCCTGTTTTTCCCCCAGAGCCATTAAGTGCCATTATGCAAGCAGGGTTAAAAGGGATTTGAGAATAGGCTCCCTTGCCAGTGTGCTCAGCTGCCTGCAGCACCCCCAGCCTGGCACAGAAACGAGGGTGTCTGCAAACAGCCCGGCAGCCAAGAGCCCCACACGCTTCCCACGGATCCCCACAGGGCAAAGCTGGGCCAAGAGCGGGGCAGCCACAGAGCACCCACACATGTTCCGGGGGCTCCTTCTTGCCAAGGCACCAAAGACGTCTCACCACCTCGATCCCGCCCGCATATTTCTCAGCGCACTCAGATCTTGCCTTAGGGCGCTCAGTGCCGTTTCATTTATGCTCCCTCCACCCTGTCCTATCCTCACACACCGCAAACACCTCAAACACGCACCAAGGCTTGTTGGGCTGCACGCTGGTGCTACCTGCAGCCTCTGCTACTCCGGCCTTACCCCTTCTTATTCCCCCTGCCCTGCAGTGACCACGGCTGGAGGAGAAGTGAATCAAGGCGCAGATGCAGGCTCGTTGCCTCACCTACACTCCCACTTCCGTGGTCCTCTTTTCCTTCTAAGGCTGCATCACATCTTTGCACGGAGGCCTGGGTCAGCACGGCAGTGACATCCCAGAGGCCTCTCCGCATGGCTTATGAAAGCCGAGTTCCCCAGGGATGGGCAGAGAGCGGCCTGGAGACCGGAGCGGGAAGGAAACGGGCTCTCTTGCCGCCTGCTGTCGGAACACTGAACTGAAGGGCAGCGTTTCAGCGCTCCCAACGCCTTTGCCAGCCCCGTCACCCCTCCTGCTGCCGTGGTGCCCTCGAGCAGGGCAGCAGTCCCTCTCCCCACCTCAGCAGCCAGCTCTGACATGCAGGCTGCAGCTTCGGGACAGGCGCATCGCTGCACAGCTGCAGCCTTCAGCACACCCGACACCTCCAGTCCCTCTGCTCAGCCCCAGGATGCTGCTTAAAGAAAACTGTTCGTGTAAGCTCTCCCCTGCCCTACCAGGTCACAGATCCAGCCTGCACTAAGGGAAAAGCCGTGCTTTTGGCCCTGCTGGATAAGCCAGATTTATATTTTAACTCCAAGTCAGAACCTGGGGACAGAACCTGGCAAATAAGCCGGCCTTAGGCAGAGAGCTGCTTTGACAGTCACCAACCCGGGGTCAGGTGACATTTAAGGCAGACACGTGCCTGCTCTGAGCTGCACCCTGTTCTGGGGAAATACAGGGGAAGAGCTGTCACACCCACACCAATGTCTGATATAAGTAATACAGCAAGCCACATAGGTGCCAACGAGTGTAGCTATAAGTTATTTATTCTGCAAAATAGAGGTATCTTCTATGGAGTTGAACACTGGAATCACAGCATTATGAACCGAGTTGTGGAAACATGATGACAGCAGGTGCCCTCACGCGCACACACCCCCTCTCCCACACACACACACACACACACACACACACACACACACACAGCCTTTGTACCGGCCCCTACTCTCGCATCATCCAGAAAGGGAACCCTCGCTGCAGCTCAATTCGCAGCAACTCGCAGCGAGGGCCGCATTCAAGAGCCCTTCCCTATTCACAGGGAACGAGGCTGCTCGGGAGAGGCTGCACAGCCCAGGCAATGCGCGAGAGCTGCACGGGCTCCCCGGCGCCGCGGCCAGCACGCCCTGGGCAGGAGTCAGCTCGTGGCAGAACACGCTTGGTGGCTGCAGCTCTCTCCTCCTCGCCTCGGTCTTTGCTCACGGAGCTGAGCGCAGGGTGGCCGCAGGAGGCACCTCCCCACGTTACGTTAGGAGACAGTCAGTGCCCCCTGCTCGCCATGGTCCATGTTCCAAAGCCGGTAGAACTCGGCAAAGTCCACGTAGGGCTCAACGCGCCCGTCCTCGTCGGGCTGGAGTGAGTGCGCGGGGCGGGAGCGGAAGAGACCCCCGTCCGAACTCGAGCTGCTGCTCTGCGTGTGGGTGTTGGTGGACTGCAGGGTCACCGTGGGGCTCTGGCTGTGGAGAGGGAGAGAACAAACGTGAGCATCTTTATTTTTCCCAGCTGATGCTTTGGGCATGGACACATCTACTTTCCCCCCCCCCGCCACAGACCAAGCTCTCACAGATGAAAGAAGTTGCAGCCCCTTGCTCTGTCAGAGCATTAGCTGTGCTCAGCATTGCCTGGAGCTGATGAGTGCCAAAGATATCCATCTCACCTTTAACTGAAGGGCCTTAAGTACAACCAGGCTTCTGAGGAGCAGAGAAAAGGAGGAAACAAGCACGGCATGCACTCTGCTGGCCTCCCCCCACCCTTGCAGGATGATCTTTACGGGAAAAGCTGACAGCAAGAAAAATCTATTCTTGTGTGACCTGCGTTATGGCCACGCACCTCTGGTATGTCAGCTTCAGTTTTTTTCCTGGAGCTACCAGAGCACAACAACCAGAGAGCTTCATCGCTCTGCAGCCTGTACATGCTCCACCCTACTCCGAAGGCTGGACTGAAACCGGAGCCGCTAGCGTGAGCCTGCAAAGTGGATCCAGATAGAATCTGCTTCTAATCTTTATTCTCTCTTCCACCTTTCAGCAAGCCAACTTGTGCAGCACAGCTTCTCTGGCAGCTCTGCAGGTGCCCTGCACTGCCCTTGCTCCTCACTAAAATCTTCCCTCCACGCACACAGCCAACATGCTGGGTACCCAAGATCCCAAGGGAAGGGCTGTCACATTGCCACAGAGCAGGGTATTTACTTAGTGAGGGTGGGGGTGGCTTCATCCAGAGTAGAGCTACTGTGGGCACCATTGACCATCTGGCCTTGGGAAGGCATGACGAGGGATAGTGTGACACTGGTCTTGCTTGTGCTCTGGGAGCTGGAGTATGGCACAGAGACTGGGTAGACACGGCCTCCTGCGAAGGCAAGAAACACAATTATAAATCCTGTCAAGACATGACTGACTGGGCATGTACAGGGTCAAAGAATGGTCAAAGAGAAGGCTGAAAATCCCAAGGAAAGGGCTTGTACTAAACTGCCTTTCCTAAATGTACTGCATTTTGTCAAGATGTCCCAGGCTCCTGGTCCTGGAAGCAAACAAAACCTCAAAACTTTAACAAGAAAGTGCCTTCCACACTGAATGTCTTTGCTCCTAACATCAGCACTGAATCAAGAGACCTCATCCTCCTCCCTCCACTTTGTTTTGTTCCCCTCCCCACTCACCTTGTGTCGGTGTCAGCGTGGGCTGGCTCATCTCGCCCAGGGGGTACCCGAAATTCCTCACAAGCAGCGTCATGTCTTCATGCCGGGGACAGAATTTGGACCGTTCCCCACCGCTGGCAAAAGTGTCGCAGTGGATCCGCTTAACCCGGTCCACCACTGCCTGTGCCACCGCGTCCAGGGACGTCTGCTTGGCAAACTCCGTGGCTATCATGGCTGCAATTTCCTGGGCACGCACAAACAAAAAAAGGGGAGAATGTTTCAGGGAGGATTCAAGGGGAAGCTTTTTCCAGCCATCTGGCCTAGGACTTCTACAGCAACTCATCTGGCTGTTCTGCTTACCAGTCTCAGTGATATTTGCCTTTGTACCTTGAATCAGCCCATTCTCCTCAATGGACTTACTCCTAAAGGACAGAAAGCTGCCTGGAAGAACTGGCTCAGCAAAGCAGCTCTCTCATTTATCACAGCCTAGGACAGGGGAGCACAGATCCAGCCCAGGGGGCACTCATGGGACAGATGTGAAAGAAAGCCTGTGCCAGAGCAGCTGGTGCCACTGGGGTAACAGGAGTGTTTCCCACCTGGGAACGCTCACCTGATTGGCCTGTCCAGGCCCATGAGCTGCCTCCAGAGCTTTGTAGAGCCCTTCCGACATCAGCACCAAGAAACCGGTCACGCCATCCAGCGAGTGCCCTCCGTGGATTTCCGGCTCCGCTATGATGGGTTTAGACTTAGCAGCACTGAAGAGAGACAACGTAAGTAGCACCTAACAGCAGAGTAGTAGGCAAGAGGGGAGGACCATGAAGAGAAAGTGGGACCGAAATCACAAGGTTGAGTTTTTCTAACCTGAGCAGTTCGATATCTGTATAGCCATATTTGACTTTGTAATCTCCAATGCGCCGAGTGCTCTCCTGCCCACGAATAGTTCCCACTTGTTTTATTTTCCCTGCGTCCAAGCCTGCCAGATTGAAGGAAAAGAAAAAAAAGAAAAAAAGTTCATTGACACTTTGGGAAGTTTACAATATTTCTTGTGGTTATATATACAGTCATATACATTGAGGAATGAGGAAAGAAATATCCACAGCTAAAGAGAACGGCAAGACAAAGTCAGAATCAAAGATTCATTAAGAGCCCAACAGGAAGGACAGGAAGAACAGTTTGCTCTGTTCAGGGGGGCACCTTCTCATTAGTTGTGACCTGAGAGGGAGAAGGAGAGATGCACATAGCCCGACCTACCCACCCTAAATGCAATGGCTGGTTCTGAGACAAAGCCCATGTCCTAGCCCAGGGCCACCAGTGGCAGCTGGCCTGGACACACGCTTTTCACTGAAAAGGCAGTGGAGCATCTGTGCCTGCCAGCTCCACACTTTGTGATAGGAGAAGGAGAGCCAGACTGGGAGGATAGAAAATATGTGAAGGATTCTGCTCCATTTCTTTTTTACCTGCTATTGAACCCTGCTCCTAACCCCTATCTAACATAATTTCCCTACTAAGCTCTTCTTTTTTTTCCTCTCCCCAAGAGTTATCTATAAAAGCTCAAAAAATTGCCAAATGCTCAAATTAAGTATGGCCTACTCCTAAAATCTAAGACATTGAGCAAATAAGTATTTGCCTTAAAAAAAGTTTAAGGTAACATGCTTCTGCTTCAGCAAATAACTCCGTTTTGGCAGGGATTAGGAAGATATCCCACTGGAAAGAGATTCTACCTGGGACCATGTGGGAGCAGCTGCTATTTAAGATAGGACTTGGAACAGACAAGGCACTTACCTGGTCTGTTCTGGTGACTCCTCCCTCCTCACACCTAGAGCTAACAGGTAGAAAACGTTTTGAGATTTTATCTAGGCCTGACTCCTCAGCACAAGGTAAAGGCAGGGGTCCAATTGAAACTCTCCCTCTGAGTCAAGTCAACCTCAGCGCACAGCTGGCTCCACACCTACCGCAGCAGTGAGACACCTCTGCCACGTGCTGCAACCCAAGCCTGACTCACGCGCCCGGCCTGGCTCCTTTGCGGGGTCACGGTGGGGGACAGGTCACTGAGGGCATGGGGGGCTCCCTGGCTGCACCACGGCTCCCTCCTGCGGCCTCAGTGTGCTGGCAACACAGGCATGACCCACTCCTCGCTCCCCTCACGGAGGCAGCGCAGGCTGCAGCACGACATGCGTGACCCTCAGCGCCTCCCACGGCTTCCCTGCAGCTCAGCCCTACAGCCACCTCCTCTGGGCCCCAGCAGAGCCTGTGCTCGCTGGCTGACTCCACCAGCTGCTAGGACCCTGTCAGGTTAAGAAGGTGGGTAGATGGAGCAGACTGCTCTTCTGCTATGGGCCACAACTCAACTCTACACGCTTACTTGGGGAGTGGAAAGGCAGCTGAAGGCTCTCTTTCCCTAGATCTCCATATTCATTTTTATATTTCACATCACTACCACAAGATTATGGGGGAAAAAAAGGAGGAGAAAACCAAAGGGAAATGGAATGGAAGATAAGGTTTTGCAGCAGAAAATTACCGCATCAACAGCCTTATTAGATAAGAATATATTTACTAGGTAAGGATAATGAAGGATGCCAAATTAGCCCTACCCTACCCAGGACATAAGCATCTCAAAGAGAATAATTTAGTATTAACAACCACACAAACAAATTGGGCTACTTCTAAACAAAGAAAGAAAACACACAGTAAAGTAAAAGGAAAACGGCCTGAAGCAAAATGTCTGTATTGGACAGACCTCAATAGCTACTGATGTGACACCAGTAAACAGCAGCGTTTGTCCTGGTTCTCTCTGAAATGCAGTTTTTTTTTTTTTTTTTAAACACTTTTCACACAGGCATATTGAAAGACACCATCCCCAGGGTGAGGCATTAGGCAGAACTTAACCCAGCATAACTGTGGTTTGCCTCCACAGGGGCAGTCACACACAGTCCTTCCTGCCTCTACCCTCTGGCCAGGTGCTTTGGCTCCTGCCTTCAAACAGACTCTAGCTCTCGCCCAGCTGGAGGCCAAATCAGTTTCGATTTGGCAGCTGGACACAAAACTAATTCTTAAAATGTGGGGGGGAAAAAAATGGATAGTTTTCTGCTGGTTCAGGGAGCTGAGCTGACTCACTCTATAACCTCACAGTGGCTAAATTTACAGGAAAAAAAATAGGGTGGTAAACTTGTAATTTGAAACTGCAACCCATGAGGAGCTTCTTTTTGTGGCCAGTTTATTGTTTCCAGTGGCTTGAGTCATTCTGGTAACACAGATAAACTGGGCAACGAGATCTCAGATAAGAGCACGAAATCCAACACTCACCCAGCTGGGAAAAGCGGAAAAGTTCATCCTCATTCTCTGTCGTATGGTCCACGTTGAGCTGAGTCACCTGCAGCCCGTCCACTGTGGACTTGCACAGCAGTGCCCGGTTCGTGCCTGCAGCAGAAGCAGCGATATGAGGTGCCAAATAGTTCTGCCATCAAGATGCAGAACATATCCCAGTGACAAGGAGAAGTGGAAAAGGAGAATAAGGAAGGATAAAAAGATAAAGGCTTGTGTACTGTTTCTCCATAATCTCCTAAAAGGAGCCTTGCTCACAGCATCACAGGCCTGCTAGGTGGTTCTTCATCCAGGCTGGAGCTGTCCCTCAAAAGAAGGCTTCCCACTTGTCACTGAACCTGCTACTGCCTCACTACTCATTTTTCCTCTCTTCTTTGGACATGCATGTTATACGGGCAAATATTTACAGAGATAGAGACCAAATTTCATGTCTAAAGATCCAAAATCTGCTTCCCCGCCCCCCAAAGTTCAAATTTCTTTAAGTCCATCCTCAGAAAGGCCGAGACTTGAAGGGCTGACACAGAACAACTCACCCACATTGGCGATGTAGAGCTTGTTGTTGAGAACGACAGCCACAATCGCCATGGCTCCTCCGGAGATCTCCTGCTCTACAACCTTCAATCTCTCCACAATCTTCTGGTATTGAGGAGGCAGCTGGTGGTGAGGGACACCCTGAAAGCCGAGATACCAGGAGAAGCTTAAACGCACGATCCACAACACAGAAACCACAGATGGTTTCCAAATGCTGCAGGGAGAGAACTGTCAGTCTTGCCATGGGGCTGAGGCAAAGAAACAACAAATAACACAGCTCTGATCAGATGAACGGAACCTGTCACTCCAGAATCTTAACAGCAGCATCCACATCTGCCCAGACACCACACAAGCGTGAGGCCCTGCGGACTGTGCCACATGGCTTGTTCTGGAAGAGCCACAGGCATGGTGGGAACTCTCATCTCTGTGATACATTCAGTTCTTTACCCCTCTTCTGAGGGGACTAATAATGAGTCTACATAGGGCCAGTAAGAACACACTGGGAACTGGACTAAGACACTTGCTTCATTTCATGCAGACCTCTGGGAGAGAACTAAAAAGTAAGAATTTCTCAGCTACAGCCTCCCTCGGACCAGACTGACTAATGTTTCCAAGACTTATCCAGAAATTTGGAGGAAGGGAGCTCCCACCATCTCTGTTTCGGAGACTGTAAGGCTACATTACCTCTGGTAGTTGAGACTGCAGGCTGGCTTTCTCTGCCAAAGCATCATCAATGGACTCCAAGAAACTCCTTTCTACCACATCAAAAGCCTAGAAGAGTCCATAAGAGAGACTGAGCTGTTATCTCTCATCTGCAGAACTTTCAAGCTACCTACCGCCACACCAAAACTGGCTCACAAGAGTGGTTGATTGCTGTATAGACATTCAAGATCACTGCAACATACCTAAGCACAATTATTTTAATGCAACTAATTAGCAACTTGTAAAAACAATCTGCAATACACACAACAGGAGATACACGTTACATTCAGATTGATGTCAGAGCTGTCTGTTTCTGTGCATTGATTTTAAGAACTTAGCTATTATCACTCCAGAAGGTACACTCACAAATCCATCTCTCCACACATTAAGTATTCACTTTTAGTCACTGTCATCTCCTTCACAGGTTGACTTGTCCCTGTGTGTCCAGGGAAGGCTGCCTGCAGCTTCCCACAATGCTCTCAGCAGTGGGGGACACATGGGTACGAGGTGGGAGTGAAACAAAGCAGTGCAGCTGCTCAGGATGAGTGCTGCCTGCTATCTCAGCTATTGGCAGATGTTCCCAGTCCTCCAGAAACCAGCTGCTCTCCCCTGATGGCAAAACTGAGGAGGTGGGTATTGTGGGAAGCAGAGGCTGCTCCCAGCCAAATCTTATTTACCTGCAGCAGAACTCGGCGCACGTCAGCATCACTGTGATCTGCATGTAGCTGGCCCAAGAGCAGTTCTGCCGAGAGCCTTTGACCCACAAAGTTGGTGACTCGGTTGCCATCGTAGCCATTGAAGACACCATAGAGGTAGCAGTTGTTCTCGCTCCTGTCAGAGAAGGCAGAAGCAAAGAGGTCACAGATGTCCGTGACACAAGAAGGCAGATGTAACAAGTTTCTGCAGACAACTCCTGCACACTCTGACTCCACCCTGTACTTTCACGTCCTACTGAGGCAAGCCAAACACTGCTCTTACCTGCCCCTGTGTCCTGTGTGCACCCCACTCACCTGAACTTTAACCAATTATCCTCCAAGGGGTGAGCTTCTGTGCCCTTGCCATCTGCACTGTAGGAACGGTTTGGAGCGGAGCCCACCCCCGAGAGATGGCAGGATGGCAGGTCATCTGTCCAACTGGGCTGCTGCTCCTGGGAGGCAGGAAAAGAAAAGAATCCATGTAAATGCTAAGCAGAAAAAAAGGAAAGAAACCACACAAACGCCAAGCAAACTGCAGCGAGGGTTCTGGTTCAGCAATGGCTCACAGGGCCATCCCCATCTTCTTCTCAGCCCTAAGGGTGGCACAGCACCCCAGCCGGTCACTTCATACTCCCTGCCGTGGCACTGCATTGCCTAGCTCTTCCCTTCCCTCCGGGGCTGAGCTCTGCCTGCACCTCCCATCTCTTGCTAACAACTAACAAGAGAACCAGACGCACAGTTTGCACCTGGGTTTTTCGCTCGATATGGCACAGCCCTAGCGAGCCCCTAGGGCCCCTGGCCGGCCCACCGCGGGGAACGCCATGACTCCCGGCTGGACGCAGAATCCCACCGGGAGAGGAGGGCGAGAGCCGTGTCCCTGCAGACACCCACGGGACGGCCCCGGGCTCCCTGCCACACACCAGCGCGCACGGCGCCGCCGAGGCCCGCCCGGCCGCCCCACAGCGCAGGCCCGGCCGGAGGCACCGGCTGCCCCGGGACAGCACCAGGGAGGACGAAGAGCCGCCGACGTCGAAGCGGCGCCGCCGCCGTCACCGCTTCCCACAGGGCGCCGCGGGCGGCGGGAGGCCTGGCCCCCCCTCCCCGCACCTGGGGGTGCGTGAGCGCGGGCTGGGGGGAGCCGCCACTCACGCTCTGCAGGAGACTCCTCCTCTGCGCCGCCATCTTGAGCAGCACCGACCGCCTCCCGCGGCGCGGCCCCTCCGCCGGAGCAGACGAGTCCGCCGGCCAGAGCGGCCCCTCCCGCCCGGCGGCGCGCGCAGCCAACGGCCGCGGCGCTCCCGGGCGCGATGCGGCTCCCGCGCATGCGCGCTCCGCCAGCCCCCGCGGCGGGTGGCGGCGGACGTTGGTGGCCGTTGGTTCGCTGCGCGGGGCCTGGCGGTGCGGGTGCGCTGCACTGCTCTGTATTTGCACACAGTGATATAATACGTACTTATTGCTGTATTATAAATTAACAATACGCATTTTGAGTTAATAATACACATTACAAGTTAATACACATTATAAATATACTTTTTTTCTGTCATTGCCTTTTTTCCCAGTCAAATTGAGACGTTTCTTGGGTCTCACCTGGCGGCCACCAGTGCTGAGAGAAAGAAGCACTTTCCTGCCGTCCTTGCAGGCGTGTGTGGAGGCGGCAGGAGAGGTAGCTTTATTGCAAACCCTGTGGTCCTATGGGACCATGTCTTGGGTGCCCAGTAGCTCCAAGCAAGCCTGGGAGCCTGTTGCCACCCTGGTTCTGTGTGATTTTTAAGGGAGAGGCCAAGTATAGTTAAAACCAAGATGCCAGCTGGCAGCGGCGCTCTTGCCCCATAGGTACCCTCAAGAGACCTCCACTCCCCTCAGCTTGGACTTGTTCTGCTGCCAGGGTGGTCAAGGCCCTTTCCCACCCTCCCCTGGAGCCACGACAAGGACTGGGTGGGACTGTGTCCTCAGGTCACAGTGGGAAGGTGTTTGGAGCAGCTCACAGGTGCTGCCTTGATTCTCAACTGCTTTGACTGAAAGCTCCCTGCAAAGATGCAGTGCAGCTTCAGAGCAGAGCCCGAGCTGCCATGACCTGACTGCTGAACTGGTTCAAACTGGAGCATATCTTCATGGGTGTTGCAAATCCACTTGTCGCACATCTCTGCCTCTCACCTGGGATGCAGAGGACCTTGGGTGGGAGTACTCTGCATCTATATATGTAAAATTGCTCAGTAACAGTCATTGAGCTCTTCAGCTAGACCGTAGCCAGCACCATTCCCTGTCAAAAGATTCCCATAGGTAAATTTAGGCCAAGACATTCACTTTGCAATTTCTACCTGAGTGACAGATAAACAGAGAGAGATGGTTGGGCTCTTCTTTTAAGAACCAGCCTTTGCCTTTCTAGGCTGAGGTAGACAGTTTCAGGAAACAGTTTCTATTTAGTCAACCCAGCTGAAGCAGGAGGGAAGGCCCAGGCATCATTCCCACCCCTTGCTTTCATTGTAAGTCAGCTGCAGAGTCCTCCAGGTGTGTGGCTGGCATCTCGTGGAGTGAGCAATGGCAGGAAGACTGGCCACAGCGCCTGGGGGATTCCAGGAAAAGCACGTTTCTCCATGGGAATCAGAGCGGAAGGGTCTTCAACATGCCAGACATGCAGTTTTAGTCATGTGCAGCAGTGCCGTTGTGGTGCGAGTGGGAGTACTGAGCAGTCCTGACTTCCAGCAGCCACCTGATACTCTTTTAACGACATCTTTGTGGCAAATATATTAGATTCAGATGCGCTTCAGAAATAAATGCCAGTTAATTAGCCTCATGCTATAGAAGGATAGCTTTTGCTTCGAGGACTCCTGCCAGAGGATTCCAGCTCTCTTCCTGTAAATCCTTTATCTGTTTAATTGCATCTCTTTTCTTCCAAATACACAAAGAGTTCATATCCTTTCCCATTGTGCAAACTCCTAAATTATCAGCCATTCAAGCAGACTTGGATACACAGGCAGGAATATATTTTAAAGGTTATATATGGTCCAAAGATGGAAGGAAATGCTGAATCTAAAACTTCAATCTACAAACAAGTTTCCACATGTTTAGTTTTATGTTTCAGCTTGGTGGCACTGATATTATTTGAACTGTTCTTGGTTGTGAAGCTGTGAGTGGGTACAAGTAATTATAGGAATGGAGCTTCAGTCTGCTTTAAAACTAAAATTAGAAATAACAAATTTAGAACTAATAAGGATTTGTTTTCCTACCCGAATTAAAAGTTCGTGTTGCTGCAGAAACCCGTGTAGAACAGCACTGTCTTTGTAATTAAAAAGCATCAGACGAGTTACCGCTGTAAAACACGATGTCACCTTTTCCAGCATTGCAGCAAAGGCTTATGCTTATTTAATGACACTCAAGAGCTGCAGTCATGCGCCTTGATGGCCCTGGGCAGGCTCTGTCCTTGCACAGAGCACCCCTGATGCAAGACTTCGGATGTGCTCAGAGTGTGTTGCATCCCGGGACTGGGAATTTAGGAGACATTTCTGACTTCTTATATTTGTAAATGACTCCATGTGAGCCTAAAGAGTGGGATCTGTAGAGTGTGTGTGTGACAGTGCAGAATTTGATCTCATAATCTCCGAGAGTGAGGAAAACCACCTTTTTTTTTTTTTTTGAAGATAGAGAAGCTGCCATTTTTGTTTGTATGATGATTAGTCATTTCTTGCATTTAAAAGTGTTCCCTGTTCCTAATTCAAATGTGACCGGCGTCAGTTCTTACGGATTATTGTCGTTTTGCCTTTTCCTTTCCCTTTGGGTATCAACGCAGACTTTCTAGTGCAAAACATTTTCCCATGGTGAAAATACTTGTGCCAGATTCTACCTGGATATTCCTGTAGCTCTGCTACCGAGTCTGCACTCTAACCTTCAGCAAGACACTTAACTACTTGCTCTGCAAAAAGGGCATGATAAGGCTTACCAAACAGGGCTGCCTGCAGTGCTAAATGGATCCTTGTCCTGCATTTTGCAGCCGTCCAAAGGAGAGCGCTGCTGATGCTTGTGTGCTGCTTCATGAATAGCTCTTCACAGAGAGCTTTATGCAGCACTTGCAAAATGAAATACGGCACCAACAGAGTTTTTGCTACTTGTATTGATCAAGCTCACTTTTCCCTTTATCTATGCTTTTTGTATTTAGAAAATCCTCTCCAAAAAATTACCATGCTGTATGAGACAGCCAAAATCTTCCCAAGAATGCAGGATGTTGGCCATTGAACCTCATCCATACACAAATAAATTCATCTTAAAATGTAGCTTCCTCTCTCATGTCAGTTTAAAACTCCCATTTTTCTCATTCTCTCTTCCTCTCTCTCTCTTTCCTTTTGTATTTATTGTTTCTCACTACTCTATTCCCAGTGCTAGGTATTATATACACAGCATTTCTGGTGCCAAGCTGCGCTACTGCCTTCCTGTTTTTATGAACGATTTCTCTGTGGAAAACGAAACGTGATCATTCTGCTGGGCCAATGGATAAGAGATGTTGCCTGTTAAACACCAAGCCCCAGGGAAGCACCGTATTGGTAGGACGGCCCCTACAAGGTGCTGGTGTCGGCGCTCTCAAACTTTACCCAGAAGACACAATTACAGGCTCACCAGGAAAAGTCATCACATCATGCCATTTCTCTCTACTGGTCACAAGTGGGATTGGTTTAGGGATTTATTTTTTCTGCCCAGTTTTGCTGATGATGGAGGCTGGGGCTATGGGGAAAGTTGTGATTTTTGATGAGGCTTGTGGGTGCTGATGAGGAAAAGGGCCACTCGGGCAGAGCCAGCCTGCTGCACTTGCACTGTTCCTAGAACGGAGGAGATAGGGGAGACAGCAGCTTCCTTCCTCCAGTACCTTCCAGGGAGGCAGAGGGCCAAAGTGGAACAGCTAGAGCCAGGAGAAGGGGAAGGGTGAGGGAGGGCTGATGCCCAAGGATAAGAGAGAGCAAGCCAATATTCACAGAACTGGTTGAGTGAAGAGCTGTGGGCCAGTTCCATTTTTTGAAGGAGGCAAAAGGAGCTGTGCTGAAACATATGGATTTATTGAGTTCCACAATGTGCTAAAAAAGCCTCAGCTCCTGGAGCAGTGGAATTATGTGAATATTTCTTTTTCTTTCTTTTTAATTTTTTCTTTTTTTAAAAAAACTTTATAGCCAAATTATGTTTCTAGATGTCATGGCTGCAGGGAAGGGCTTCAAAATATGACTCATAAGAGCTCAAAATACAAGAAAGCAATTTAAGAGCTTGCCAATAATTAGAAGAAAAAAACTCATAATTTTGGAGCCTTATTCATCTTGAATGCTTTTTTTTTTGGGCAACATTTTGCCTCATGAGTATTAACTCTTACATTTGCCAACACAGACAGTTTTCTTTTGGCGGGTAGGATATTTCCTCCATGCCGCCACGGCACAAGCTCAGAAGGCACAAGCGCAAGCAAATCTTTGCCTTCTCCAAGCAAAGATTGATCAAGGGACAGGTAAGTGTGTGTCAGCGTACTCCACACTTCTGCGTGAGCACTGACATGAAAGGAAGCCAGACAGCCCAGGGAGGAAAGGACTGTGTGTGTGTGTGTGTGTGTGTGCACACGTGCATGGCGGGAGGCGGTTTGGGGACCAGGCAGACTGCTGACCCTCATGCGCCTCTGCTTATTGCGCCCAGGCTGCGCGAGGGTGGGAACATGCGACGCTCAAGTACTCGGATGATGGCTGTGTTAGAAGGGGATGAGAGGAAAGCTTTATCTCAGTACTGAAGGGGATGGCATTTTGAGTTTTATTGCACAGCAAGTTGAAGTGACATTTCCATTTTAATGACAGGACATCTGTCACTGAAACCCACTGCCTGTAGTGTCTTGAGAGGTCTGATTTCTCAGTATTTTTTGTTTGGAAATGTATAGTCTGCTAGACATCTGAGCAATAGTCACACATAGATCAATATGGGTAGATGCATCGAAGTAATAAACCCATCTTCTTCCCCTGGGTGTGAAGCCACTGATGTTTACATTCATATGGGTTTGTATCTTATATTCCTATATATTCCCCATCCGTATCTCCTATCTCCCTCTCACAACAGAGTCCGCTTCTCTCCCCAGCCCCACTTCTCATGTGGTACTTCAGCTCCTTCCCATGGCCTGCTGGTTACGTGAGAGACACTCGACAGTGTGGATGGTTTGAAACATAAGATGAGCAAAACGGGGAACTGTTAGCTCCACTTGAAACGTCTCTCTCAATAACAGCCGCTATGGAGGTCTCTCTCCTCCATTCAGTCACTGCCCGTCAGAGAGATACCAGCAGGCTGGCCAGGTGGGAACCCAGGAGCCGTACCAGGCCAAGCGGCCTGGAAAAGCCCCCCTTTCACAAAGAAGAAAATCCAGCCTCTGTTTTTTTTTTTTTTTTTTTTTTTTGGATACAGTTTGATTATTTTGAATGTCATAACTTTATTGAGACACCAGTAGTTACCACCTTCACTTTGTTAACCACAAATATATAGGACATTGTAAACACAGGTGCCGAGGTGGCGGGGTTCGCTGCAGCTGGGGTTCGGAACGGACGGGGCCGGGGCCGGAGGGGAGGAGGGTGAAGGGACACTCGGGCTGAGACAAGTCCACTCTGGGGATCCTGTATGCAGCAGGCCATCTGTGAGTCATCATATATACGTATATATGTATAGCTCTATATTATACATCTTTTAAATATATATATATAATATATATACTATACACAGGCAGAAATGCTGCAGGGGGAGGGGCAGGGCAGCCCAGATGTTGTTAGAGATGCCACAGAAGCAGCACAGAGATGTCTGTCTGGATGGGTGGTTTGGACTTGCTGCATGAGGTGGCCTCACTGGGCTCCTCGCCTTGTGCACGCTCGAGACCAGATTGGAACCTCCTGTGGGAACCATCACCGCTCTCCCTGGTCCTCCCAAGCGCTTATATTGGTGCAAGATGTGGGGCCAAAGACACCCTCCTCCCCTGAGGGAACTGGAATGATGGAAGGGGGAAGAGTATACAATGAGGTGACATACAGCATGGTGGGGATGTGTGTGAGCTGGGGACAGGGGAACCTTGCTCTTCAATACCCATCAGGAGGCTGAAGTGCTACGTAGAAGTGGGGCAGTTTCACCACCTCTTCACAGCCCCAGCTTCTATAAAGCAGTCCCTCACTTGGAGGTTTCAGAAGACAGGAGGACATCAAGGGACCTGTGCTCACATTTGACTCAGTAACAAAATCCTCTGTCATCCAGACAAATGACAGAGGGGGGAGAAAGCCTTTGTATCAGTTTATTTATATGGCCTTCCCTCTCGTTTTCTAATCCCTACAGTGGGACTGATCTCACTCGCGTGTAGGATCTAAACGGGCCATGTCCTAGGCAGCTGCCCGGGCTGTGCCTATGGCCCTCAGAAATAGGCAACCCCCGAACAGAAGTGCCTCAGGCAGCCCCTGGGCAGAGCTGTATTGCTCATCGGCTGCAGAGGAAGCCCATGCTGTGGGAAGCTTCATTTTAAGGAGCTACCTGCAAAGAAGATGAATCCTACCCCTGTTGTCACCAGGCCTCTATGGCCAGGGCTGAAAGGAAGTTAACCCCAGGAGGGTGAGGCTTCTCCTGTGAGCAAAAGCAAAAGGCTGCTGAAGTTCACACTTCATGAAGCAGCCCCTGCCACAGCAGCCCCTGTCCTGCAACTTACAACAAGGAGGAAAGGGGCGGAAAGCCGCCACCGTGCTGCTTTCATGGCAAAAGGGACAGGTAAGACGGTCCCATGCTGTACGCCAAGCCAGACCCTTAGATGAGACCCCTGCTGGCCCGTACCTCCTCCCACTAAGCGCAGGCCTTCCCTCTCCTCAGGAGTGGGGACAAGTGATGGGCCGTTTCCCCTGGAAAGTACACTGCATTTTTGTGCTGAGAGCTGCTTATTTGTACCTTCGTCCTCTTCTTGGTTCCTCCCTTCCCAGCTCACCCAAAATGAAAGCATGAAGGATGATACAGATGAGTCTGAGTATACTAGGTTTTTTCCTCCTCCACATAGTCCTTCTTTCTGTGCCCTCCCCTGGAAAACGACGGTTTGGAGGGAGCTCCCCCCACAGCCACAGTCATGACAAATCTCTCTCAATAAAGTAACCCCCTCCCAAACCTAAATATTAGGTTGGTCCCACAGAAAAAGAAGCCCAAGGGGCTTCTTTCTGAAAAATACCCTTCCTATTTACAGTACTGTTTTCAGAGTCACAGAGCAAGGGATGTGTCAACTTCCTCCTTGTGTTTCAAGCAGGTCTGCTGGTCCCCCTCTCCTCCTTCACTAGTGGTTAACCACAGCAAGGGATGCCAAACCATGGGGAGGACTACCCACAGCACAAGTCTGCAGGCAATGTCTCAGCCCCTGCCATGTCTCTTCCTCACCCCTGCAGACAGGTCTAGCAGCCCTTGAAACCTTGAGACAAATAGAAATGGTGTCTATGTATGGTGGAGAAATTTGCCCTCCCTTTGGGGCCTGCAAATCTAGGCTGTCTACCCCTTCCTTGTCCCAGCAGGAGAGCTGGAGAGAAGTAACACTAGAAGAAGGGGAAGGACTGGTAACCTAGATGGTTTATGCTGTCCTAATGGCAATCCTGATGAAAGAGGATTCAGTGTCCTCCAGGCAAGATGTTCACGCAACCTCAAGCTAGAACTGTGTCCTCTCCTCCCGACTCCTGGAAATGCTACAGGGAATGGGTTGAACACACACGGGAAGCACCTGTGGGCTTGGGGGCTGCTCCTGATCTCTGCCACTCAGGCCAGTGTTACATGGACCAGTCCGGCAGCCCAGGGAATGGAGCTCCTCACTGCTGCAAGACCTTATGTTTCAGACTCTTGTGCTCTGAGAAGTGTCTGTGCTGGGGAAAATTGTCCAGGTGGCTTTTGCTGAATCATTTCCTTTTAAGGATACTGTTTTCTGGAATAAACATTACTGGAATAAATAGTGTGCTTGCAAAGCAGCATCTCTCCTTGAAACAAAATAATCCTGTGCATGGAAAAGCATCCCTACGAGCTCTGTCTGGCAGTCACTACTGCCACCTAGGTGAGGCTTTAGAGACAGACAGGATTCCAGATGCTGCAGAAGGGGCACTAGCTAAGGAATAGCAGGGCCAGTTTTCAAGCTTGCCTGCAACAATTTTGCAAGGACAGAGAAAATTCTTCCATTTCAGCTCACTTTGCTGAACTGCACGCTGTACACTCCCCAGCTGAGTGGGAAGCAAAGCAGAGAGCTCAGCTGGGCAGGCACAGAACCTTCCTACTTGGTTACACCCCTGCGTAACAGCCAGACACAGGCTGGCCATCACAGAAGCAGTATTTCTTGCCAGGGGAGTCCTGCTGCATTCCTACATGCTGCACTACAAAGATGGGGTCAGTGAGAGGCTTTGCAGTCTGGCAGCCGAGAAAAGGAGGAGGATTTGGCAGGACATGAGGGAAAGCAGCTTTTTCTCCTCTTCCTCCTGCCCAAGATGGAATGGCAAAGCTCTCCTCTCCCTCTGAGCAGACTCTCTCAAACAGCCCAGCTGGAGACAAGGACTTCCTAGGCACACACCTCCTCTATCCCTCCTGCGGTGTCAGGGACTCAGCACAGCCTCCCTGTCCTGCCTCACCATGCTAAGCTGAGAAGAGTTGCAATTAGGACAGAAAGATGACAGGGGAAAAAACACAACCTCTCAATCAAAAACTCAGTCCCAAAAGAACCTGAGGACAGTGTGACCCTCATGGCACTGTCCCTCTACTCTGTCGAATCTCTTTGTTTAAATCTACAGATGTGTCTGTGGTTTTGATTGTACCTGCAAATCCTCCTCTTTCCCCTTCCACTTTATCTCTCTGCGCTCCCTTCCCCTTTCCCTCCCACCCCGTTCAACACCATTCCTCCCCATATCCTCTAAAAATAAAGCTTCCCTCCCTCATCTGGGCGCATCAGTGCGGGAGAGAAAAGCACCTTTGTCTCTGCACGCCCGCGTGGGGACCCCTTTCCCGCTCCCCCTGTGCATGCCTGCATGCTCACTGTCACGCCTGTCCCCCTTTTGCCACCTGATGTTCCCCCCCCTCCCCGAGCAACCAGGCCTTGGGGCCAATCTGGATGCTCCCACATCTACTCCAGCCTTTGGCAGCACTAGCTCACCTGGGAACCCCTTGGTTCCTATTGCACTCCTTCCTTTCCTACCCTAGCGCCCTTTTCCTCTGCTCTGCTGGTGCCATAAGCCCAAATCTCTCCTGTCCACCAAGGGAATGAACCACATCCTTCCTCCCTGCGGACGGGGAGGAGGGAGAGAAGGGAAGGGGGGACCCTTCTTGCTGCAACACACTGACACGTTTGGAACAACTTGGTTCTGGCGGATAACTCTGAGGGCAGGAGAAGGAAGAAATAATGGGGCGCTTTTTTTTCTCTTTTTTAAAAACAATAAATAAAAACAGATGACCCAGAAGGCTGGAGCATAGCTGAGAGCCACCTTTTGTGCCACTACGCACGTATCTGTTTTGTGCCTTGGCTTTTTGCCGGCAGTGGGAAAGGGGCAGAAGGGAAAGGGGAAGGGTAGGGGACATCGGTGGCTCAGTAGTTCTGTGTTTGGTACCCTTGTGTCTCCGTGTCAAAAGCGTCTGCCGGAGGGGGCTGCTGGTACGTCCCCACCGTATCTGTAGCATCCTCCTCGTTCGTGTAGGGAGCATAAGGCATGCCGGAGTCCTGGCTTGGGTCCATGTAGTCCTGGGAGAAGAGGGCCGAATCGGCACCCAGACGGAAACGCTGATATGCCAGGAATGCCTGGCCCACCTTCAAGGGAGGAGGTACAGGAAAGAGACGGGAGGCAGAGAGGGGATGGGAGAAAGAGAGGGAGAACACATCGAGAAAGAGAAACAAACAACAGGGGGGTTAGTAGTGGTTACGGATTAGTGCACAAAGCCCATCTGGACGATCAGTGGTAAAACACACCCCAGAGCACGGAGGCTGAGCCGGCCCCTGAGGGAGCGCGAGCCGCGGGGCAGAGGCAGCAGGAAGCAGGGGCACCGGGACCCCGCAGGCCACGGAGCCTGCCGGGGCTCGCAGCAGTCTCCAAGGCGTGCGGGGCATCTCCAGAGCACCAGTGGGGTTTCACTGACGTGGCACAGACTGCAGAGGCTCAGATAGCCCATGGATATCCAATTAAGAGTCTCCTTCCCCACCCCGGGGAGGCAAGCTGCCCCAGCTCCACCTCAGGGAGCTCATCTGCTGGGCTGGATATACGAGCTGTTCCACCTGGAGAGCCCAGAAGGAGAAGAGGATTTGACCCATAGTAGTGAGGTAGTGGTGAGCCCCAATAGCCCTTTCACTGCCATTAAGCAGCCAGAAGGTGCACAGACCTTGGGAGAAAGGGCAGGGAGGCAAAGCAGCCATCCCCAGGCCGGGGTGGCTGGCAAGGCTCAGGCACTTGGGCGGGATGAGGGGGCCTTGGCACAGGGCGCAGCATTGCCTGCCCAGCCCACATGGCTCCTCTGTGCACAGCAGCCCTGGCAGAAATGAGCGGTCGAGCAGGTCAGGGACCACCCTGGGGGCAAGGAAATGGGAAAGATGTGTTGGTGGGATCAGGCGGTGTCTTCTGGCTGGAATATTAGCTCTGATCAGTCACTGAGAGAAAGGCACAACGGTGTTACTGAGGATTAGTTAGGGTTCAGGGGAGGGGGAGAAGGGGACAGAAGAAGGAGAGAAGTTGCCAGTTCCAACTCCCCATGGGAAACTATGCATTCAGTGGATGGCCTGACCCGTTCCTGTTCAAAGGGCTGTCTCATGCTACACTGAAACCCACGCTCAGGGAGTTGGAAATGTCTGTGCTCAGCAGCCTCCTCCATCCGCAGCCCCTTCCCCCAAGCTCCTCCCATGAGTGCGGGTAGTTAAGGCAGCAAGGATGGGGAGTTAGGGAAAAGCGTGTTGTATTCCTCCTGAAAGGTAATGTCTCTGAGCCTCCGGAAAGCCAGAAACGTGAGGGCGCCCTGTGGGGAGAGAGAGGGGTGTGGGGAGGAGAATCAGTAGGAAAGAGCAAACCAGAGCATTTAACTGACATTAAATAAATAAATAAGGAGCTGGAGGAAAGGCTTTCTATCCAGCCACCTGCAGCCCATGCACAGGAGAGGACGACGAGAGATGCTGGCATCTGTTGAGCGTATTCCTCTGAGAAAGAGTCCTGGGGGAGCCCTTGCAGCCCCCCTCCCTCCCAAGAGCCTCGTTGTGTGACAGCACCCTTCCTATCTGGGCATAACCACCCCAAAAAAACACCTGCAGGGAGAAGAGAAGATAAAGCCATAGGAAATAACACAACAAAGCTCTCTCATACGGGTTCTTTTGCAGGAGCCTGTATGTAGAAGGCTGATAAAATATCTCCTTGAACAGATGCACTCACAGGGAGACTGGCCTAAAATGCTGTCCTGCTTGGCTCTCTCTCATCACTACAGACAAAAATCACTCCAAACTAGGGCTTGGAGGCAGGGATGGGATGCGGATAATAATTATATGGGACATCACAGCCTTCCCAGGTAAGGAATTGTTGGGGAAAGGGAAGTATTAAGAGACTCTACCGTCATTTTTCTAAGTGATTCAGTGAAACAGAGCTGCCTGCCATCACAGATGCAGACTGCATGGCTACGAGGGACACAGACTGCAGCCTCTTGTGGCCACCGGTGACATTTCATAGAACAAAATAGGGAGACTGCAGCCCCAGGCCTGGAAAACCCTTCTGCCTTCAGTGTCTGAAGGTGCCAGTGCTTCTCTGATGCATGGGGAAACGTAGCTTGGGGAGGCTGGCTTGTCCAAAGTCACATTAGAGGTATGTCAAGGACACCCCTGAATGGGCTATGAGACTCTCATTTCTGTCATACTTAATGCTCTAGCATCTTCTTCCCAGCTTAGCCTCAGAAGCCATGTGAACTGAGATTTCAGAGGGAATCAGTCTTAGGTAGGCACGCGCTATCCTTACAATAGGTGATACCCTGCAGAAGACACTTGCTTCAGTGACATGACTGTTTTACTCACCCAGGTGAAGATGGAGAAGAACGAGAATGTGATGGCCGCTCGGGCTGCATCCCCTCCCTCATTCATTGGGTTGTCCTCTTCTTTTGAAACTTGCCACTGGTTGGTCAGAAAGCAGAAGCCAACAAACCACAGGAATGCCCAAAAGGCTGGGATGGACCACCACCATCATGCCAAACGGAAAGAGGAAAGAGATCAAGAAGGTAAGTGTCAACAGATCATATAGGCATTGCATTTCTCTTGAGCCTTCAGCCCTGCGAGATCCTCTGCTGTGTTACACACTGGGGCAAACTCTGTGCAGCCTTTCTAAACTCAAGCGATGTCCAGATTGTCAAGGTGACAATAGGTGTCTGCAGAAAGCACATCAGGTGTGTGTGTGTCAGGAGTTTTCATTTGCTTGTCTTTGGATTGGTCACAGGACTTGCATTTGGCATTGGGAAGGAGTCTGAAGGGCTTCCAGTGCTGGAAAGAGCACTTGCGCTCTCTCAAACAGCCACTGCTTCACAACTGTGTCATGCAAGGACAAGCAAAGAGCAATTTCTTCCAAAGGAACTGCAGAAGGGTGGGAAGCAGCCAGACCACAGCTGCACAGTGACTAGATTTTGCTCAGGTTAGCAGAGTTAAGGCCCATACACTGAAGAGAGGTGCTGAGAAATCACTAACACCCTGCACTTTTTACTAATAGCATCTTAGTTTTGCACCTTTTACTAAAGGTGGGTAACACTCTACAATAGAACATAGGGTAGGAAAAAGCACTGGAAAACAGACAGAAAAGCAAGGGCACCATAGTCTTTCCCTGCAGGCTCTGGATTCCAGGACCCTGAGCAAGGGGTCAAAATGGGGAAAGTTGGAGCTTGGAATCAGATTGGCATCTGGTGGGGATGACTGAGACTCATCCACTCTGCCAGATGTAATCACATGCCTGGTGGGTAGGGAAACAGACATCTCTAAGCGAAATACTCGAATCTTTGGAGCATGTTCCTATTCCCTCCCCTCTCTGTGTCCCATTAGCTATACACACGACTGCCAGGCAGAGTGCAAATGTGCTAAACATGAACAAACTTCCAAGCCAGAAGTCCTAACAGGTTCAGATGCTGCAACTGCTCCTGTTCTCACTCTATTTGTGGTTCTTTGGATGATTTGTAGGGGGATTTTTAGAGGGAGAAGCTTCACTGTATTGATGCAAAAAAAAGAAAAAAAAAAAAGGACAGTGACTCAGGATCACCATATGATCATGATGCTATCAACTAGCCTTACACATGTATGCACACACATGCTCTCTCTGCCATTTCTACACACTGGTAGGGATGGAGAGGATCTGACTGCAAATTAGAAGGGGACTCAGCTGTCAGCACAGGTGGCTAAGGAGGAATGATTTAGTCTGCCTGCATGACATCCTCATAATTTGTTTAATGTTGAAATATATGTAGTTCAAACACTCGTGCTGAAGCTGGAAAAGAGGAACATGCCACTTCCAGACATCTACACTCAGCCTCAGCAAGCACAAGCATGCAGGAAGACAAGACATGCTGATCCGAAAGGATTTCCTCTAAGCTGTGTCTACGGAGAACACCAGAGGTATCAGTCAGCTGCTTCCTTCTCTTGCAGCTCATGGTTGTGGCTGTCTGTCATTAACAAGGGGACATCAGTGTGTGTGTAGACACTTGGGCCCACCACACTGAGCTGCCTTTGGTCTCCTTAACCCGTTACTGGGCCATGGTGAAGGCTCCTGCAGAGCTGCCACTGAAAGGAGGTCATTCAGAGAAAGCATGCAAGAGAGAAGGGCTGAAGAAGGAGAGAAAAGGAATGACACTATAAAAGAAAAAAGACAAGAAGAAGAGTGTGATTGAGAAGAAAAAGGAAAAGGCAAAAGGGAAGCCCTGAGAGAGTAAGGAGCCCAAAGAGCTCTCTCCCAGCAGGAAGCCTCCTGTCTGAGGTGCTAAGAGATCCTTCCCACTCCCTAGCCCATGGCAGAGAGGGTACTACGCCAGCTAGCCAGGGAGCTTACCAGAGACTCCAATGTCCGAGAGAACTGCCTTCTTGCGGTCCTTGACACTGCTGATCTGTGGGAAGTAGGCATCCAGAGCCAGGTAGAGAAGGCAGCTGAGGAAGGCGAGGACTCCCACCGTAATGCCATAGTTGCAAGCGTTGCGGTTGCGGTTGAAAATGCAGTGCTCCTGCGACTCGTCCAGGCGGTTCACATACCCTTCGTTGACGATGGAGCCGAACACCACGATGGAGAACAGCTGGTGGGGAGGGAGGCAGGAGAGACGTGAGGCCAGGACTCGACTCCGAAGCGGCGCGCGCGGGAGCAGAGCTCGGCATGGGTCGGCTGCCCTTCACAGGCACCTCTGCTGCGCAGAGCTCCTGTCCCACCGCCTCGTCTGGACTAGAGCCACGGGGAATTTACTGGGGGGATGGTTTTATTTTATTTCTGAGGATTAACTTAAAATAGGACACTTTCAAATTGATTTTTTTTTGTCCATCTGATCTAAACCAATGTAAAACAGCCTCAGTCTGACATAAGGATGGCTTCCTGCAGACACACAGGGAGTCAACACAGTGTAGATTAGGATGCACTTTTGGTAGAAGTGTCTGTATAACAGAGCTCCAAGTAACAGAAATCCTCTTAGTCTGCAGTTATTCTTCCACCCACTCTTTTTCCTTCTAGGAATACACTATTCCTACCACGCATTTGTTCACTAATTTTATCTATCCAGTTACTATTCTATTACTATTCTATTTTCCCTATTTACCCTCCCACAGTCCACAGCTCCACTTGCTCCGCAGCTCTGTTCTGCAAGGCTCCCTCTCTCCCCATCTCCCTGCACTTCACACATCTGCTCTCTCCCTTAGTTTTGCACCAGCAGAGCACAAACCACCATCCATCCTTCAACCCGCTTGCATACTCTGCCCACTCATCCATATGCTGACACACCTCCACCCTTCCCCATGGATTTCACAGGCCAAACACCATCCCTGCAGATCCAGGCAAAGTGTGTGTACAGCGTCAATCAGTTTTGGCTGCCCCAGATGGTAGCACAGGCAATTCTGCATAGCTTCCTTCCTAGCCCAGCGCCACTGTTCAGGTGCCCCTCACATTGGGCTGTTTTTAAGTATTTTATCACTTCTTCCAGCCATTCAGAAAATCTGGGTGAATAAAGTGCATCCACTCAGAAAGTACAAGGGACGGATAGATTCTCTCCTCTCTCTTCCCATCTACTCGCATTGCGGTCGGTGGCTGTCTGCTCCCACTCAACGGGTAACTGAGACCATTCACTTTTGCTTGCTGGCCCAACACATTTATTCACCTCTCTGCTCAGTGAGTCCTCCCGTCCCTGCCCATTCACTGGCATGATCTACTTTTGCTGTTCTTCTGATTCTTGCACTTACTGTCTTTGTAGGTAATTGCAAAAGCTGACCAAAACTGCAGAAGAAGAGTGCCCATCATTCTCCCAACATGCCACTGCTGCTACAGCTGCATGTTCTTTTAAATCAGGTAGAATTAAGGGTAAGTCCAGGTAGAAAGCCATAATCCGCAGTTATCAGTTTAATCTTCATGCACCGACTTAGCCTTTGTCTCCTGCTACAAGGCCTTCTGTCTTTTATACAGCAGGTTCACCAAAGCACAGTGATATTTACAGCAGCCCTCCCCCTCAACTCAAATAAACCTCATATCCCAAGCACAGCTTCTGTGGGAGAAGGAGAGGAGGATTAGAGAGGCACGTGCAGATTTTTCTTCACAGGGATATCTTGCGACCTCAGAGGCACAGCGTGTGTCAGATCCAGACCTCCCAACTCCAGCAACTGCGGTGCCAGACAGTTGCCTTTCCCTGTAATCTTTTGCTTGGCCGTTTTGCGTGGTGACCTATGTAAATCTGCAAGCAGGTTTATGGAATGTCACCATGAGTCACCTCACTCACGCAGTGAAACCCTCCTGTGTATGTGCAGCAATCCTCTGGGCTGCCTGCAAGGGCCCCAGCTAGGCGGGCGGTGGGATCTCCGGAGCAGAGCACACGCGCTCGTGATGTGCACGAGGATTTCATCCTGCCGCTCCGCTAGCACGGGAGTTATCCCCGCAACGGGAGCCTGCCAGGCAGTAAAGCAGGGAGCGCAGTAACCACCTCCCAACCCCCCAGATGAAGCAGCAAACAAAAAGAAGGGATGGCCAACTCTCCTGCAGGGAGCAGAGGTAGCCCTAAGGATTTGCTCCGTCAGAAGGACTCTAGTACTGCTTAACCCGTCCGTGGTGTCCTGTCTTGGTCCTTGGATAACTTTGCAAACAAAGGGATAAATAATTGGTTAGTAAGTGCCAATCTGATACATAATCTGTTATCAGTGGGGCTGGAGGCTTCAGATCCACAGTGCAGGCCCCTTCCTCAGTCTTTTTCTCCTCACTGGTCTCTACTCACTGGCCCTCATTTTCTCATTCAGCTCTCAGGGCTAGTTTCCTTGCCCATCCAGACTCCATCTTTATTCTCATCCCAATCTACCCCTTCCACGTCGTCCTCCCTCCTTGCCTTGCTCAGGCTTTTGTTCCCTCTACTTTCCATTCAGAGCATTCCCTTCTCCTTGCTGACTACGTGCTATGGGCAAAGGCAGCAAGGACACACAGGATCGATAGTCTTCCTGCTCTCAGTATTTGTGCCACAAGGACTGGTGGCATCTAGAACCAGAGGAAAAAGCCTGCACACAGTCCCTTGCAGTCAGAGAGATGCTCTGGCTGCCAAACGCTAACACGCTATCGATTGAAACTCATATTATTTTTTCACCCCAAGGCTCACAATTTGGTCACAGTGGGATTGCTGACATCAGGCGTGTTTTTGACACACTAGAGCAAGCTAGCAAAGCTGGAGGCCCATGCTCCTAAGCACAGGGACCACACAGTTTCTCAGAAATAACAAAGTCTTTTCAGCACAGAAGCAAAACAACTTATTTTTCTTCCTTCTTGTTCCTGAAAATTGGAGCGAGAGTTTTATTTATTTATTTACTGAAATTGTCTGTGAAAAACAAGAGCAAATTAAAAACCCTTCTCGTTGAAGCAAACATCTAGACTTCAAAATTTCAGTCTGAATGATTCAGAAGGCCAGCAAAAGCACACAATTAAATATAGGATCTTTTAATGAGAAGTCTTGCACGCCTTAACTACAGACTGTGTTGACAGCTCTGCCACGGATAATTTGCAGTAAGCTCTGTATTCCTCTAACCTGAGGAAGAGCTGACAAACTCCTTGAAGCGAAGTCTGACTGTGAGGCTATTACCAGAGCTGGCACTGTCACCTGAAATACCAATCTCCTTATATTGGGATTACAAAGAGGTGCCTGTTTTTCCACAGCATTAGACAAAAAACATATCTTCTCATCGGAAGATGAGAAAAAAAAATCTCAAAAGAGGCATAATCAAGGATTCATTTTTGCTTCAGGGATCAAAAATGACATAATGTTGATGGCCTGACTTGGGTCAACCCTTCCAACAAGCTGTATGGTGAATCTCTGCTTACTCATGGGATGACTGAACTTCTCTAATGGCCTCTCCGCAGAGACCCCTCTGTTTTCTCTGCTCATATCCTGAGACACATCGTCACTCTGCTTGGGTTTATGGCTGGTCTGGTACAGCCTTCACCTGAGAGTGACAGAGGCAGACTAATTCCTTTTTGCATTTGTTCTTTTATGCTTACCTGTATGGACACTTCGTAAAGAACAAGTTCAGTCATAGGACCACAGGGACATCTCACCCTCCCTAAATTTTCAGGCAGAGGTAGCAAGTCTCACTTCCTTTCTCTGTCTTTTCTCAAGCAAGATGCTACAACTTCCTTGCTCTGAAGAGTGACACAGTAGAAGTAGTTTCTCAGCCTGAAGGTACCTGATATACGATTCACTGCCAAGTTTCTGGTTTAAGACAATCTTAGTAGTTTTCTGAGGAATCTCCATTAGGGGTATTCTCATTTGTGAGTATAACCAGTCACTGCAAATGCCTGTCATCTGCATCCTAAGAGCCTCCTGCAAAGTACCCTCTGACATTGGTAGAGTTCACAGCACATTTGTATAAGGGATGTCTCTTTCTCCCTGTGTTTCTCTCCCTATGGGCATCTGCTCTGGTATTCATAATCCACACTTCATTCCCTGGAGAGTGGAAAGTTTACTGGTAGGAGGAAGGTTTGCTCCCCATGTCAGCCTGTCGCTGCCTTCACAAGGCAGCTCCTCACAGCAGGATGCCACGAGGACCATCAGAGCGCTGAAGTGTTCAGCTGCACTGGATAAAACAGAACGGGCAAGAATTGGTAGGCAAAAAACAAATGAACAAACAAACAAAAAACACACAAGTTTCAAACCAACAGAATTGGACAGCAGGAAAATAAGCAATCACTGCTGCAGCTTGCTTGTTTTATCTCAGTGACCTCGGTGTACTCAGAAGCTATTGCAAATGCACAGCAAAACAATTTTCTAGAAAAATGATAATTATGTAAGCCCAGTTCTTGCAACCCTCAGAAAAATATATATATACATGTGTTGCACACCTGATCCATCACAATTATTCTTTTCAGGAAGGGAGTGGGTGGAAGATCACTAACTTAGCAAGTCGTCATGGAAGATCACTTAGTAAGTAATCGTGGAAGATCAAGCATTTTGCATTTCCTTGATTTCGCAATTCATGTGCGTGCAAGACATCAGGTACTGTATGAATGTCTGTGTGGATTACAAACAAAAATCCACGAAGTCTGTAAGGATGAACAATTTATGCTTCAGTTCTCATCACATCTGCATCACTCACAAAGACCCACTGACCGCCAACAGCACTGATACAACCCTGTCTGCCCTGTGCATCACTGCTGCGTGTTGACCATATTACAGAAATGCCCCTATTTTGTACAGCAAAGCCCTGTTTCACAAGGCCTTGTGTACAGCAACTAGGTAAATGGATCAAAATGCATGTACAGCTTCAAAGACAAGATGAGGTAGGAGGGTAAGACGGCAATATTCTGAGATGTACAAAATACATTGAGATGCACAAAAGTTAAGTGATTTGTCAAAAGACTTACAGGAAGCAAGTACAAAGCACTCATATTCGTCATATTCCCCAGAGCAGTACAGGGCTTTCACTGCAAACCAGTCTCCCATTCTGTAGGAGGAGGTAATTAGCTGCTTGCTTATGCTCAATCAGGAGAAACAGATAGTCATTCATAGCTGTGTGCACCTCAGTGGCCTCATTTCTTCAGGCAGTCTGTTTAAGTAAGTAAACAGGATTTAAAGTAGCTGGAATTTTAGCTTGACGGGGTTTACTTAAGCCTGCAAGAGCAACTTTAATTGGCCAGGTGCGCAATCTGTTTGAAGGTGCACATTTATGGCATGCACAGTAATATTTTCTAGAGAAGATCTGGCTGGGCCAGCAGTGCTGTTGGGATCCTGCTTTTCTTGACTTCACTGCTCCTTAAACATTGCAGCAACGCAAGCTTTTGCAATTATCTTTCTAGGCTTTCGTTTTCACTGAAGATCTCCAAGAGCCGAAAGCGAGGCAATCCGCACAGCTGACAGAGACAGAGGGTTTCACCAGATGCGCCTGTGAGTGCTCTGAGCTCGGCTGTACGCCCCAGGGCCAGGGCTGGCTTCTGTTCCAGCACCGCACTGGTGCCATTTGATCTTCGAGAGCTTCTTAGAGATCCCTGGTGCGAGGGGGCACAGCTCAAACTGCTCTGGGCACTGCACGTTGCCACTGCAGGGCTGGCATGCCCTGCAAAGTCTTCGCTCCACGTGTTCTCCTCTTATTTCTTCCCCCACTCTCCATGCACCTGCCTATAGCCCTAGAAAATTGGGTGTTTTTTTGGTACCTGCCAATTAAACCGGGGGAGCCGCCGACTTCTGTCCCGCATTCAGCTTTTGTGGCTGGCAGAGCTCTGTTTCTCTTGCTCTGGGTTCACACCACTATTGGGAGATAGAATAAACAAGACTAAACAGAATAAACAAAAGGCTGCAACCTGCCATAAACCACCTTGTTTTCTCTCGCAGAACTGTGGGATCCGATTCTGGCAAAGGCAAGAGCCCGTTCGCTCCCTGCCTCCCCGCCACGGGCTCTGCCCCTGCACACCCTCCTGAGCATCATGTGAGATTTTCCATCACGCTGCCCCTTTCCAGCCGCGCATTAGGTGCTCCGGAGCGTCATGTGATGCATCCACAACAGGGCAACGCATTAGGATTTTCCTGCGTCTCATCCGAGGAATTTGTCACGCTGCCTCCTGACTCCTTTCCTGAGATCTCCAAGATGGTTGTAGCAGGGATGCGACTGAAGGGGGTTTCTGTCAAGCTGTTTTGCCTTGCTGAGATGCCCTCTGGTCACAGGCTCTGTCACGCTGCATGTTTCCTCTCCCTCTCCTAAGCCCCTGCTTTATTCTGTTATAAAGAGGAAATCGTTTGGTGACATAATATTTCTCATGGGACTTAAAATCAAATCCACCTCAGAAAGAATGAAGCAATAACCTCTTCTGTGCCTGAGCTGGTAATGGCCAGGCATAAATCTATTTTAAAAGAGAGCAAGAACAGGGAAGGGTGCAAATGAGAGACTAATCAGAGATGATCTAGTTTTCATCTTCATTCGGCCACTCACAAACAGAGTTCGTGGAAAGCTTTGGAGAGCCCTGGGCAGGCGCAGATTATTATTATTTTTTGTCATCCAATCTACTCATATTTAATTCATTTTGAAGAAAACATATGCAGCTTTTGATAAGCATGGCACTGGCAGCTTGGAAACAGAAGGCCCCTGTTTATTCTCTCCAGCCGGTGCCACGCGGGGAGCAAACGCCTCCTGCCCACGGCCTCGATGGCATGGCTGAGCCCTGGCCGGGCAGAGCCACCCCTGGGGACGTGGTGGAGGAGCCCGGGCTCCCGGTACGTGTTTGTCCTCGCTTCCTTGGAGCACCCGATGAGGAAAGGCAGGGTATGTGGGCACCCTCCTCCCCTTAGGCCCATTTCCCCCGGCTGGCAGCCGCGCGGCACCAGCTCTGCAGCCGCGGCTGAGCTGGAGCAGGTGACGTGGCGGGGAGGGCTCCACGTCCCGAATTCCTGCCATGGGATCCGAAGCGGGGTTACTTGCCAGCGGCTTTTTCATACATGGCTTGGCAGCCGACAGACCAGTCCTTAACCCTTCCGCCTCCCGCCAGAGCCCTGCTCGGGAGCGCTCCGTAAAAGTGGTGATCCCTGCCCAGCAGCCTGACCCTGGAGCAACATGGTTGCCTTCCAACATAGCCATATACGCCTCAAGAGCAGCAAGACCCCAGCTGTGCAGGAGAACCCTCCTCCAGGCCGTTTCCTACTGCTCCAAGCATCTCCAGGCTCCCCTCAACTTGCAGAACCTCATCTCAGTCCCGTGGCCCTCACACTCTTCCTGACTTCTAGATGAAACAGTGTATTTTGTCCCACTGCTCTTAGTGACGATTTCCCTGGGCCATATCCTCCCTTTTCCATGTTGGTGTTCAGGTCATTCTGTGCTTTCCAGACAGTCATCAGGTCACCAAATCACCATCCAGAGAAGTAACTGGCTGAAAACCACAGCTTTTATTTTCCCATAAGGAAGCGTTCAGCCTTCTTTCTAGCAACACATCTCTCTCCCCCTGCTTTGGCTATGCCAAATTAGGTTAAAGACCACTATCTGGTGCTATCTCTGCCTACTGGGGTTACAGTAGACCTCTTTGGTGCCCTGTCTCGCTGCAGATGTTTGTTTTAGCCACCTCTTATTGTCATGCAGTTTCTTCACTTCTCGTCGGTGCCTATCACATTTTGGAATAGAAGATTGCACATGAATACCTCAGTTTTTGCTCATATTCTGAATGGCCTCTGTGCTATTTCTCAGATTTTTAGTGGTATCTGCAAATACCATTAACAAGAGACCTGCGCCTGCTCTAAGATCTTTCCTGGAAGTGCTATTTTGGAAACAACATAACCTGCTATATCCAATCCCTAATCATGCCCAGCTGAGCACTTCCGAGTTCTTCTTTTAGCAGGGCCTCTCACCCTATTCCAAGGACAGTGATGCCCCCAAAAACCCTGTGGAAGCCAGCACAGGACAGAGGACACCACCAAGAACTGTACCTAGGGCTTGCCCCAGAGCCCATGCTTTGTACTGCCGCCTTTCTCTTCATCACACGCCAACATATCTCATGAGCGCGCTGCCCGCGGGCACGGTGGCTGGGGCAAAAACCACATGAACAAGCTGAGGCAGAAAGCGTTAGCTGGGGTCTGCGTGGGAACCCCTGGAGCAAGGAACAGCAGACGCAACCGAGATCCGTGCAGGCGGCAGGGAAGGGGGAGAGCTCACCCCGGGCTCCTTTCCCTCGCCTTCGTTTGCATCCGCTGGCTTGGGTTGCATTCCCGTGTTACGCATGGGAGTCACAGTCATGCAGTTGTGCAGCTGTCCCCATGCCTCGGGTCATGGAAGGGACTCTGCGCTCAGCTCCATGGGGTCATGGAGAGAAGGAAAGGCCCTTTGCAAGAGGGCCAGGCCTGAGTTCTGTTCTCGCCAATGAGACAGGCAAAAGTCCGTTTCTCAATAGTGAGAACCTCAGATACTTGGGTAAAACATCACTGGGAACATCTAAGCTGAACTTAACAGTGATGGAAAATAAAATAAAACAAAACAAAACAAAATAAAACAGTGGAGGTTGCAGCTGGCTTCACACTGAGAAGCCCCTCGGGCACTAAGCAGTGCCACTTGCAATAAGTTAACGGTCACTGCAAGTCCACACCAGGAGTCCTTTCCGTACAGGAAGGGGAAGAGAAGCAAGAGGTATCGTGGGCAAGGGGTCAGCGTGGCAAGCCGGGGACCCAACGTAAAGGAACAGCAAGGGGTTCTCTGGCATGCAGAGTTTGCCCTCATCTTCTAGCCCGCAGGAAGCCAAGCAAGTCACTAAGTCACTAACCTGCTTGCAGGCCGCGCTGCTGAGCGCCTGCACTGCCAGCTACAGGGTTGCATGGTGAAGCAGCTCATGCTGGGGCACATGGAAGGATCTGTCCTTCCATCTCCTCCCCGGAGCATGCAGGTCCCGGGAAGAGAGGACAAAGATGCTCCTGATTTGTAGCACACTAGAAACAGATGCTACCCTCAATCCCCAAACAAACAGCATTCAACCTCCGTATGACTAATGTCAGGGTACAGCTCAGAATTTAAATCACAGCTGGCCTTGGCCTGAGCAAACAGCAAATCCTGCTGTGGTGAGGCCTGCAGACAGCAGCTGCTGTCCTTCACCTGGCTTCTCTGTTCAGACTGAGCTGTCTCGAACACGAGATGCCTGCAGAGATCGAGGATAGAGCTCTGATCTCAGCTTGAAATGTCTACACAAGCCACAGGACACAGAGGCAAGAGCAGCATGTGATGGAGGAGGAGAGGGAGGGCGGACAGCTCCTTTCTTCACCAAACCTCCAAGGGGGACATTGCCCCTTGGCGCCGGAAGAAGACTTGGCATCTCCATCCACGGAGCAAGTTTAAATGGGCTGTTTTGCCCCCTGAGCAGCTGCAGTTTGAAATACATTAACCCAAGCCACCCAGTTGGGCCAATTTCCAAAAAGCAAGTTACTTTTGCTTGTGTGGCTTTTAAGATTTGGAAGAGTGCTTTGGTTTCTGGAGTGAGAAGGTTCCCAAGCAATCAGGAGCTCCTCAAACGACTTGTTTCAACATTTGACTTATTTGCGGAGCCCGCGCTAAGTTCGAAGGCTGCAGGTCACATCCTTCCTCGGAGCTTCCCAGCCCCACAACAGCTGCTATGGAGCCTGTGGCAAGAAGGCTTCGTGTCTGAGAGGAAGCTTGACGGCTCCACGCAGACGGGAAGGGTGTGGAGGAGCCTTTCATCTCCCCAGCGCCGCTGCAGGTCAGGGTGTGACGGCATTACGCAGCGCTGTGCCCACACCGGTCTCTTTACTTTTGAGAAGATCCTGGAGCTGCACACTGGAGCACAGCCCATGTCACAGCTGGTGTGTCATCCACGGGTGCCGAAAGCTCCTCCATAAGGCAGGGTGGTAAAAAAACAACCTCGTGCACCCAGGTCTTGTCTACGTAGGGCAGCAGTTGTGTAACTGAGCTCAGGTCGGAGCAGGTCTCTACATCTCAGTAGTAAAAGCTGGGGGTTGTGTCTCTGTGGGGCTTGACCGCTGTTGGTCGGGGAAGCTGCGCAGGGCCTCACCAGCGCGGGAGCTTCTTTTAGCAGCAACTTGCTTAGGTAAAGGCAGCGACGAGCAAAGGAGCACTGCGCAGGGCCAGGCCTCGAGGGACCGGCACTTAGAACAGACTCCAGGCACCAGGCGTAACAGAGCGCGCTGCTTGACTTCATCTCTGTTGGAAACATGGAGGGATTTGCTCTCCCATTGCTCACAGAGAGGCTGGGAAGGATCTGGGATCTTCCACTGGCGTATTTGGTTCTGTTGGCGAGTCTCATTCCAGCTGGATGAGGCAGGTCCCCTCCCTGCAAGACCCATATTCCACCATGGATCCCCTTGGAAGTCTTCTCATCAGAGATGCTCGGGAGAGACTGCTCTCTAGGATCCTCCCTCCAATGCACCCAGGAAATCTGATGCCCTCACAAAAGTGAGTTTTACATCTATCCTCCCTTGCAAACTCACCCCATCTCCTGTCAGCAGTGAGCAGCATCCATAACCTTCTATCACCTCATCTGCTCCAGATCCTACAGCTCTTAAGGGAGAATTGCTGCCACCTAAATTGGCCTGCAAACCCCATGGGCAGGAGCCAGTTTTGCTGACAGCTGGTAAAATGCCATACACACCTCTATGTTATAATAAAGTGAAAAACACAGCATGACCTGAGCACGAGGTTGTTCTCTGGGGATGTGACGACAAGAACTTTTGTTCCTTATTGAAGCTCATCGCACATACTGGGCCAAAAGGAGCCTCAAGCTGGCCCTGCTAGGGACATGATGGACCATTAACTACGAGCAGAAAGAAAAGCAAATGACATCTTGGGAGACAGCCATCGAGGTATTTCCAGTGTATGATAGAGCACGTACACGGAAGGGATCCTATAGAAACCACGGAAGGGGAGAGCCCATCATCGCCAGAAGAGTTTGGCTTGTAGCAATACTAAGGCTGCAATCACAACCATGCCTAGCCTGTAAAGACACCCAGGGAAAACACCAGGAAGGGAAAAGCACCATTTAAACTGAAGGGCACAAGAGCAAAAAACAAATGGATTAAAAAAAAAGGGGGAGGGGGCGGGATTTATGGTGGAAGGCCCTTGCCATCAGAGCAGCTGAACTTTCCCCCAGGAGGGAGCAGAAAGGCCAAGAATACCAAGATTTTTTTTTCAAGTCAAGTTCAACCAATTTATGAAAGGGGCCATAAAGGATCAGATGGTTACAACAATGAGAAGCCACCTTGGCCTTAAGTTAAAAAAAAAGGAGGGGGGGGCAGAAAAGCAACTAAATATCTGAGGTGACCTTGTGGCTCCCTGGCTGTGCAGAGGGAGAGATGCTAAAGAGGAAAGGAAAAAACAAGCCAGGGGAAAAACATGAGCAGGAACTTCTAGACAGGGGGAGAAAAGGCACATGCAAAGCCTTACACCGGGACAGCCAGGCTAGTTTTGCCTGCTGGACTGGTGACCTGGAGCAACTCCAAGTCCTGCACAAGGATATTAACTTCTCCGGCCCAGAGCAGGTCTGCCATACGCTGCCAGGAGGGAGTCCCCATCTGTCCTCTGTCAAGGTCAGGCAGCAAAACCTCGGGTCCCAAGGAGATGCTGCTCCCTTTCCTGCTTGGGGACATCTTACAGAGCAGGTAGACGAGCTCAGGGAGAGAGCCTACAGCACCAGGGTTGCACTAAAGCAGAGAAGATGCCTAGAAAAAGACATATTTGCGGCGTTCCCTCTCCCCCTCACACCTTTGGGAAGCCAGATCCCCGCAGTGCTTGCATGAAGTCGCAAAAAGAAAGGGAGAGAGCGAAAGCAAATTCCGTCCCAGAGATCAGAAGCGGGGACGCCTTTTTAGGTCACACCACACGCACCCCCCTTGCCCAGCTCCCGGCCGCGGTCGGAGCGCAGCGCCCTGCTCGCCACGATAACCGATAACCGGCACCGTGCGCCGCTCCGTAAACAAGCCCGGGCGGACGGACCAGGAGACCACATCAATCACCTCCGCAGCCCTCTCCGGCGGGGAACCGGCTCCCCTTCCCACACACATCGAGGGGGAGGGACGGGGGCTGCCTGCAACAGGCCTGGCACCCCCTCTCAGACCTGCCACCTTCTCTCTTCCCCGTGCCGCGTAATTTTATTGCCATTATTTTTTTAGAGCAAGGCCCTCGCGCACTCCGGCTCCTGCCCTCGCGCACTCCGGCTCCTGGCCCCGGCGCGCGCGCGGCCCCCCTTGGCACTGCCTGCCGCCCTCCCCGTCTCCTCTCCCGGCTCAGATCTCCCCCCAGCTCCGCGCTGCAGCTCGCTGCTCCCTTAATCCCAGTGACCTTCTTGCACATACACTGCAGCCCCGCAGGCGGCCACGGGATCAGTGTCACGGCAGGGACCTTCCCCGGGGCCAGCGCGCAAAGGAGGGGGGACCTGGTGGGACCCCCCTTGCCCTCCCCACAGCTCCTGCCAGGCCCCTCCAGGCACTCCTGGCCCCAGGTCCCTTTTCCCCCGGCACAGAAGGAAAACAAATTACAGGAGTGGGTGGGAAGGAATTACAGGGAAAAGAGGTTGAGGGGGTGCAGGGGAGAGGACGAAATGCAGCAGGACTTCCAGCCCCCTAACTCCCCCCACACACCGTGGGCGCTCCACGGCCCCTCCACGAAACCAGCCCGTTCGTAGGGGGAGAGAGGGAACATGCAATATCCCACCCCGCAAAAACAAACCAGCCGGGAGAGCGCCGAGCACGGCCCCACTCACCCCGCACTTCCCCACGAGCGAGACCCCAAACCGGGCGGCCGCAAACACGGCTACACGCGCGTAGGTGCACGCGTATACACGGGGGGCTATATGTGGCCATAGATGTGCACAGAGATATACCTCCGGATTTACAACCACACAGCCAACGCACACATACGTGTGCGGAGACAGGTGCACGTATGGAGATGCCGACACACATATGCGTGCCGCTAGCTGCATGTGCGCACGGAAACCCACATACAGATGCCCCGTACAGGTACATCCGTGCGTCCGTCACCCGCGGAGATGCCCCACGCGCGCACACGCGCCCCACAGCGCTGCATACGCGTCCCTAGGCGCCGCCACGCACACCCAGGTGCCCACACGAGCTCCCCGAGCCCCGGCCTTACCCAGGAGAGCAGCCGCAGCAGCGTGTGCGGCTGCCGCACGAAGGCGTGAGGGTCGAAGGCGCCGCCGGCCTTGCCCGCGCCGAACGCGCCCCCGTCCATGGGGCCGAGCCGAACCGGGCCGAGCCGAACCGAGCCGAGCCGAGCCGAACCGAGCCCTGCCTGGCAGCCCGGCGGCGGCGGCGGCGACGAGCCGCGCGCGCTCCCGAAGGCCGGGCGCGCCCGGCCTTCGGGAGCGCGCGCGGCTCGTCGCCGCCGCCGCCGCCTCCCGCCGCTAGGGGGAGTGGCTTTTTTTCCAGGGACGGGTTGGAAAATGGAGGTTTCCCTATGGATGAAACTCCCGCGATGGCCCCGGCTGAGGCCGTCCCCCTCCGGGGTGCGGGCGCCGCTTGGTGCTTCTCCAACAGCGACAGGGAAAACCAGGCCCAAACGCTCCGTGCGGTTACTTGGGTGCGCGTCTACACCCTCCGTATAGGCCGGGGACAACTGGACAGCTGCATCCACGCTGCAGCATGAGTGTTTTCTTCCTTTCTGTGTTTTCTTCCTTTCCTGCAGAGCACATGCAGGTCCAAAAAGCAGAATGACCAGTTGGGCGGCTTGCAGCACCCATCCTTCCCGACCTCACCTATGTTTCAGCGGCAACAGAGCAAATTGCAGAGTAGTTTGACAGTGAACACGCTTAGCTTGCTCTATAACACGTTTCTTCCTCCTTGGTTTGAATTAGTTTTTGCTGCGAGGTCTGTGAATCAGCTCTTCCATTCAAGAAGTCTGTGTGGGAGTTCGCTGCGGGGATGAAAAGAGCATTTAAAGCTCACCCTGCACCCTGGTGCGACTTGTCAGACTTGACAAAGCAAGCGGCTCTACTCCGTCCTTCACAGGGTACCTGTGGCAGGGCAGAGTGGGGCTGAACGGTGCCTCTTCACATGCAGCCGTGCACAGCTCCGTCTGGGAAGACGCACCCAGGAACAAGCAGCCTGTATCAAGGAGACAGACCCAGCTAGCGGGGTGTCCAAAGGCAGCAAGTTTGCCCAGGGGTTTGCCTTGCCATGAGAGCCAAAGTCCAGGCCTTCTCCTGCTTTTGCCAGTTCCCTTCTCGTTCCCTGCCAGGCCAGGGCAGGCAACGAAGCTGCCTCCAGACAAGGCACCTCTCCCTCTGCAAGGGCTTTTTCACGCAGGTTGGTGGGCAGATTCCCTCCAGCAAAGCCTGAGGGAAAGCCATTGGACTTTACTTAACCTGCGGAGACTGGAGTTGGGGAGGGGAGATGGGGAAGGTCTATGGGAGCTGGTTAAGCTCGCTGAACACTTGGATGTGTTACTTTGCTGCACATGTGTAACTAGCTTTTCTGGTGCCGAACGGCTTAGCTCTCAGTTACACGAGTGCAGCTGGCAGCAGGATTTGGCTCTTCTGTTGGGTGTTTGCTTGAACTACTTAATTAATGTGTGCAGTAACTCAATACGATCATAATGTGCAGCACTTACGCCGCATATTACAGGTCAGCATCCTAGCGGTGGGGATTTGGGCAGCTGCTGCGCCAATGTTATGGTCCCTCTGCCCCCTGTGCCGCACAGAGAAGGGGACACATGTCATGGAGAGCTGTCTTGTGTGGGGTCAACATCAGCCCACTCAGCCCTGGGTGCCCTGGTCTTCACTAACCTGGGTTTTCATCTCCTTTTCTACCAGGCAGTGCTGAATTAAGGCCTGTGTTCTTTACAGAAACCCCAAACTGTGTGTTTATTCCTGATTTATTTAGCTTCTGGATGTCACGGACGTGGGTTTTCTCCCTTAGCACTTTGCTTGTTTTGCACAGAAAGCCTCCTGGATATATCTAGCACCATCTCAACCATCTGGCAGCTCTCTTTGCTTCCTCAGTGTGCTAGTGGCTTGCCTCCTCGCCCCACGGAGGGGCTTAGGCAGCAGAATGAGGCCATCACCCACATACACTGTGCCGGGCTGGGCACTCCCAGCTGAGCTGGGCTCTCACATTTATCACCCAACTGGATTCTTGATGCCTTTTCCAAAGCCCGGGCTCAGCCCGTGTTAATTCCGCCAGGGCCGTCTGGCTGACCTAGAAGCAATGTGACACCTGGACATTTTGATCAGCAGACCAAGCGTTCCCCGAAGTGCCTGGTTTTCGGCTGCTAGATGCAGGCTGGTTGAGCACCGCTCTGCCCGGACCCGTTTCCCACATCCTGTCCCTCGCCTGTGCAGATCCTTTGGGATCCCTGATTCTGAGGTGCAGGAGGTCCAGGCTCCTGACGTGATGCATGGTGATTTTTGGTCACTGAGCAATACCCGCATACTTCTTTAACTGGTGATTGATTCCTAGTAGCTTTACCATCTGTGTAACCCTCAGGATTAGAAAAGAAAACTCCGACAGCTGCCAGGGCTCTGCTTATCCCGTGTGATCCCATGATGGCTTCTCTGTCGGGAGATGCGCGAGCAGCGGGGACGTCTGCTCTGCTCTTTGCTCGCCCGCCCCCGGGCGTCAGCGCAGCCTTGCTGCTCGCTGCGTGCAGGCAGGAGGCACAGGCCCCTGCGCAGCTTCCCGCCCCGCTATGGGAACAGGTCCTGCTGTTTCTGTTCTCATCCTCCTGCCCCTAGGCCAGGAGAGACGGCCGAGGCGGCCCGCTGAGGAGCCCTGCGAAAGGCGTTGCAGCAGCAATCCTGCTTCCGATCAGTTATGCGGCAAAGCGCTCCTGCGCTTTCACATCTAGGCAAGTCTTGAGAGTTTCCTCAGTCTGGTCCTATCCAATTTCCCTGCATCGAAGGAGGAGGAGTGAATAATTTATCTCCTGTCCTCTAGCTCCCTCCTTGCTCAGGTTTCATCTCAGGAGCTCCTGGATTAGCAAGTTACAGACAGGGATAGAGCCAGCCAATATCATACAGTGATGGAACTTGTCTTTATGGTGCTTGTCTGTATGCTGCGAACAGTGGCAAGCGGAGCAGGGAAAGTAATAGGTGAATAATGCAAATAATAAGATCTCCAGATGGGTCTTGGTAAGTTTTAGTGCCTCTTTCACTGCATAACTTTAGCATTTAATTGTCTTTATTGTTCATTATTAATTCAACAGTAGCACACAGAGGCTGTAATTGAATTTGGAGCTGTGTTGTACCAGACACCATAGAAATACGTATTAGGATGCCGTCCCTGAAGAATACACAGTCAGATGGAGAACATGTCTCTGCAAGAAAGAGGTTTTTTTTGATGTCTTTTTATATGTTAAGATATGCAAAGATGCAAAAGTAATGGGTGCCAATGTTAGCAGTGAAATCTATTTGATCTTGTTAATTTTTAAATAATCCATGTTTTTGTTTCTTTGTTGTTACTACGTTTTCTCACATTGCCTAAGTACAGGGTGCTGCCTCTTTTGCAAAGTATGAGTAAGATTAGTCAAGCATCTTTCAAGTTACAGGTCATTATAGCTTCCTATGACTACAGAGCAATTTAATAAAAACAACTAAACATTATGACAAGATTTTCTGTTGAGGCATGTATTCACTCGCATCTTTGAACGAGCAAATTATCTTTGTGGGGAAAAAATACCCTATTCAAGAAGGATGATTGCACTGATTCACACTTTCTTGTGTAACATGCATCTGAAAAATGACACTGGGATATGATTGCTTTGGATACTATAATGCAAGAATCACAGACAAAGATTTATTTAAGAAGTTGCATGTATTTTATTATGTCCTTCTTTTTCCTTTTGAATTTTTTTTGCATTAAAATATAACATTACCTGTGTGTCTTTATGTAAGTATATACACTTTTATTTTCAACAACTGCTGCAAGGTATTTTATCTGTAATTTTTTTTCAGGATCCTGTCTCAGAAATTTCGTTTAAGGAAAGACCTGTCTGCTTCAATGAGCATTCTCTTTCCTAAAGCATTCAGGCCTTTTTTGTATTTCCTGTTTGGCTAGTATATTTTGCAGGCGCAGCGATGGAGGAAATCACATATGTCCTAAACAACTGCACGAAATTCAGCCTATTCAGAGCTGGCAGGATAAATTCAGTTACATCATGACATCATGGACAGCATTGCCTAAAGCTGCCGTCATACTTCAGTGTCATGGGATCAGCAACAGAGCCTGCTTCTGCCCTGCTTTTCCACTCTCACAGAAGTTGGCGAGCAACTTAACAGATAGCCACATCTGTGAAGCACACGTTGATAGCAGCCTTTCCTTTTCCTAGATTTGTCTTTACTGCTCAAATACAAACACAGTTCAGCCTCAGTTACACCAGGTCTTGTATTTGGTCTCTGATGACCACCTGCCTTGCAGGGCTTCTGCCACAGCTGCCATATCTGGGATCCCAAGCTTCTCTTTCTCCAGAGAGAAGAAGAAAGTAAGATATGGGGAGGAAACAGGGAAGAAGGGAGGACATATATATATATAAAAGAAGAGATTTTAACATGCTCTTTAGTGAGCCTGAAAGAAAACCTTTCCCTTCAGACTTAGGCTATAATAGGGCCTCAGACTGTTTTGTGTGGTTCACCCTGCCATCCGAAATGCAAGCAGGAGGAAGGAGGACCATGTCCATACTGTTCTCTTTCCAAAGCACTTATGCAGGGATGCATGTAAGTCCCGCTTTAATAGGTGAGAGACAAATTACTCTCTGCAAAGCCACGTTGCCTGCTGAGAACCAAGCTTCAGAGGCTGCATCTGTGAGGTAGGTAGATAAATAAGATGGGTTGCTAAACAGACGGACACAAACACTTATACTGACTGGCAGCAACAGAACATGAAGAAGCTGAGGAGGGTGTCACATTTCTCCTGCGTGGTTTGAACAATGCTGTCTGGAAAAGAGAGCAGCTCCTTTTGCTTCTTCCTTCTGCTGCCAGATGCTGCTTACACAGCTCACCCCGGTTCTTGTGACCTTCAGATGCCTACCCATTCACTCTGTGCATGGCACTTTTCCTCTTATTTGCCTCTTTCTCTGCACACTGCAAGGTTAGCACCCAGCTGGGAGGATGTTTTTTTGCAGTATGAGCGCACTCTTTATCGGGATGCTCTGAGATCCTGCTCTGTCCTCCTTGGCTCCTCGGAGGTTTTCTCAACAAGCTGCCCAGCCTGGTGCTGCAGGGAGGCTCCCTTAGACAACTGCCTTAGAAAACTGCATAGCCCAGGCCTGGCCTATGAGCCCCAGCTCTTTTTCATCCCTCCTCTCCTCTCCTTTCACATCACCTTTCCGCTCCACACTATCTCTGCCATTTTCTGCACCTTCCTCTTCAGAACATCCCTCCCTCCGCATTCTCCTCCATCTCTTTCCTCCCTCCATCCATCCTGCATTTTTTCTACTTCAGCTTCTTCTCACACTCTGGTGCTTCTCTGAGGCTTCTAGGTCTATCAAGTCCCTCTCCCCGCTTCGCGTTCTCCATCACAAGTTAGGATACAGCCTGCAAACTTGTATCCCATGTTCCCCCGCCTGTGATTTGGGCAGGGACGATTGGATTCTTTTCTTGTTTGAGTCCAGCTCTCTGGAACGCCCCGGCAAAGGACTAAGAGACATTAACGTTTTATCGTGGCTTTTTACGCCGCCAAATCCGGCCCCCCCGGCCCGGACGGCAGGAGTAAAGCAGATTCCCCGCCCCAGCATGGCAGAACGCCGTCCGGACAATTTTGGCCGCAGTCACCACCCGTAGCCACTCTCGCGCGTGCCAACACCGCGCGCTCGCGAGATGGGGGGAGGTGCCTGCGCAATGCCCCATGGGAGGGGAGCCTATAAATAGGGCGCGCACAGGCTATTGCGGCCCTTCCGGCAGCGCGGGGACAACATGGTGGGTGCGGCGGGCGCCGCCATCGCGCGGGCATCGGCGCCATCCGGCGGGCATCGGCGCCATCCCGCGCATGTCGCCGCCATCGCGCGGGTATCGGCGCCATCCCGCGCATGTCGCCGCCATCGCGCGGGTATCGGCGCAATCCGGCGGGTATCGGCGCCATCGTGTTGCCGGCGGCCGCCTGGCCCCACTGCCGCCGCGCGGGGCCCACTGGGCTTGGCGGGGGGGTTGCCCGGGGGCGGCTGCGTCGGTGGTGGCGCCCGGGGCCGATTTAGTCCAAAGTTAAACCCCCAAGGGGATAAAAACGAGGAGCTCTGTTGAAGAGCCGCGGTGAGTGAGCGCTTGCCCCGGTGCCGTGGCCACGGCGCGTTTGCCGGCCTGAGGCGGTGATGGCAGCGGGACTTTGCTCCCTTTTCGCTCCTGGCGCTGCAGAGAGGCTGCGACAGGCCTGCAAACGTGCAGATTCTCTTTGCACTACTAGGATTAATTGGGTTTTACTTAAAAGAGCCGGGTTTTCTGCCTGGTTGCATTACACATAATATGTGTAGCAGTCCCTTATGTATGGGTGTATTAGGTATATGCATAATATGTATAGGGATTGTGCTGAGAGCTCTTGGCCTTTACGTAGGCGTCAAAATTTGATATGACTGGTCGCTCGCACAAGTTCTGCAATTCATCTTAAAAACAGTCTGTTGCTTTTTGCTTGATATAGCTTACATGGCTTTTTCTTGGGGGGGAAAAATCTTTTTTTCTGGTTATTTTTTTTGCTCTGTGTTTAATGGTATATATTTCTTATCATGCTTAGCAATGAGATTTGATAGGTATTTGGTGTGGTTGAGAGCTCAGAGTGATGTTGAAGTTCACCCTCAGATTATGGAGCAAGTCTGCAGGATTGGTGGTTAAAGAATATGTGTTTGAAAGAACTACCTTGAAATAACTAGACTTTTCCTTTGTAATAAGTGTTTTATAACGCTTATTAAAGCCTAATGCTGTGTGTGCTTCTCCATTTCTTTGCTCGTGGGTGTACTGAAACGAGGATGGCATTCTGCAGCCTTGTCAAGTGCACACGTTTCCCTTACTAGTCAGCCTTGGTTTCTTAAAATAGAACTAAAGGGAGGGGAACGTCAGAGAGGCTTATGAATCAAGACGTGGATAGTGATATTGTACTAACATTGCAATGGATTTAAGAAGCTGAATAGGCGAAGTTAAAAAGAGTTTATCAAGTGGAATGTGGCTATACATAGCATTTGTTTAATGCAAGAAGAATTGGCCCTTGAGTGGGGAGAGGTGGGTGTGTGAAACATGCATTAAAAGCTTCTCTTCTCTCCCTAGTCTCACCGCAAGTTCTCGGCTCCCAGGCACGGCTCTCTGGGCTTCCTGCCCCGCAAGCGCAGTAGCCGGCACCGGGGCAAGGTGAAGAGCTTTCCTAAGGATGACCCCAGCAAGCCTGTCCATCTCACGGCCTTCCTGGGGTACAAAGCTGGCATGACCCACATCGTCCGTGAAGTGGACAGACCTGGATCCAGTATGTGCTTGTTCTTTTAGGAGGATTGTTTCTTGCAAAAATAACATGTTCATAGGTGTCTTTGGGTTTTAGTCCTCCTTTTCACCCAGTTACAAGCACTTTGAGTGGGAAGAAGGGTATGAAACACCCAAACACCTCCCACTTCCACATGAATGATGTCCTAGCAGCCAGACTTTGTATCTGGCAGTGTTGCTCTTTTGTTAGGAGTCCCGTTTGAGGTGCGTGGTGATTGCAGAGGGGCCTGGTGGGTTGGTAGAGGTGATGGCTTTAGCTGTACTGTAACAAGCTACTCATGATGACCTCTTCTCGATGGGCGGACATAAGTGAATCGCCTCTGGCGTTCCTTGCTGATTGTCGAGTCCTGACTGTAGTTCTGTTACTGGTTGCCATCCATTTTGCCTGCCAAGCTTTATCTCTGCCTGCTGCTGAGCCAGCCTCACGTTCTGTAAGGCATTTAACTCTCACTTGCATTTGCTGGCTGGTTTACCACTCATCACCTTGGCCTTTGCAGAGAGAACACAGTTCATTGAACCTTTGGTAGCAAGCTTCTGGGGGCCTAGAGGATGGAGAGATGTTTAATAGCTGATAGAGGTATTAATGAGCGTGCTGGATTTCTGTCTTCATCCAGAGGTGAACAAGAAGGAAGTGGTAGAGGCTGTCACTATAGTAGAGACCCCTCCCATGGTCATTGTGGGCATCGTGGGTTACGTGCAGACTCCCCGGGGCCTGCGCAGCTTCAAGACCATCTTTGCTGAGCACATCAGCGATGAGTGTAAGCGCCGCTTCTACAAGAACTGGTAAGAGAGGGGCCTTTGCTTGCTGCCTTAGTCCCATTCCATAGTCTGCTCTTTTGCTGGGCTGCAAGCTATGCTAGTGCAGCTTTCTGAAGCCTGTTTTCAGCAATTATCATTTGACCTTGATGAACTAGCCTAATAATGTGGCGTACTAGGGCTGACAACTCTGAGAGGGCATCAACATTAACATGGTTAATGCCGTCTTTGACACGAGGGTGGCACTGTTGACATTTGCCTGAGCTCTTCCTACCAGGCTACATGTGATCTTCTGACAGGCAGACACAAGGAAAAGGCCCCTGGCACTTGCTCAGTGTCAAATCCTGACTGCAATCCTGCTTCCTCGGGAAAGGAGGAGACAAGTGTTGCTCTGATTACTCTTCCAGGCACTGTTGTTGAGATTCAGAGTGCACACACTTGCTTAATTATGGCTCCAGTGAGTCTAGAGCTTAGAGGTTGTTGATGAACTTTGCAGGCTGAAGAGAGGTCAGATGAGCACAGTAAAAGTCTTGTGGGTGTCACAGTAATGATCTTGCTGTCAGGCATAGCTCAAGCTTGCAAAGTGGGGGGGAAATATCACAGTATTGTGAAATGGATAACAATCATATGAAATTGGTTTAAAGAGTTGTCTTTCTGTTCAGACTTTTTCTACAGTATTTTGTCTTCTACTGTGCATGCTAATGCACTTTGGAATTCATGGCAGCTCCGCTCAGCTCTGGCACCCCTGCCTCTGTCTGATGAGCTCCAGGCTCCGCTTGCCAGTGGAAAAGATTCCTTAGAAACTGGCAATGAGCCAAAACCTGCCAAGGTGGCAGCTCCTTCCGCTCATCCCCACTTCCCCAGGGGATCGATGAAGGGCTTAGCCAAACCTTGTCTCTGCTCTGCTCCTGAAGGCACAAGTCCAAGAAGAAGGCCTTCACCAAATACTGCAAGAAATGGCAAGATGAGGAGGGCAAAAAGCAGCTGGAGAAAGATTTCAATAGCATGAAGAAATACTGCCAGGTTATTAGAGTCATGGCTCACACTCAGGTAAGTGTCTGCAGGACTTAGATATGCGGTGGGAACACACAGAGTGCAAGTGTAAAGCTGGCTGTGCTTCCACAGTCAGATTTCTGCCCCATGAATTTGATACCAACTGTGAAGCAAGATAATAAATGCTAGCACTCCTCTGTGCAGAGTGTAAGCAGGTGCTGGCAGTAGTCCCCAAGGCAGCCGTTAGCAGTCTTGTGAGGCAGTGTGCAGAGTAGTCTGAACCATACTAGGGACTGCAGCCTGTGCCTGTGCTGACAGGTGGACCTGAGCGCTCTCTATCCTACAGTTAAAAATGAAAATGGACCACATACTTAATAATAGGATGTGTTCACCTTAATTCTGGACCCAGGGCAGTGTTCTGTAGGGGCTGCAAGCACTAAGTCTTTCAGTGCCTTCTGTCAGTGAGCTCAGAGAGATGTACTGAGTCACGTAGGGGTTTCTCCTCAGCCACCACAGTTTGCTGCCAAACTTTCCTGGGAAGTGCAGTTCAATGTGTGGCTTGGGCCTAAGTGTAATAAGATCCACAGCTGTGATGTTGTTGATTTTATTAGAGCTAGCTTCCCATTCTGGGCAGCAAAGGTAGAATTGCGGCTGCTCTCGAGACTTGTGTCAGTTCCTCTGTGCTAAATATAATAGAGGTATCTAATTTTGATATTGTCTACTTCAGCATAGTAGGCATTACCTCCTGCGATTCTTGGATGGAGTGTGTTTGGTGGCTGTGGCCTTGTAGGCGCTTGTTAATTCGGCGTTTCTGTGGGTGATTTGCAGCTTCCAGTAAGTTTGACTGGTCATTTAAGCTTTGACACAGCCTATGCCTTCAATATAGGGTTTTTTGCTTCAGTACTTAAAAATTATCTTGGAAAAGAAGTAGGTTTAGAAGAAAAACAAATAGGCCAGGACTTAGAAGGGTGCTAGGATAGCAAATACTACGTCCATCTTGGAAGGCCAGCAGCTGAGTTCCCTCCTTTCTGTTTCTAGATGCGTTTGCTCCCCCTGAGACAGAAGAAATCTCACCTGATGGAGATCCAGGTGAATGGTGGTACTGTGGCTGAGAAGGTGGATTGGGCCCGGGAGAAGCTGGAGCAGCAGGTTCCTGTATCAACTGTCTTTGGGCAAGATGAAATGATCGATGTCATTGGAGTCACCAAGGGCAAGGGATATAAAGGTAAACACTGCTGATACTCTCTTTTGTTCTGACCAGGACACATTTTAATGAAATCCCACAGTCTTTTTGAGTGTTGGGGCCAAGAGCTGAGGGGGCACCTGCTGCCGTCGCCGTTCTGTGATGAAGCCATGGAATATGCGCTGGGCACAGCGTCTGATACCTGTGACGAGTTATTCCATGCTGCCTTCCTTCTGAGAACACAACTCAGGGACAGCCAGGGAGGCTCGTGGGTGCCTCCTGGGGGCGCAGTTAGTTTCTGGTGCTCTGGGTTTTGAGCTTCTCTTGCCTGTGGACAGCCCCTTGAAATGGGTACGTGTGTCTAGCTGAACAATTAGCAATACTGCGTTGCTTTCTTTGCTTCAGGTGTTACCAGCCGCTGGCACACCAAAAAGCTGCCCCGCAAGACTCACAGGGGCCTGCGCAAAGTGGCCTGTATTGGTGCATGGCATCCTGCTCGTGTGGCTTTCTCTGTGGCTCGAGCTGGTCAGAAGGGGTATCACCATCGAACTGAAATCAATAAGAAGGTGTGTGCTTCTTGTGCCTCTAAAACTGCTGCGGAGAAACTAGGGCCGGCCAAGGTTGCTGCATGTCAAGGAACAGGCGGGAGAGCTTTGCAATGGTAGCTAGCTCAGTAGCTAGTGGTGTCCTCTTACAACTGCTTGTGTTGGTAGAGGCTGGCTGGCATTTTGTAGATAAACAAGTGGAAAGAGGAGTTGGGTGGTTCTGCACAATGTGGAAATAAATGGCTATAGATGCCTACCTGGAAGAGTTGTGATTCAAGTCGCAATACGATGCCTCTTTGGCATGCCAGCTTTGTTAGCATTATGCTGAGAAACCATAAACTTTCTGTATGGTCATATGGTTGCAAGAAAACTGATGCTTTAGTACCACTTAATACAGAGTCATTTCAATATTGGCTGATCTTTGGGCCCTTTCTCCTACTGTTTACTCAAGAGAAATGTTTGTTTTAGATCTACAAGATTGGCCAGGGCTACCAAATCAAGGATGGAAAGCTGATCAAAAACAATGCATCAACTGATTACGACTTGTCTGACAAGAGCATTAACCCTCTGGTGAGTAGTGGCAGCTGCAAGGACAGTGTGGTCTTAAATTGCACTGTTTTGAGGCAGATAGGAGGGATTCAAGATGCAAAATGCTTGAATGAAGAGCTGCTGAGGGAAAAGCTCAGTTGCTGTAGGAGGTGGGGTTGCTGAGTCATGCTCAGTATTGAGTTATGTAACTCTTGCTTATACTTGATACTTGGCCTTAATAAAAAAGGATGCTATAAACCTAGAGACAGTGCTCATGTAAATAAGGATAATTCAGCAGGGAGAGCAGTTTTTGCTGTTCTGTCAGCTGCTTAATATTGCTGCTGCTCTCTGCAGAAGTTCTACAACAGCAAGTAAACTGCTGTAGCAAGAAAGTTCCACAGAAAAATGTACTAGAAACAGAATTTCAGTAACTGTAGGAATGGCTGAGACCCAGAAATATAAGATGTCAGGCTATGGACAGCATGGGATCATTTTACTCAGAGCTGACTGTTGTCTCTTCACCCAGGGAGGCTTTGTCCACTACGGCGAGGTGACCAATGACTTTATCATGCTGAAAGGCTGTGTCGTTGGGACCAAGAAGAGGGTCCTAACCTTGCGCAAGGTGAGTGGCTGCTGCAAGCTGGGTTGGAACAGCTTTGGGTGAGCGCCCGGCCTGCGAAAACAGGGGTCTCAGTTTGCTGCTCTGGGGATTCCTGTAGCCAGCAAGAGAGGAAAAGCCTAAGACTGCTGGCTGCATGCACAAAACCACCTGATGACCTCAGGAATAGCATCTTTCCTGCTATTCTAGGCCAGGTCTGTTTGCAATGGGGGATGCACTCGAGGCTTGAAATTTCCTGTGGATCATCAGGGCACTGGCAGTGTCAAGGCAGACTGACTTGAGCTCGTCTGCTGATGCTGGTGTGAAGGCTTGTTGGCAGGTGTTCCTTGTGTAGTAGTGGCTGGAGGTTAGGATCAGAATAATTTAGGAAGACTTTTTTTTATGGTGGTAATGATGGAAAAGTAGCCAACCTCATTGTGATCAGGAGATTGAAAGGGTGCTGCTGCACACTCACCAGGCATCTCTCTTGTAGTCCCTGCTTGTGCAGACCAAGCGTCGGGCCCTGGAGAAGATTGACTTGAAGTTCATCGACACAACCTCCAAGTTTGGTCACGGCCGCTTCCAGACAGCTGAAGAGAAGAAGGCTTTCATGGTAAGGATATGTTTATTTTTTTTCCAAGAGCAAAAATCTTTTCAGTTGCATATCTGTATTCTGGCTAATGGTCACTCATATTTTGACCTTTGAGCTGCTGCAAGGGCAGAATATCCATATGCAGAAGAATTTAATCAAGACGCCTTCTTGTGAGAACAGCTCCAGGCAGGGGTGCTAGTGAGCCTGTGAGCTGCAGTTCTCTGTGGTTTTTTCTCACTTGCTGGGGAAGCAGATCTGTAGTCCTTTATGTCCTTGCTCAAAATAAGGCCCTTGCAGAAGCTGAGTGTGCAGTTCAGCTGCTTGTTGGTGCATGTGAGGTTTTCCCGCTAGGTGGCACTAATTTTTTTTCTTTATTAAATTTTAAATCATTAGCTTGGTGCAATGTGGTTGCACCAAGTTCAGTTTTCTACTGAATGCTCTAGCTGGGAGGGTGACATCTCTAGCGAGCTATATCATTAGGAACTCTGAGGGGTTTTTTTGAAGCAAATTGGCAGTGGGGGAATTACAGCATTGTAGTGGGAAGTGATGGGGTCTCTGGAATAAGCAGGAATATGGTGGACTGCTGTTAATTTCTTTTTTGTTTTTCCTTCTAGGGACCACTCAAGAAAGATCGTATCGCAAAAGAGGAGACAGCTTGATGTGCAGAACTGTCTTGTGTTCTGTGGCCTGTGTGCTCTCAGAACAAGAAAAAAAATGAAGACTTTTAAATAACTAAATTTTGTCTCCTGTTTTATCGGTAGTTTTATGAACTCTGGTGCTGCATTGTGCTATAGGTGGGACCAGCCAAACCAAGGAAAGCAAACAAAGCTAAAATTTATCAGCACCCATCTCGTAGTAGGGTTCCTCTAATGAGAAAGAAGTTGTTGTTACTGTTGTTCAGATTTTTCAGGCAGAACAAGGTGCTCTGCACTGAAATAGTAAAGCAGCAGAGGTGCTAAATGTGGTGCTTGCAATTACTGAGGTATTCTGCATCTTAATCATCTGCCAGGTGTTTAGAGAGCTCCTCTGAGTCAAACTGATCTTGAAATGGAGTGAAACCACTTTGTGTTGTTTTAAACAGACCAGAACTTAGTGCCTCTGCCTGGGGCAGGGGTTGGTGGTAGCTGTTGCCATGGGAATTCACGAGCCTCCTGCCCTTGCATGGTTCTTCCGTCCGTGGCTGTTCACGAAAGCAGCAGAAGCCAGTGGATAAGACGACAAATTCCCACCTACAGTATCGGCTTATTTGCTTTGAATCTTTTCCCCAAGATCAATGGCCTGGCCTCATATATTTGTCTGGAAGGGGGGAAAAGGTGGCATTTTCCTCTTAATCCACCTGTCTTTAAGTGCATTTCGGGGAGAAGAGGAGTTGGGAGTACTGGTGTTGCATTACCTGGTGGCTGAAAACATGTCTTCGGGTCTTGGAGAGACCATCTGACTTACGTTGAATCTCATGGTTGAATCTCACGGCGCTCAGCACATGGATGGTTTTCCGTGCAGGTCTTGGCTGCGGTGTGCCCCGTCTGTGCAGCTACACCAAGAAAGGCAGTGGAAGCCCCGAGTGCTCGTGTGCCTCCCGCCACAACAGTGAGATCACTCGTGTTGCAGGGCATAGCACAACTGGAGGCTCGTGTAATTTTAGATAGCTCTGTTAGCGTATCCTTCGCTGACCATAATTGGAGATGAGACACTGATTAGGGCAATAACTTTCCAGATTCATGTGCTGAATGAGTTGATGCACGGAGCTGTTCTGGGATGAACCTCATTTGATGCTATTTGCTGTAATGGAATAGAGGAAGATGGAGAGTATTTTGTAGGGTGATGCATAAAACCCTTTTAAGATTTTAGAAGGTAGCCAGGAGGAGGAAAAACATTTACCTTGTTTCCCTAGAAACCAGACTAGATGACTGCACGATCTGGCTGGCTCCCTGTCAGCCTCATTTAACACATGAACCTGTTGGCTGATTTCAGCCAAGTGTAACAAGAGAGGTCTCACATTCTACACCCCCCCACACATGCTTTTTTTTTTTTCTTTAATTTCTTTCGAATTGGCAGTTAGGTGGTGGAGAGAGCTGTAAATCAGTAATCCCTCCGTGTAGGAAAGTGCAACATCAAGCCTTTATCCATCTTGAGGCTGGGACTTTATGAGCAACTTTGAAGACTGAGTTTTTTTTCCTGCCTAGTTGATGGGCTTACAGTTGGACTCGATCTCAAAGGTCTTTTCCAACCATAATGATTCTATGATTCTGTGGGCTTTAGATGGTCTTTTTGCTGTTTGACCATTTTAAAGCTAGCTGAGATCTGTACTTAAGAAGTGTGTAGTTCTAAACCAGCCCAGTCTGTGGCTGCTGCTTTGATGGTGCCAGCAAGGGCTGGCGGAGGGTCCTGGGACTATCAGGATAAACAGTGAGGTGTCAGGGCCAACGATCTGTAGCAAGTAACCCGTTGTTAATTCTGCCTCGACAAAACCTCTCAAGTCTTCTCGTTTACAAAATCTTACTTAGCAGCAGGAGCTCCGAGGTGCCTGGAGAGCTGGTGAATTTATTTCAGAGCTGTAATGACAGCGGAGGGAACTTTTAGTCAAATTAGCACCTAATTAAAAAGAAGCAATTCTGAAGCAATGTTACCCCTGTTGCAGACGCTCAGCGCCTGGCTGTCAGGAAGGGCTGTTCCAGCTTGAGATCCAGCGCCAGGCTTTGATTTGTTTGCTTTTGATGCGGTGGGCGCCCCACGCTTGCCGATAAACCTCTGGATGTGGTGAAGGGGAGAAGAGGCAGCGGTGCCTTGAGCGCCCTGCTCGCTGCCGCAGCCCTGGGGCCAGGAGGGCGCCCGGGCTCGGGAGGTGGCGCTCCTGCCCCTGCGCACGCGGAGCGGAGGGTGCGCGGAGCCTCTGGGCTGGGCCCCACGAGCCCCAGCGCCCCGAGCCGCGGCCTTGGGGCTGCCCAGGGGGAGCCCAGCCCCGTGCCGTGGGTTCCCCCGCCCTGGAGCCCAGGCTGCTGGCAGCAGGGCAGAAACCCACCCGGGCTTCATGGTTTTCCCAGCCTCCGTTGTCCCCCCGGGTCTCCCCTTTGCCTGGGAGCTGCTGCTCCTCTCTGCTGAGAGGCGTGAGGACGCTCATGGCCCTGACCCCCCGCCTGCAAATAGCATGGGGCCACTGGGAACGTGCCCTGTCTCAGCTGAAGCTAGCGGGGCAGCCGAAATCCACCCGACTCTCCCAGGAGCACCGTGCCTGGGAAGCCGGGGCCACGTTTCTTCCCTGGCAGCCCCCATGCTTGGAGTCGGCAGCCTCGGACCCTGCGCTCCCCAGCTGCCGACAGCGCAGGGCTTGGGACCCCATGCTCCCGAAGGGGCTGCTTTTATAGCCTTCCCGCAGCACATCTGGCTCCGAATCCACCTCTTCCCCTCGCCGGAGATGAAACGAGGCGCAGCTGCAAAGTTTGCGCGGAGACCTGAGCCGCGAGCGAGGATGCCCCGGGGGAACACGCGGGTTCAAGTTGGAGGTCTCGGCTCTCTCGCAATTAGCTTCACAGAGCGGCCCAGCTGACACCTCCGCCTCGCACCCCGGCCCCCGCCTTTGATCTGCGTGACAGGCAGGGAGCTTCAAGCGTGCTTGACATGGAGCAGCGGCTCCTTAGTGTGCCCCGGGGGCAGGTGCGACACAGGTCGCATCCAGAGGGTCTCCCTGCACATGCTGCAAGTTTGCAGCATGACTCGGGCAGGTTGGAAGCTGCTGCTGCTCTGTTCCGACGCTCACGGAGCAGCAAGGCCGGGCCTCTTCCAAGCACAGCGGCTGTTTGATCTGCAGGCCCCCTAAAGCGTTTTTTTTTCCTTTCAAAAAGTGCAAACCCCTTGGGTTTTGTACCTGTCTGGCTTCTCACCAAGCCTTAGAAGTTCTCCGGTGACCCGTGGGGTGGAAACGTCAGGGAGAGGACAGGCCATCCCTCCACGAGGCCAACGGGAGGCAGCCACTGCTCAGGGACCGCAGCTCTGTGGGCTCTGCAACCCCCTTGTTCCTGCCTTCTGCCCCTCTGGCGCTCACTCCGTGCCTGGGTCACCCCTTGGCGTCTCCCACACCAGCATTTTGCCTGCTTCTTGGTGGCTTCAGCGGCCACCTCTCCACCGGCACGTGCCCATCGCTGTGTCCCCCGCCGCTGGCAGCTCAGCTCCCCACGGAGCCGCTGTGTCCCGCCTTGCTCCCTGGCAAGGCGCCGGCTTTACGGGAGCACACGTGGCTTTTGGGGAAGTCCTCGCGCCTCCCCCGCCCGCCCCAGCTCCGTGCTGGGGAATCATGTGTTTTTGCAGCAGCCGCTCGGCAAAACGGGGGCGGTTAAATATAACCCCTGCCGCCCACCCCGCTTCCCCAAAATGCCGCCGCAGAGCCATGGGACGGCCGTGCCATGGGCTCATCCCGGAGGAAGCTGCGCTGGGTCAAGCCCTGCTCCCCACGCAACCTGGCTTGGAGTGGCACTTTTCATGCAGAGGAGGAAAAATATATATATATATATATATATATATATATATATATATATACATACATATATATATAATTTTCTGCTTGCATCGGGGTAGGATAGCACTCAGGGCAGGGGAATTGTGTGTCTTGTGCCTGCAGGGCATGGTGGTCCATTAGGGTGGCTGCTACCACCAAGGTCGCTCTCGGGGGCTGCCTCAGGCTGTCTCAGGCACCAGTTCACACCCAGCTGTTATGTTTAAGGTTTTTTTTTTTTTTTTTTTTTTTTCCAAATTTCCCACTTGACACCACCATTAAAACTGAATTTAAAACCAAATGGAAAGGCCAGTTCCCGCTGTGCACGGCTGGTAAGATGGACAGCAGAGGAGCTTTTGAGAGAGGTTTCCTTCCCCTCTTCTCCCTCCTGAAAAAAAAAAAAAAAAGTTTATCCTCCTGCCAAATACGGGAGGGAGAAATTCCCCTCGAATTTTCCAAATACGCATTGAGGGACACTTCTGCCTCATGCATCACCACTCTTCTTTGCGCTATATCCTATATTTGGACTAAAACCAAAGTTCATTTTTCCCCTTTGGGAATTAGCCAGTATCTGGGGGCTGGCAGGGCTGCATCTGTTGGGCGCTGCTGATTACGGACTGTATTTATAACCTTTGTTTAGTTACAGAAGCCTGGACGCCCAGGCCCACTTCCCTACATACAATGAGATCAAACAGCTCCAGGACATTTCCTCGCTCCTCACAGACAAAATCCCTGCATCTGCCTCCCCGGCATGTCCCATGCTCCCACCCTGGCCTCTTCCTTCACATCGTGGCCCTCCTGTGTTGAGATCTGGGCCCTGTTCCGGGAAGCCCCCGTGGCCCTGATGGGCTTGGTGGGACGCAGCTCCTCTTTGAGGATGGCTCTTGCCTTTGTTTCCTGGAGCCAGGCACGCTCCCTTGCTCGGTCTTTGGATGCAGAGATGGATCACAGCCCGCATGGTTCCCCCACCATGACTTCAGCCTCCTGCACGGGACGTCCTCCATCAAAGCCAGGGGAACGTGTGTGGGCGACATGTTACCCTGAGCTCTGTAAAACCATGTCCAGTGAAGCCACTCCTTTTGCTAATGGCTTTTCCAGACGCTTTTGGCCTCTGCCAAGCCGGGATCTACTGCTGCGAGGAGCCGGGGCTGCGGGGGCCACCCAGCTCCATGGTGGAGATCCCGGCTAGGACGCTTCCCATGGCTTGCCAGGCACCTCCTGGCTCCGGTGGGGCCCTCCCCACTGCCGAGGCTTTCTAAGGTTTTTGGGAGGTGGGAGGAAATAACAGCGTTGCTGTTGCCTCAGCCCTGAGGTGGGGGATTTCCTCACTCTGCTTCTCTGCAGACCTCATGGGCAAGGGGAAGTGGGTTTGCTCATGGGGAAAGGCAAGAAATCCAGTGACGCCAGCCTGCTCTCGAGGGAGGACAAGGCAAAAAGGTGAAGCAGCAGCACCCGGCTCTTTGTCTCAGGTGAAACATCTTGGTCCTGGCCATTCTGCCCCAAGCTTTCAGCGCAAAGAGCTGCCCCAGACCGCTCTCCTCCCAGATTCACAGTGGGAATGTGCCGCTTCTCCAGATGGTTCTGCCGAGCAAAGAAGGCCATGTTTCCCTGAATGACTTTCATCATTTAGAGCCCAATCCAGTTCCCATGCCTCTTTTTTGCCAGGGGTGCAGAAGCTGTGCAGACAAAACACCCCTGGGCGCTGCTTAGCCACAGCCAGTTTCCCACTGCGGGCACAGCCTTTTGGGAGGCTTTGGGGAACCCCAGCTTTGGTGACTCACTTGCCCGAGGCCATATAAAAAGCCAGGGAGAGAGAAAAGAGCGTGGAGAAAAGAGAGCTCCAAACACCTGCCTCCGGGCCGAGCAGAGCCCACATCCTGCCTCTCTCCTCCCAAGCGCCGCGAGCCAGTGGAGCTTTCTGCTCATGCTGCTTGTCCAATGTCTGCTTGGCACCTGGGCTGCAGCTCCTTCCTGCTTCAGCTTTGTCTCCCTTCCACTCCAGCACCGCAGGGACCCTGGCGATGCCCACAGCACGTCTTACCATTCCCATGGAAAGGGAGGAGACATCCCTGCTGCTTCAAGTCCCACCCCAGCGATGGGCCCTTTGGAAATCAGTGCAGCCACTTTCCCAAAGGCCCTTTTGCTCTGGGAACGCTTTGGGAGATGAGCCCAGCCCACACGCAGCCCCGTGGTCCCCCTGCCCCTCGAAACCTGTCCCTGGCACAGGTCTTGCACCACCGGTTTGGAAAAACAGGTGTGCCAGCCACTAAAAAGCTCTGCGGCGCATTTGCTTCCTAATCTCTTCCAGATGTCCAAGAAGACTCTGATCTGACAGAAAGATCTCCCCAGGCTCTTTAGAGCTCCCCCTCCTGGGCTCCTGGGAGCCTTCCTGGCTTGGCCTGGCTGCCTGTGCTCAGAGAGGGCCATGGGGGACCCCGTCCCTGGCAGCGCGCCGCGGTGGCCCTTCTCACGCGGCTGCTGTGGGGCGCTGGAAGGCAGCGTGGCCCCGACGTGCTGCTGCCGCCTGTGCAGGCGTCTCCTCTGAATCCTGGCCAGGAATTTCCCCTTCCTGCTCTCACAGCCCCCGAGTGCAGCTCCGTGGCCTGCCAGGAGCGCGGGGAAGAGACGGGGGCCAGGTGGCTACGGGCAGTGCCGCTGAGAAGGAGGGGGCACATCCCTATGGCAGCCCTTCTCCCTGCACCTTCTCCCTGCAGCGCAGCCCCCTACGCAGCCCAGAAGTCAAGCGCCGCAGCAGGAGGTGGGAGGAAGGAGCAGGACCCTCCAAGCAGACCCCTGTTCTTCTCCACATAGGAGGACAGAGGAGGAGCCCGTGGCTGGTTGTCCTGAGCGGCCAATCTCCTGAGCAGGTTTCCTCTCCCAGTGCCTCGCACGCCCTTCTCCAGGTGTCCCTGGTGCTGTGGGGGCTGCTGCAGGGCAGGGGGCTGGGATGTAGGCAATGGCCACGGCTACTCTTCATGTTCCCCCCTCACCTCTCCTGCTCCCTCTTTCAGCAGGTCCCTGTGATCTCCCAGCGTAATCATGGGTGTCAGGTTTGGGACAGCCCAGAGGGGCTGGTGGAGGAGAGAGGTGTCAGGGAACAGAAGGGGCTGCCTCGGTGGAGCGAGGAGCACCTCAAAGATGTTCTCCCTGCATGGGGGTTGATACCGATGGGGAGAGAAGACACCATCTCACTCTGTGTTGAAGATGTCGTGGCTGGAAATTGGCCAGACTCCAATGCAGGTCGGCAGTGCATGCGCACAGTCAAGGCGGTCTGGGGTGGCTTAGGTTTGGGCCCTGCTGGGCAGGCAGGGAACGTGAGGGCCTGGAGCTGTCCCAGAGCAACGTGCTTCCCTCCCCGCCAGCGGAAACGGGGCAGACGGCAGGCGAAGCGGAGGCCGCCGCGGTGCTCGCTCCGCCGCCCAGGTGCGAACCAGCACAGGTAGCGGAGCCATGACTCAGCCACCGGGGAGGAAGCGCCGTGGTGGTGCCCCCGCCGCCGGCACAGCACGGGCAGGGAGCTGGGGGACCAGGCAAGCGAATGCGCTCCCTACCCAGGTGACAGCGTTTTAACCCGTTTCATTTCCATGTGGCAAAATGTCCCTTTGCCACTGAGCCCCGGGAGGTGCGTGCACACCAAAACCACACAGAGCTTCTGCTCCAGCTCTGCCCATCTAGTGACCGGCTCACAGGGGAGAAGCTCCTCTCCTTGCAGGTGTCCTGCTCTCTCCTGCCTCTCTGCAAAGAGTTAAATGCCTCGCTTTGCCTCAGTACTTTTCCCCTCCCTCCTAGCCCCGGGATTAATGCTTAACCAAGCCCACTGCTAATTAAATATCGATAACCTCAGGCAGGTTTTGTTATCGTCTCGGAACACCTGATGCATGTGTCACCGGCTTGAGAGAGCTTTTCTCTCAAGTCTCAAGCATACTGGCAACCCTTGAACTTGAGCCGCCTTTTCCCGCGCGAGCCGCCCTGCCTGCGGGTGCCGGGGCAGGCAGCGGCAGCTTTGCCGGCCGCCAAGGCGGGCTCGTCATCGCTGCTCCCAACTGCGCGTGGCCACCACAGTGAGAGGAAAGGAGCACACTCGCACCTAGCGGCCACTTGGACCACACGGATATTCCTCCCACTCCCTCCAAACCCAAGCATTTCTGCTCCTTCCACTACCAGGAACTGGCAGCTTAATTCTTTCTCTACCTATATTGTATTTTCCAGCTCTTCCCATCACTCCTGGACTTGCCATGGGCCTCACTTGCACCACTCCAGGAGTTTACAGACAGGCATCCACACAGCAGAAAAGGAAAAGAGGAAAAAGGCTCTTTTAGTCCCCCTTTCTCCCTCTCTCCTTCCTCCTTGAATGCTTTATTCACCCCCTCATGACAGTAAACACCTTGTCACATAGTGAAACTTTGACTTACCTGGTGTTAAACAAGTGCTTGTCAGTTAAACTAGAAGCTGGGAGAAAAGAAATGTGCAGATGAAGCAAGACACGATCAAGACATGAAGTGACAGCAGCCCCTGTGTGGAGAGACACAGCTGGCAGGATGGTCTTGAGGACACCCACAGCATGTGGCTGGGTGGCAAGGCAGCTCCATCATGGAGGAGAGGTAAGAGCACGCAGGACAGCTGGTGAGGCCCAGCAGACTTTTCCGGTTGGAGCCGTAAGCTGCCACCACTACCATGTCACCCATGCAAGAAGACCCAAACTTTCCTTTCCCACCCTGATATGGGATGATGCACAAGCAGAGAAACACGTGGGACTCTTTACCACATCCTTGGGCCGGAGCCCCAGCGAAGCAAACTCTGCTTGAATGGATGAACCTTTTCCTTTTGGGCTTAACCTTTGGTTTTCTACTCATGTGCATGGAAATAGCTCTTTTGCCCATGGTGCACAGCATGGCTAGGACCTCAGGTCTCTAAATTGCCTCCTCAGCTTTCCAAGGACAGCAGCCAGCCCCATAGGTTGCTTCTCCTGGGCAGGGGAAACACTGCCAGGGTGTTTGGTCACCAGGTCTGTATTTGGGGACGTTCAACACTGGAGCTGAACCCCCTGGTAGCTGCTCATGGACAGAGAGTGGGAGAGAGATGAAGGAAAGAGGGAATAAAAAAGGGGGGAAAGGACAGATTGGGAGAGTCAGAGATGTTCTAGGGGGTTGCCAGAGATATAAGACAGACTTTTACAGAGGCAGATCCATATCCTAGAAGAGTTTGGGAAAACTAGACTCCTGACCAGCAGGCAACAGACTTCTAAAGACGCATATGGAAATGGAGGGGACTCCTCAGGAATTGCACAGCAGTTTGGGTTTCCTGCTGACTTTTCCAGTCTTGTAAACAGTCTCTGAGAGCTAGTTGCTCAAGGATGTCTCTCAGCCCTGCAAAAATTCTTGGGGCTGGTTTTCTTTGTGGTCAACTTCATTGACATCATTTTTACAGTTCAAGGTATAAATAGCTGATCTAAAAAACAAAGGAAATTCCCCATGAAGACCATGTAAGGCAGAGCTACAGTTGCACCATTTATTTATTAGCTCACTGTAGCTATTTCCTGCCTCTGTTGGTTAGAGACCTCCTATGCTGGCCAAAGTTCAGAGTTCAGCTCTTTTACTCTTTCCACAAAAAGGTGGATAAGCCGGACCATTGGTAAATCTGGGACTAAAATCCTGCTGTTCTCCCAGGACAGCTTCATGCCTATGCATGGTCTTGCTCCTATGGGGTTCCAGATGCTGGGCATATGCTGGAGATCCGGGGCCAGTGTGAACTGCTGGGATCCTCCTTAAAGTAGCAAGGTCAGGTCTACAGCTGGAGGCATCACTGCAGGTTGCTTTATCAAGCTCATCATTGAAGTGAGGCAGAGCAGTTTCCAGAGCTCAGATGTTTTTTGTGTGCGTGTTTTCCAGAGTCAGTTTTTGCTGGTTAGGGTCCCTATCTGATTTTGATCTCAGCCAGGACTGTTTAGCTGGATCTCCTTTAGTTCCTGCATGAGGGACTGTGGCTGGGTATAGATAAGCAGTACAGTCTTAAAAACAGGCACTACCTTTCCGCCCCCCAAAACTACAGGTCTCTGTCATATGAGGAGAAGGGAGCACTTGTGTAGAGAAAGCACCTGCAAGGGGGATGGGCTGCAGACACACGCATGTGCACGAACGCAACTTACTAAACAAGCCAGAGCAAGGCTATAGACACATCTTCTTTGGGATCCAGCTGTGCTCCCTCACTACAGCTTTCCCAGTGCTTGTCACTGCCTCCAGATCTGCCAGCAGATCAGTTCGTGCATGTGCTTCCTAATTTGCTTCAGGCAAAATCAGCCACGTTTGCTAGACCCCTTCTTTGCATCAGCAGCACCGGCTGGTTTTGCATGAAGGAAATAAGGCAATACTTTTATCCAGGACTTCCTCAGCATGCTGGAAGGGCGGCAGCTTCTAGGAGGAGTGTGCTAGTGGTTCTCTTCCAGGAGCAGAGCCTGGTCTTGGTGATGTTATCTGTCCATAGTCTGAGCCTTCCCCTAATCTCAAATCTCCATCCAGGATGCTAAGCAATTCCAGCTCTCCCTCAGGCATGCCAAGGCTGAGGGGCAGATGTGCATGTCCTGCCAGGGTTGCACAGGAGCATGTTTACAGGGATTTGCATCCCTCTCAGAGGAAATTCCAGCCAGTGAGGGACAGCTAAGGCACATTTTCTCTGGTCATGTTGCCCTGTGGACCAGTGCTGTCCTGGGAGCGCAAGGTAGTTCTTAGACACGTTAGCACAAGAGAGAGGTCTTGCCTGCAAACCAGAGCTGCCTTGAGCTCTGGCCATGGGTGGAGCTGGATTGCAAATGCTTTCAGCTGCCCCCCTGAAAATTTCCCCTAAGAAACGGAGCTGGATTTGTAATGAAGAATGTGTATTGGTCCCTGCTTCTCTGTTGTCTTCAGGCACATACGGCGCTGTCATGGAGATGGTTTCGGGGCTGGTTTTGCTTGCCATCACGGCAAAGGTGCAGGGCTGGAATGACCTGCCAGCAGGCTCTAGGAGTTCCCCTCTTCTGGCTGGTTATTTCTCCTGCCTGAAATTCCCACCTTGAGCAAGTGGCCCCAGGGCTGTCTAGGCACAAGGGTGCCTGCAGTTGCCACAAGCCAGCTGGGGGCCCCGGCTAGGTCTGACTCAGGGGAAGATCCCAGCCAACATACTGTCTCCTCAGTCATTGTTATCAGGGTAATTCTCAAGCAGCTCAAATCCTGTTTTTGTGCTGATGTTGCCTAGCTCTGCAGGCATGAGGGGGAGAGAGAGAAACACAGGAAATTGCAGCAACGGAAGCAGAATCATCTCCAGAGAGAATGAAGAGACGCTGACGTGACCACGGGAAACAAAGAAGGAAATTCAGAAGGGCTTGTGCATGGGCTTACACTGTAGACAGCTCCAACAAGTCATGGCAGTCCTCGCCTAGAGCACATCTTCCTGCAGTCCTGCACACCGTACCTCCTTCCAGGCCTCCCTCCACCCCAAGCCTCGGGCAGAGCTCATGGGAACTCCCAGAAGGGCAGATGCTGCCTTTGTGGGTGGCAAAACTTGACTTTGATTAAAGAAATTGAGATTTTTCTAGAGGTCAAGGTCTAGAGGCAACTGCAAAATCTCATCCTACCATATCCCTGGCAGTGAAGGGGTACCTCAGAGGAGCCGGCAATAGGGAAATGAAGCAGCCCTGGGTTAACACAAATGCTTTTGGTCTAGTCTTGAGGATGGAGATATCCTGAGGAGGAAGGCCCTGGGAGAATTCCTTTAACCTGTCCCCAAGCGCAGCAAGAGCTTCAGCGCTTGCAGCAGAGCAAGGATGGCTGCGGGGATCCAGCGGCGTGCTGCGGTGGTGTGGGCGCAGGTCTCACTACCATCTCTCCTCCCTTCCACCCCAAAATGCCAGGGTGGCCGTCGTTGCGTCTCGCACACACAACGGGCCTTCTGTCCCGCAGGCACAAAAGGAAACTCTGAGCAAAAAGGCCACAGGGCACGGCTGCTGTTCTCACCCGGGGCAGGAGGAACGTGCAAGCCTGCACCCTGCAGAGTTACAGACAGTCCCTGTCTGCAGCCACCAGCCCACAGCACACTGTGTGTCAGGCTCACCCACAATGGCGGTGGCACCTGGCCACCTGTTGTGACTTTGCAGTGAGATTTTGGGTCTATTCTTCTGCATTTTCTCAGACTAAAATAGGAGTTTTACAGTGATACCATGCTGGGATGCAAGCAGGTGCTTTGCAGTCTTGGCACAAACCAGCACCGGACACTGTGTGGCCTCTCTGTGCCAATGTAGGGTGATGTCCTGCGTGGGTCCCATGCTGCCAGCCACAGTGGCCCTTCCTCTCCCTGCCACTCTGCCCAGCTCCCTGCACTGCCCTCCAGCAGGATGCTCGGCAGGAAGGTGTGAAAATAAGGAGCATTGCAAGGGCCAGGTGAGTGACCACCATCAGACATGGAGAGCAACGTGGGAGGAGTGGCTTGACTGTCTTCTCCCCAAAAAGAGAGCTCCTGATGTGGAGGAAGCCAGGAGGAAGGAAAGCCTTGTTTGTCTGTTCCCAGAGCAGAGCAGGAACTGCTATATAAGGTTTACCTTACCTCAGTAGCAACTCCGGATGCTCTTCACTGACTTCACTCCCTCCCCTCACTCCCTGTTTAGTCCTTTCTGCTCCTGCAACCTTGCGCTTCACTTTGCAACACACCCTCTTCCCAGGCAACTCCAGCATCAGCAGCTGGTTTCCAGCAGCTGTAAATCCTCTTCCGGCTTCTTAAACTCCAAATTTATCTGCACCTGCTCTTCCTGGATGGACCATATTTGCTCACCATCCATCAGTCCAGGAGCCAGGCTCAGTCCCAGCAGGCAGCATGCCCTGTGTCAAGGCCATAGGGCTCTGCTGGCCCAAGAGCACAGGGGAAGACGTTTGCAGGTGGTCTATACGGCCCAGAGCTCCCCGTTAAGGGTAGGATGCTACAGCTGGAGGCTGTCATGTGGGCAACTGAGGACCTGTTCAGCTGAGGACCGCGCCAGCTCTTCGCAGTGGGGTAGCATCGCACCAAGCCCCTGCTGCATTGGGGACTGGGACTCTTCCTGTCCTGGGGAGGAGGAAGAAGGGGTTTATGAGTCAAAGCAAAAAACACAGTACCCTTGGGGAGGCTAACTTCAGCAATGGGAAGGATCTGCTGAAATAACAGGTTATTTCTAGGCGTAGGAAATGAACCAAGTAGCCCACTGGCCTAGAAGGGACTGTAGGGAGATCTCGTATCTGTGCATTTTACAACTCACTGAGAGAGCTGAGGTCACCACTCATTCCAGGGGACAGGAACTCAGGGAGCGGAAGAGGGGACCGGATGCTAGGCCAAAATACCTTAAGAAGTGATGTTAAGGATATCCCCTCTCCTCCAGAGCCAAGATGTGACGGTACCTCCTGGGTCTCCATGAAGAGTGGTGGAGAGGGGGTTGCTTACAGCAGGTGTTCCCAGAAGGGGTTCCTCCATGTTTCTTCCCACCTCCCAGTTTTCTCCTAAACTCCTTCTGTAATTCTTGCTTCCCCTCAGCCCTCCTTTTTCATTTCGAAATGAGAACCGATGATTGAAAGCTTCCCAGCCCACACAAACAGGATATACATGCGTAAGGACCAAGCAAGGAGCATCATCACAGCAGAGGGGCAGGATTGCTGCCCCAAGAGAGGCTGCAGCACCAATGTGATGGGTCTGGGGAGACTTGAAGGGCAGAGCGCTATCAGAGCAAACAGTGCTGCAGCAGCAGGAGAAGCAAGCGACTAGTGTGGACATCATACTCGACCTTTCTAATTTTCAAGGAACCTTAAAAGCATTAGCCCTTTCATTTCCACTGCCTCTCTGAGCAGAGTTGACCATCACTCCAGTAATTTGAAGTCATTGCTCAAGTCAGTAAAGCCTGGCAGTGCTTTTCCAGGGAGATACAAGGAAGCCCTGTCTGCATGGGGCTCAGAAGTCTCAAAGTGCCATGTTTACACTTCTTGGCCTGCCTCTGTGTCGCAGACAATCCACTCCTTGAAGCTGAAGGGCATAAGTCATCTCATGCAGGAAGGTGGTAGAGCCCCTCAGGGTCCTCCTCCCTCTCTACTGCCAAGCAAAAACCTTGTGAACGGCTGATGGGTATCCAAGAGAGGGAGGATGTGGCCATGAGTGGGGATGTGGCAGCCTGAGAATAAAAGGAGGGATGCACAGCTTTCTTGATCCCTAAGAAAGGAAGACACCAACTCTTAGAAGAAAGAGGGATGCCAATTATATATCTACATATCTACTTTAGGATATGTGACAGGCTGCTGGTTTCCCTCCTGGAGAGAGTGTGGCCTCCAAGGGGAGCCCTCAAGCAAGGATGATCTTGACTTCCTTTCAGAACTTGCCAGCCCCTTCTTAGCCTAGGAACAGCTAGTGCCACAGCAGGACATGATGCTGTAGGTCCTCATCTGCTCTTGCTAGTCTTTCCATCTCCAAGGGCTGGATCAGACACAGCTCCCCAGAACTGCCAGCTGGCTGTGACTTTGAAGGAGCTCAGCACTTATTGGAAATTGTGGTATCGGAGCAGCTTTTTGTCATGGCTGTCATCAGAGCCTGGCAGCAGACAGGCTCTTTATGGGGAGTGTGAGCCTGTGCCCAGTCAGCCATATCCTTGGCTCAGTAACATGAAGTAACAGCAACAGCATGTGGGGCTAGAGGTGAGTTAGATATAGATCACCAGTGGCCCCATCTCTCCATCTCCAGCGCCCTGCCTCATCACTGAACCATCTCATTATCCTAAACAACCTCCTCCCACGGCCCTCACTCTCTCTGAGTGTCCTCTCCTCTTGGATTTCAGGCCATCCCCTCTGGACTTAGCCCATTCATTGACCAAGACAAGGACTTCAGACCTTGGTGACTAGGCAAGGTACCTCTGGGGGATCTGTCCTCTCCAGGGGTCAGGAGAACCTGTAACCAGACCACAACCTTGAAACAAAGCATCCCTTATTTAGGGGGAAAAGATCTTACAGCACTAGACCAGGCCATGTGCAAACCTGCTTTCGTCTTCAAGTTCACATTCTCCGCATCTGATGAAGGCCCCACTTACTCAGGCTGTGCTTAATCCTGGTGGCTGCATCATTCTTCCCCTCTCCCCACCCCCTTTTTCCCCTGAAGAAATTTCTGAGATTTTTTTATTATTGTTATTTGGCATTGTCTCTTTGATCCCTAGCTCCTAGCTGGGCAAAACAAGGCAGACATCTTACTGGAGACAGGATAGATGACTCTTGGAGCTAATTGTTTTCTCCATTGTCTTTAAAATGTGTGCTGAGATGTCCGTAACTGGGGGACCCATTGTGCTGCCTTCCTGCTTGTTTTTCCAGCAGTCTCCAGTGAATATAAGCAATGCAGCGCTTGCAATACACTTTCCGTGACCTCTAATCTTGCTGTACAATCTATCTCAATTGCTAGGTCACATACAGTATTAATTAATCTTCTACACAGCACCTCCACCTCCATCTCACCTACTTCTCTGAAACCCATTCCCAGCTATTCCATGCCTTTATCTAGCTTCCACTTTCTTGACAACCATCTCCTTTCCCCTCATCCATACCTGCTTCTCCCTTCATACCCTCCTCCTGTGCCTCCCAAGCTCTCTCTCTCTGCCCTTCCTCTGAGTACTTGTCTCTGGGAGTGTTGGCATATATCATGGCAGTAGATGTGGTTCCAGTGGTGGATGCAACAGAGCTCTGGGAGGGCTCTGAGCAGCTAACTGTGCTCACTGAGGACCATCCTGCCTTCTCGTCCTCCCGCAGCTGGGCCAGCGTGAGGCGGTGGTAGTAAAAGCATCAGTCTAGCTGGAGTCAGCAGCATGATAGGGATCCTAAGCAATGGCTGGAGGCATTTTTTAGGGTAGACAAAGCCTGTGAGTTTGTCTTCCCACCCCGCCTATGAGCTCACTCTACAGCGTGGGCTTGATGAGATTCCCAGATGCGGAGGCACACAATGGGGCAGGGAAACCCTTGTTATTCTGCAGTTATTCCGCACTGCTCCTCTGGGAACGTTTGCCTTTCCTACCGCTTTCCTGCCACGCCGGAAGCCTTCAGGTGCCCCTCAGCTAGGACAGACACCTGGGCTTTGGGCCTGAGTCATCCTCTCTTCCTGCCACCTCCTCAGTTCTCCCTTTGGCCAGAACAATAAGAAGCATGAATGAATCAGAGCCCAGGATGGCTAAGGGCCAAGGCAGCACCAGCCCATCTAAGGGCATCCTGCCATGTGCATGCCTACCTCAGCACCGCACAGGATTGGGGTTCTGGGCTCTGCACGTAGCTGAGCGACACAAAACGGGCACTCCAGGGGACAGAGAAGTCTCTGCGTTGTCTTGCTTGAAGCAGAACAAACATCCCTTCCTATAAGGACTGTACTCTAGTTTTGACTCCTATAGCTCCAAAGGATCATGTTCATGCTTTGTCCAGGGCAAGAATCCCACTTCCACTCCAAGGGTTTGTGCTCTGTAAATCCTAAGGAAAAAATGTCGACTCCATGATCTGGTTGTGCTGTTCCATCATCTATCATGTTCTCCTTTATTTATTTATTTACTTCTTTCTCATTTGCTCATTTGCCTCTCACACCAAGCAAACATGGGTAGATCCTGGTCTAGATGTGTACGCTCACCTCAGACCTCTTCGGTGCTCCTCTTGCACTGCCACAGCAAATGGCTGCTCTCTCCTGTGTTGTCAAATGGATGCAGGCAACACTAGCAATGTGTAAAATGGGGCCACCACCACAACCTGACTCTCTGTCAATCAGTCATATCTGCTGGGGAGGGAACCAGTAAGCCCACTCGTGATCTGGGATTCCCAAGTGTTGTGTAGCCAAGACTTTGGTGAGAATATTGGCAATAGGTTGTGCCTCACTGGGTTTAACCTCTTGCAACTTCTGTCTTCTTCTCATCTCCCAGAGAACTAGCTCAGGTTGGCCACGGAACCTGTAATGTGCTCGCACCTCACTGTGTCACTGTGTCACCGTGCCACTGTGTCACAATGCTGTGATCTGTTGCTGGAGTCATCACAGCCAAGATATACAGGCTGAGAGAAGGAACTGGCAGGCATGATTTTCTGGACTGTGTCATGCAAGGCGGTGGGGAGGCAATCAGACTAAGCAGTTTTAAGAAAGTGAGCCTGGAAGTCAGTCTCTTCTGGAGATGGTTCAGGTTGCAGATAGACTTGAGGACTTTGGGAATTAAGAGCATGGGCTCACAAGGCAAAGCCTGAAGAAGTCTTTGCCAGGGCCTTACAGTTGGCCATAGCCAGTGCATAGTCAGTCCTGCTGCTCTCCTGTGGCTTCGTAGTGTCCCAGTCAATGGGCTGTGGGACATGAAGTGGTCAGGAGAGACAGGGGGGCCAGTAGCAGGAAGACCATCACCCTGCCTGTCTGGAGGATCCAAGGATTTTGAGGGCTGGAAGAAACTGACTTTCTTGACTTCCTGCGCAACCCAGGCCTGTGACAGCACAGGCAGGTATTCAGACAGTCCCTGTAGGGCAGGAATGAAAGGCTGCCCAAATCTTCATCTATCTTTATCAGTCTTGGCTTTAGTGCCCGTAATCTTGTGTCTCTTTTCCGAATTGCTCTTCATGTTACAACTCCTCCAGCACATAAAGTGCCTGAACATCGTGCAGGGAGCGGGGCTATGTGAGGACACAGATCAGCAGCAGGGAGAGGAGGCAAGGCCGTCACCAGGCTGTTCCTGTAGGAGCCCACAGCAGTGATGCCTGGCCAAAGAGGATGGTGTGTTTAGGCGGTGCACGGGGGAGCTGCCAGGGCTGACACAGGGGCGAGGAGGCAGTTGTAACTGCTCTTTCTCATGCTGGCAGGTTGGCGTCCAGGTGAGCTGCCTGAGACTCACTTTATCTTTGATGCAAAGCAAACAAAAAGGGAAAAGTGAGATGGAATTCCTCATCCGAGAGGGCTCTTATCGCCTTTCCGTTTCCCTTGCTCCAGAGAGATAGGGCAGGTTCAATGCTCTGTTGTTCCTCAGAGGGCCTTACCTCCTCGCTGCTCTCCTCCCCTATCTCCTGCCATGCATGATAGGGTCCTGACCACGAGCTCCCTGCCTCATGGCTCTCAAGCCACCATCTCCATCATGCCTACATGCAGACACTGAGCACACCTCAGTGCACCCACCCCAGCATCATTCTCTTCTTTGGGTTTTGTGCTCCTCCCCAGATTCACAGGGCATCGAATCCCACCCCCCTCCTCTGACTGGGCAGTGAAATCTGTATGCTTTGCTCTGGGATATCACGCTTGTGTGCAAATTCCAGCATGCGCCGAGTAACCAACACAGGCAGCGCATGGTGGCCCCAGCCACGTGACGATGATTTAACTTGCCATAACCTTGATCAGTGTCATATAGCTGAGGCCAAGAAATAAAGCTCAGGCTCTTATCAACATTGCTATGAGTTGCAGCACGCTTACAAAGTCACTTAAGCCTCTGGCAGCACCAGAGCAAGTTGAGCCTGATGGCTGAGGATGGGAGGCAGTGACCACACGGGGTTAGGTGCTTCTAAAGCAGTGAGGGCAGGCAGAAAAGCTGAAATTGCCCATGCTGCTCCATGTGGGAGAGGCAGAGACCCTGGAGACCCACATTCCATCCTGGCAGCAGCAGGCACAAACTGCTAGTCACCATCACTGTGCAATTTCAAGGCTCCTTCCATCCATCCATGTAAGAGGAGCACTTGGGAAAGATTTTTATGCAGCATAGCAGCTGCCAGAAATGGTGAAGCTATTGATCATCAGGTTACAGAGCTAAGGAATAAAATTGTGTGAATCCGAAGACTGAACAGATGGCCAGCCTGAGCAGGGATGAAATTATTTTGTTGCAGAACTGACAAGCAGCTCAATTCAGTGCTAGTGCAAAGACCCGATTTGATTTGGCAGAGAAGACAGGGTGCTTGCAAGACTTGTTAGCGTTGTGTTTATTCAGTGCTTGGATTTTTATTCATCCCAAGATAGCTTCATTTTAGCTGGGGATGCACTCGTAGGCCACTCAGCCATGGTTTGATGCAGTTGCCCAAAGACTGGTATCCAGTTTCATTTTAGATGTAGTAGAGTCTGGCCTGTAGCTGCCACTCCAGAAGACAGTGGGTCTCCAATAAGTCCTGTGTCAGATCTGCCAGCCCCAAAATTACAAGTCTCAAATACACGAAAGCATGTCAAGTGATTCTAAGCACCTCCATTTTGGCAACAGGATCCAGCTTGGCAACTCAATTCATTAAATGAAGTACTTAATTTTGTTGCTTAGTCCCTTTCTGATAGCTCTTCAGGGATTTTAGGTAACGCAGACAGCCCTCTGATGAAACGCTCATAAGACAACCAAAATAAAAGGATCTGCTAGGCCTGGGAATAGGAGACCAAAGCTCTGGTAGAGCCAGAACACAAAGAAGGTGCAAATATCTCTCCTCTCTTCCATTATGCCACCATTGGCATAATGAGGTTGTAAGCTCAGGAGCCTTCTCTCAGTAACTGGAGTCTTTCGTAGCAGCATGTCTCTAACCATTGAAGCTCTTGAGAACTTAGAAATGCTTGCTGACCATGTGCTGATTTGGAAAAAGACAAACAACCAGCACTCATATCTGAACTCTGGAGAAGATACCTGATGAAGAAAGGAACTTTCACCCAAGCAGCAACAGACACCAAAGCTTCTTGCAGAGTCAAGCCTGGAGAAGGCAGAAGGATATTTGTAGCTCAGAACAGTTCGTTCTTAGAGCTGTCTCATTTTGGTACCACTCAAGTAGGATGCCTGGGAAAGTCCCCTTATTTTTTTCGTTGAAGAGGAGCGGGTGCCAATGTAAAGCCTGGCAGAATCCAAAGGCAGGTTCAAGCAGGCTCAACCAAGGGAAGCTCTGGCAGCTTCACCATCTCAGTGTGAACACTGCAGCACAGTCTCCCCTTGCAGGGGTCTCCAGCCGGCAGCTAGTTTAGGAGGACCTTGCTTTGAGGGCAGAGTTTGTAAAAGGAATTCTGCCCCCCCACCTTCTGGCTGTAAAAGAAGGACAAGGAAAAGACTGGGAGGCAATAGCTCAGGGAGAAGGATCCTGAGCTAGAGAAGCCTCCGGAGATTTGCAGACATATCCAGAAGCACAGAGAGGTTCCACAGGGTTTAGGGTAAAACCAAGGCCTCTGATCTTTCCTAAATGAGGATGTCTCATAGTGTAATGAGCCAGGCCCCTCACAACAGGTACCTGGGGGCAAACTGCTCCACTCATTTTTCTTTCTCCCTGGCTGCCCTGCCCTTCCTCCAGCTCCTCCTGGGCATGTTAAATGAATTAAAATTAACTGCATCTCTAATTTATCTCCATTCTATTCTCCCTCGAGAATGATTGTCCCAGGGTGATCCCTCAGATAATGAGAAGAGAGCTGTTTTTGAAAATTAAAAAATACTTGTTATAGAAACCCCAAAATCAAATGCCCTGAGATTAACAAAGAGTCTAAACCTCAGTGGATGCAAATTTGCAGAGATTAGCAGCTGTTCAAATGCAAGATGATCACCCAATGGCATATGCTTCCAGAGCATTGACTAAAGCCCTACAGAACTATGAATAGATTAGGAAAAAATGCTGGCAATTACTTTTCTTTGTGAGTGGTTTCACGGATAAGCTCACAGGCAGAGGCTGGTGGAAGAAGACGCCCACCCTGGGCTGGTAGAAACCGTATAACAGAAACCAGCATGGAACGCACAGCCCAGACACCTGATCGTGAAATTGGAGGAATATTTGTTACTGAAATTCCAGTGTGTTTTCCAGAGAGGGGGGATGAGGGAAAAGAAAATGACTGCCAGAATGGCTGCAATGCCGCTACTTTGTGAAGAAGCACAAAGTGACCCAACCTTAATAGGCTGGAGAGAAAAGTTCTAGCTGAACGGGCATAAAAGCCCCCAAAGTTGCAGACACAGCACCCCACTGGGACTCTAAAGGCGATGGGATGCTGTGCAGAGGACATTACTTCACTGTGACACACAGCACAAGATCAGACATACTAAATCACAGCACTTGTCTGGGGATTGAGAAGTGTAAGAAGAGATTTAGGTGATGTCTGTTGTAGGTGTGGTGCTAAAGACATTAAAGTCCTGCAAATGCTGCACTGAAGACAAGAAGAAAGGAAAAACACAGCCAGTTATGTGAAAAGCAGATTCCCTAGGAAAGCCTTGAGCTCTCTGGTGCTAGACATTTCCCAGCAAGGGTCCGGGTGCTGCGCGCAGTCCTGCGCACATGAGTGCAAGTTCAGCCTGTGGAAATCATCCGATTTTTTCACTGAAGTCCATAGAGGCCCAAGTCTCCCCTTAGCAGAAGGCAACCCAGACCTTCTGTGACAGCCTTGCCCTTTCCATCCTCTCGGCCACCTCTGCCCTCTGGCCTCGCTTCCCTTCTCCGTGCTCAGCTGTTCCAGCAGCAGCCTCCATGCTCGCTGCTGTCTGCATGCCTGGCTTTGGTGACCTTTCCCCAGGACAATGGCTGCTATTGAATCCGGGTAAGAATGCCAGCGATGACATGGAGCTGCAGACGCAATGGTCCCATCGCTGCAAAGAGGGTCCTGCCCAGCACAAGCACAGCTGGGAGCGGGGGAGGCTGTCCTGGGAAAACGACTCCAACCACGAGCCTGTCTTCACTGCACTCGGTGGTTTATGCTTCACCCGATAGAGCCAACATGGATGGCTCCATGCTTAGATATGCTTCTGAGCCAATTTAGTGCCACTGAAAGGGGCCAGAGCATCAACACTGAAAACTGAAGTCCAGAGCATGACTTTGGGAGCCTACAGTGATGGCAAATACCTTCCCAAGTGCTCATACACCTTAAGAACCTTAATAGGAAAAAATTATCTCAAATAGTTTTGGAGAGGCCCTTACCATGATTCACCCAGTCCTTGGTGCCTTTCCTGGATTGCTAAACAAGCCACAAATTACTGCAACCATGACAGTGTTGTCTTCTTTTTGTAGACACCTGTCATGCACAGTTTTTTGAATGTGGAATCAGAAGACTGGAACAAATTTATTAACTAAATCCTACTGCCAGTTCTCTGGATGGCTTGCGATGTCTGGTTCCCCACGTCTGCAAGGGGCTAACAATTCCTCCCTGTCTCACCAAGGAAAAATAAATGAGTCAGAGCACATACAGAAACTGTGAGATGGAAATTGATATCTGAATGCTGTGATGGAGATGAATATTACTATTGTTGTTATTATTGCTCCAGACAGGACTAACGGATCCATTCTGAATAACTTATATTCAACTTCCCTACCCCCCAGCCTCTTCCAGCTTGCCTGCATTTTTACACAAATGTCTCTAGCATTTCAGCGTTGCTTCCTCTCCAGTAAAAAACACTTTTTTATGATTTGGAACCCATTTTTTTTTCTGGGATAGTTTTCAGCCAGGTCATCTCCAACCTGTCACCTGCCCACTCACACTACCATAGGAAGCCTGAAATCCATCCCTACCATTTTCACCAGTTCAAATCCAGTGTCTCCACAGGATGAGGCCAGAATATTTTCAGATCTGGGATGTGATCAAGGCTCCCATTATGAACCCTGCTCCTTTTGCATGCTAGCTTGAATATCAAAGGCAGAGGGAAAGACTCTTTTACCTTCATCATCAGCTAAGATGCAACCCTTTGAATCAAGACTACAGCCAGGAAACTAACTAAACAATATTAACAGAGACCATGAGGCCTGGAAATACCTTCACAGGTTACGTCTCAAAGCTCTCACCCATTTACAAGTCGCTGCCCTGCCTGCCACCTCCTTGTGCCTTGTGGGGCTGTTGCTGTATAGAGAAATCTCATCTCTCTCTCCCCATCTTCCTAATGTCCCAGGTGAGAATGTAGCAAGGTATGTGTGTGTGTGCACACTCATTTACAGAGGTTCCCTATCAACCAACCCTCTTCCTGCAGGCCACTATAGCCTGTGTTCCCATGGGTGTCCTTGGGAAAGGGCCTCCCTCATAGCAAATAACAGATATCCAGTATTTGCCTAGCCTGCTGGGATGCTTTCCCTGCAGAAGGGGAGAAAAGGGGGCGGGTAATTCAGGGTTTCATTAACCTTATGGATGATTGCAACAGAAGATTGTCCTATATAAGAATTGTGTCAAGAAATAGGCTGGGGGTGGGGGATGGAGAAGACTGTAGGTTATCACAATCCTGCCGTTTCTTCCAGCTTCTTTTTCTTCAGCTGAGGTACACAAGAACAGAGTGGCTTATGTGGGTCTGACTCCCAGCTCCAGGATGAAGAAGGAGAACTCCTCACACTCAGCCCGGACAAGGAAAACCCAAAGTTGTGCTGTGGCAGCAGGCACCTCTGAGCATGTTCCCACATAAGAGGCACAAATGACCCCACAGGCATCTATTGTGGAGCATGTGTGGGTACACACAGACCCGCAGACCCATTTGGGCTGCATCCATACCTACATAAAAGCAATTGCATGGCAAACTCTTCTGCCATGTGTTTGTGTGGCTTTCTGGAGAGGTGTGGACCATACGTTGCATGGATGTTGAGACATGAGTGCATACATCTCTCATAGATGTAAAAAACAGCAAGGCAAAAACATGCCCCACCTCTCCACCATGAAGACAGGGAGGGACTTGGAGCATATGGGCTCAGGACTGGTTCCTACTGTCTAGGTTTCTGCTGCTACCAAAAGGGATGGTGCTTCCATCCTGGCTGTGTGTTTCCATGGCTTCCTAGGGCACAGTGAGCAGGCCGGTGGCAGGTTGGAGATGATATGGCTGAAAACTATCCTAGAGAAAAAAAGAATAAAAAAAAAAAAAAAGAAAAAAAAAGGCACAAATATCAGAGCAAGAGGGGCAAAAGCAGGAGAGCATTTTCTCCAGATGTTTTTTTTCCAAGAGAGTTAAGCCAGCTTTGAAACCACACCCTCAGCCCCAGACAGCAATGTAAATACATCTGCTCCGGAGCAGAGCCACCTGCCTTGTCCCCCTCCTCCCCAAAAGCCTTGGAGGGGCTGTGCGGCAGGGCTGCACTGGGAGGATGGGAGAGGAGCTCTGTTGAGGGTCCTCATGAGCTCTGTTCGCCCTCAGCTCCAGGTGCTGGGAGCCTGTGGGACCTGCAAAGATGGAAGGAGGAACAGGGAGAAGGGAGGAAGGAGCAATGGTCCCTGGAGAGGGCTCTGTGCATCACAGAGGCTCCCATGAGCAAGGGAGGAATGAGAAAGGGAGGATAACAGGTTGACAACAGGGTTCACACCATTCCTGGAGCTCTGTTTTCTTGAGATAAGTGAAATAGGTCACTATTTGCACTCACTCCAGGGCACCAACAGGAGCCAGGCCTTTACGTCTGACTTGACCTTCTATTGTGGCTCCCAGACATTTGGGGAGAATAACACAGTAGCCAAACAATTCCCAAATTTGGAGGCACACACAGAGAGGGGCTGGAGTGATGCAGGGGAGCCACACTCACCAACAAGTGCCAGGATAAGAACAGTCATTCCAACATGCTCTGGGTTGGACCTGTGCTAAAGCAGATATTGACTGAAAAGCTCTGGGGTGGCTCAGAGGTTTCTGATTCACAGCATATGCAACCAGTGACCCCAAATACAAAAGTCCTGCAGGACACTGCTCAAAGCAAGAGTCAATCACCTAGATCCATGGCTTGAAGTCAAGGGCAAGCTGTTAAGGCAGATAAGCATGACAGGAGCATCCAGGCCCAGGCGATAAATGAATTTAGAAGAAGGAAGATGAGAAGCCGGACTGGCGTAAAGATTGTAATTCTTTGAGAGAAGACAAAGTGGTCAAAATTCATGTTTCAAGTATCCTAGTTAGCTGCTTCAGTGGAAAGGACAAGATCTGCTTAGACCTTGGGGCACGAGTCCCTTCTCAAGACCTAGAACCATCCAGTAAGGAACTATCTCCTGCTGCCCTCCCAGACATGGAAAGCATGTCTGCTCCTTTATAACCTCCAGACCTTAGGGGCTAGTTCTATCAGATCAGCATCTTTCCTCAAACCCTGGTGGAGCAGTAATACCTTTATCAAACTGACACAGGGAAAAGAAGAAAACAAAATAATTTTCACATATTAGTCATATTTTAATTAAAAGTGTAAACAGGAGACAGCATTCCCTTGCCTTGTCTCAGGTCTATGAATGCATGCTCTGTGTTAGAAAATCCAAGATGCATCCAGAGATGACAGTCCTCTGCCAGGGTTTCCATTGAACCAGTGCATGAGGAAACTATAGTCTTTGGATGCAGAAGAAAAAGATCCCTTAGGTGGGCTGGTCCTTAAGCCCAGAGAAAACTTGAGAGGGATAGTATTTTGGAAAAATAAATAAATAAGACAAAGCAGATTATGAAACCAATTATTTAAATTTATATTAAGCATATGTACCCATATTTGTATGTATGTAAATATAAATATATACATGTATATATATATGAACCATATCATTTGCTCTCATAAAATATATTTTGAGACTGATTGTCCACTGTTTGCAGGGGAGCCAGCAGCTGTCTTTTCATCGGGTAGTAGATGGCCAGGCACCTGGGGGGCCTGGACCCTACAAAGTCACCTCCATGTGACTGTGTATGCCAGGCCATGGTTGTGTTTCCTCCACCTCCAGCCTGGCTCCAACTACCACAAGAGGAACAGGGCTGACTAACAGAGTGGCATTCCTTCAAGGCTGCTTGAGCAGCCTGGTTGAGCCTTGGGCTGCGATGCAAAGAATCCCCTGAGGTTGCATGTAGAGTCATTTTGCACCAAAATTAGGTTAGCAGCCCTAGCCAGGCTGCATCCCAGGGCCTGGTGAAGGGATATCTATACCACATTCTCCTCTTTTATCTGAGATTTTCTACCCTCAGAGGTCTCTCAACCCTCCCTCTGCCCAAGAGAGCCAGCTGAAATGGCGTTTTAAACTCTTGACTCCATCTATCAACAATCAGACAAAGCAAGGAGGCAGGACGGGAGCAACTGGCTTTCTGGAACCTTCTGTTTGATGAAGAAGGGTCACACCCCCTTCAATAGAGATTGGAGTCGGGGGTCATTTTGCATCTGCCTTTAATGAAGAATGGTGGGAAGGGAAACTTAGCTCCGATGAGCTAATTAAATATATATATAATTTCCACTGTTACCAAGAAGAAAAAGAAAAGCCTTGGAGCAGCTGCTAGGTCATTGTTTGTGCATTTAAAAATAAAAGTTTCTTGGCATAGTTTGCAGAGATGGAGGCAGCGTGTTTCACTGTCACTCTGGAGAGAAAGGGAGAGAGAGTAAAGGAAGGCCTGGCAAGGACAGTTCAGCTTGACTACGTGTTGCTCAGGTGTGTCTTGGCTTTTGCGCGGCTTTTCCCTCTGGCTGGCTTAGGTAATCCGTATCCTGCCCAGATGGGGAGCCTTGCCAGGGACAGATTTATGGGCCCCACGCCCTGAAGAGCTGGGAATGTCCTGCCCCAGGGTAGCTGGTGGCTCTTAGGGCCCCTAGGGCAGTGATGGGCAATAAGAGCCTTGGCTGGTCATCCCTGGGACCCTCTGCCCACAGGTCCAGGGGCTCCATTTCAGCTCAGGACAGGCGCTTGCTTCTGGCCTGAGCTATACCATGGCTGGCAGTATGATCCTAATCTGACTTCCAGTCCCCTGTGACTTGTCCCCTGGCTCTGGGGCTGCCAGCCTCCTGACCCAGCTTCACGTCCCTGCTGCAGCTGCATGTCACCCAGGGCACTTAAACAGCGTTCATGCCCAGAGCCCTGTAAAGTGTGGAGATAACACTCTCATGGCTGTCCAGGTGCATGAATGGGCTTTCCCCATCCCAACTAGCCTCACCTGGGAGCTGTGCTCACACATCCTCTGCTTGTGGCCCAGCAGCTCCATCGGACCGGAGTTACGTAGAAAGCGAACCCATGCCCGCTCCCATCTCCTGCTCTCCTGACCTACTGCCTGGGCTTCCTAGCTGGCCTCCAGACCCATACTGCAGGTACCTTCACCTCTGCTCCTGCTCGGGGAACAGGAGATGAGCAGGATCACTGCCTGGGCTGGTGTCACCCTTGGCTCCTGGCTTGTGCTCTGCTGTAAAGCAACTCTGCTCCTTTCTGGCAACGGCAGCCACCCAGTCCGTGGTAGGAGGCCTCATCTCCAGTGGCCTCCGTGCTGATTTTTCCCTCCCCGCCCTGCTGTGTCCATTAGCCTGATGCTTTCTGGCAGCGGCCGCATGAGAAACAGACCTGAACTTTTCCATTCCCTAGTCTCTGGCGTTACCAGTTGTCCCTAGCTGGGAACGGGCATTAAACTTGCTCTCTGCCAGCAGGCCGCTCCTTGTTCTTCCCTTCCCGTCTCAAGATCCACATGCCATTTGGAATGACCGAGAGGGAAGGGAAGGGGGCCACCTCCCTGCCCCAGCGCCCCTACGACTCGTAGCTTCTCTACCCACTGTTTACAGGATTTTGCCCATGGCTGCTGCTTCTTTCTCCCTCTTCGAGCTCCTCGTGAGCATCCTGAGTTTCTCCTTCCCCCCTCTTGTCCCGTCAGTGGCTGTCGCGCTTGGTGTGCTGTCCTTGGCACATGAAAGCGGCATTCCAAAGAGCCTGCCCCCAGTTTCTTGGCAAAAGGGGAGAAAAAAGAAGAGAGATGTGCAATTCTGCCCCCCCTCCTGACAGATTTTGCAGCCAGGGAAAGAGAGCGAAGCGTGGGAGGGCCTGGCTGGCTTCAAACCCTGCTCCACCTGCTCGCCGCTGCAGCCGCAAAGCCAGCGAGGGTCAGAGAAGGGTCTTGGGAAACACTGCTCAGCGCAGGAGGAGGGCTGGAGGAGGTTTCCTTGCTTTTGGGGAAGACCCCTGGCCTGTCTGTCCTGCTCGCTCTATTGGAATGGGCGTCTGCACCTCCAGAGGCGCCATGGCCGTGTTGGCAAGCTCCAATTAGGTCTGTGCATCCATCGCCTCGCAGAAAAAACTGCTGGCCCACACTCCCTTTTCCACTGACACTAAGCAGTATTGCCAATACTCACAATCTAGTTTTTTTTTTTTTTTTTTTTTTCCCTCCAGGAACAAGATAGAAAGGCTTCCCGCGTGTGCACTTAAAACAAGTCTGTTTGTCAAGAGGTGTTGGCTCCCTCCTCACTGTGGTTATGGGAAGGCCTTTTTGTTTAAAAAGGAAAACAAATGAATAGATTCCCCTGACACCCAGCCTTATCAGGCACGAACCCAAGGGAGTCCCTGTTTAAACATGAGGAATATGTTTCTGGCTAACACCCCCCTCTCTTGCTTTTTCTTTTTCAGTTGAGTTGATTTTTTTTCTGCCTCTATTTGCTCTTTCTGAGCTGCTTTCTTCTTGGTTGAGCTGCTCTGAGGGAGTGGGAAGGCGGTGTCTTATGTGAGGGTCCTACAGACATGGAGCGGTTGCAAAGGCCAGTTGCAGAGTCAGGAGGCATTTTTCATGGCAGAGCCAGGGGCAGGAATAGCTGAAGGTGCTGCAAGCAGGCTGAAATGTGTGAACAGACCTTTCAGAGCGTGCTAGGGTCAGGACCCAGTGAGACAGACTGGAAGGGAAAGGTCCCAGTCTCTTGACCTCCAGTTTCAGTCTCATCCATGCATACCTAAGCCAGTGAGACAAAACCTGTGTGCTCTCCCCATCCGTCTGCTATGAAAATAGAGGCTAGAATCAAACTATTTGGAATTCCCCATGTCTCATCACTGGAGAGACCTGAGGAGATAGGGTCGTGCTGGTGATCTCACCCCACCAAAAAGCTTTCTGTGCATGAGGCTGGTGAGCAGCAGAGTGATGCAGGGAAGGAGGAGGGGTCACGAGCAGGAAACCAAGAACATATCAGGCACTATATTTAGATCCCTTTTATTCAGCTTGGACAATATTCCTTGATTTCTCATTGTTCGGGAGAGGGCAGAGGGCAGGGGATCTATTGAAAGGCTTTGTCCTGTGAGATGCCACTTTGTCTGGGTTTATGGAGGCGGGTGGAGAGGCTGCACATTAGGCCAGTCAGGCTCATGTGAGGGGTGGCAGTGCTGCTTGGTGGGCATCTCAGGATGGCCCACGGGACAGCCCTGGGGCCCACAGAGCAAAGCCTGGGCCCCCCAAACCACCACGCATGGTAAAAGGGGTGCTAAGGACCAGCTGGAAGGCTGTGCCTGCAATCAGCGAGCGGGGCCTTTGCTTTGGGGCCAGTCCCCATGTGAGCGGACTTGCCAGACGCAGGGCGTATAGGATAAATACACACCCGCTCTATACGTCTCGCTGCCTTTCCGGCATTGCAGCTCAAAGTCTATTTTTAAACTCCCTCCTTTATTACACACGGCGGCAGATAGCGGCGGCCAGCCTCCCGCCGTATCAGCGTGCTGCCCGTGCACCTCAGGGCACAGGGTGTCCCCAGCAGCACGTGGGCAGCACCCTGCTGCAGGCATCTGCCCGCGCCTCATCCTTGCCCCGGCTCGGGCCCATATCCTGTGGAGAAACCGAGATCCCAGCCCGTGTTTGTGCTGCCGCCGACCAAGCCAGGCCAGCTCACGGCTACCCCAGCACGAGGGTGCCGAAAGGTGCTTCTTCGCTCTGCATTAAGGGGATCCCAGTTTTGCTTCGAGCCTGTGTCTTCCAGGAGCTGAAGCTCAGGCGCAGTGTGGCCAAACACACCTGCCACTGGTGTCAGCACAAGTGAAGTGGTGCAGGAGAGAGGACCAGGTCTCAGGGTAAGGTGCAGAGAGTGCACCGGGGTGCACGGGGCTTTGCACCTCCGGCTGCTCCTGCACCCTGACCTGCGCGAGCACCGCAGGGAGCAGGTTTTGCTCTGCAACATGAGCAGCACTAGCAGGTGGGGGGAGGAAGAGCCGCTCGCTTTTGGTTTTAGACCCTCATCTTCATTTCACATCATGAGTCATGTTACGTTCTGAGCTGAGTAACTGCTGGGGCTATTTTTACTCTAGCTCAGCAAGCTTCCTTCTTGCTGCTGCTGCTGTCGCTGCTCGCTGCGGACCCGGGGGTGAAGGATGGGGATACGGTGAGTGGCAGAGGCTGAGGGCACGGGAAGCGGTGTTTGGCATGGTGTCGCTGGAGGGGGGGAATGCTCCCCACCCACTCAATTTGGAAACAAAAATAGTATAGGCCTATTCAAAAACAATAGATGACCTTTGACGTGTGGTGTATTCAGCTGCACACGCATACATATATATTTATTATACTGGGAGAGGCGAAGGGGGCAGGGAGACAAATTCCTTTCCAGTGCTATTCACCAGTCTGGAAAAATAAAGAAGGAAAGCAGAACATTTTTTCCTTTCATCAAAACAGGAAAGACGGGGGAATGGAGTGGGGAGCAGATCCATAGATATAATGGGTTGTTGCCAGAATACGGAAATTGTTCCCTTCTACTCTAAACTGGGGTGGGAGGGGGTTGGGGGAGAAATATATGGTAGCGTGAGCAGGGAAGGCTGCATTTCCACCTCCCCCACCCGGCACAGGAACGTGCACGCATACAGGAAAGCCTTGGTATATCAGTTCCCCCCAGCTTTGCCTTCCCTCTCTGAATCCTGCTCAATTTGCACATCCACAGAGAAGGTCGGAGTGACTGCCCCCATGCGTAGGGCAACAAGCCATGCCCCATAGAAGCGCTTTCCCTCTCCTGTGTCATCAAGGTCTGTGCTGTGCCCTTTGGATGTGCCGGTGCGCCCTTCCCCATCGCCTTTGCCAAATACCCCCTGGGCATGGGTGAAATGAGAGACGCGATGAAGGGCAGGGGGAATCCCTCCGCCAGGAGAGACAGGCAGCAGGAGGACACCCAGGTGGCTTGGCACGTTGCATCCAACACCTGCTCATCAGGTGACACCTTCTCCTTTCCCCCCACTCCACAGTCAGTTCCTCCATAAGGGATTTACTTATTCCTAGAAAGCATTTACCCTGTCAACTGCAGGGGCAAAACAGTGAATTTTGCAAGCCCTTGATGCCCAAAGCTCTGCCTTTCACCAGCACAACGTATAAACACAATGCTCCTGCCTGCCTCTGTCTCCCTCCTTCATCCTCCTCCCTGTTCCTCTTCTTTCTCCTTTAGACTAAACTCGCAGGAAGTCAGTACAAGTCCCTTGGAAGTCTTTGGGCCGTATGATGTAAATACGGGTGTAAGCTACGTATGTTGGCTCAGTTCTGATCGTTTCGGTTGAGACAAACCTCGTGCAAACAGGCCCCGTGGTGTAAAACGGGTGTACTCCCAGTGTAGACTGACTTACTCTGGGTGCTTGATGTCAGCGTGACAACTGCTGCCTTCCATTGATGGTTGTGGCAGCAGCGCAGAGTGGGTGTAGGGATTGCTCATTGCACTCCTGAACTTAGATACCAGAGCAGACGCAACACCTAAGCTAGATACCTTGAGTGGGTGCGCTGACTACACGTTGGCTGTCAACACCTCCTAATTTCTTTCCATTGATTGGTTTTCAAACTTGGATTCATCATGGAGAGGCTGAGACATCTCTGCTCTTGAGACTGAGTCCTGCTTTCCATTGTAAACACAGTTCTTCTTGCTGTTTCACAACTCTCCCCACACCCTTCCCCCAAATAAAAAGGGAAAAAAATAAAGGAAAAGAAATCACCGCTGGCAATCATGCCTCTGTAGATGTGGATGCTGGATCATTTTCGCTACCAACACGTAAGATGAAGGGAGAGGTTTTGCAGGAAGGAATTGTGTATTGTGCTGGGGCACATATTGCCCTGCTCCCTAGTCAGGACATAATTGAGGAGATGTGTTCGACTGGTCGCAGGTTAGGAAGCTATAGTGAAAGTGTTTTCATAAGAACTGCTGCCACTGGCCCTTATGAAATTGCTGGGTGTTCCTGCGGTGTGTCAGAGGGGCTATTGACACTGTCACACAGTTGTGACCAGACCTTGTCAAGCTGTAATGCTCTAGCAGGCCATTTTTATGATCAAGCCACATCACATAGCCCTGAAATATCTCCCCCACCATAAAGCAACAGCAACGCATATCTCAAACTCTTGTCCTGTGACATTCATGACACTGATACCCCAGCAGGCCTCCAAAGAGGGGCTCCGCACCCACCCCACGGGCTATGTAAGGGGAGGATAGAGTTGTCCCCATTACAGCTGGGAATTCATGGGATAAATGGCAAGCTAATTTCACAAAAGCAAGAGAATAAAAGGAGCACCCGACTGGCTCAGGGCAGAGTAATTTTAAGTGAGTGCAATTCTATTGAACTCAATGCCAGTGAACTCGGTGAAGTGCGACTGGCACAGACTGGATATAAATACCTCACTAGAGAAAAATCTGTCCCTGTCTTAAAAAAAGAAAGAATAAGGAAAAGCCACCAAAGCCTGAGTAGCTTAAATGTTATTTTGCTCTATTTCCATGTGGGGTCATAGGTAGATGATAAGTCAAATTCCAAACATCCTCTTCCTTGTCGTCTAGAGTTTCAATTAGCTTTTTGTTTCTGATGCTGAGCTTCTAAAAATTGCCCAGCATCATCCATATGAAAATAAATAACACTATTTCTATCTCAGCTCACATGTAATGCAGCCGGATATTAAGAAAATTCATAGCCCCGAAAAGCAGACCCTGCAGCAGCTTTTGTCACTACCAAGCAACAAATTTGCAGCACTCCCTGCTAGCTTAATGCTGAGTCCATCTCCTCTCTGATGATGATATATCTCCCTGCTGAGGAGTTTAATCAACTCTCCCACACGCAGGCTGTTCTGTCCTGTCCTGGCAAGGCAGCCACCACTGCATGAGGGACCCCCTCCACAGCCTGAGCGAGGTGGCATGGAGGCGGTGGAGCTATACCAATTAATTCTAGGGCAGAGATCCTCGAAGGTCACTTGAACCCTCATTTACCCCTTGTGAACTTTTAACATTTAATGAGTCATGCACATTAGGGACGTTGCCCTCAGCTCCCTCTAAACCCAACATAAAGAAGGAAGGACTTCCAGAAGTGGGTTTGGCCATCCCGAATCATCAGCTTTCTTCCCCATGACTGCAGAGGAACCCAGAGCAACTTTGCTCCTTTGGCAGATGCCATCTGGAGCAAGATGAGATGAACCTAGGCCCTTTCAAAGTCAGTTTTTTTAGAGTCTCCTAGGGATTTCAGGAGGAATTTCACCACTCAGGTAGACTTAGCATAACAGCCCTTTTGAAGAATCAGAGCTGCGTTGTCATCACGCGCAACGGCTGATATGCTGCTGGCAGGTCAGGATGGAGAATCAGGAGAATTCTGAGAGCATCTGGAATTATTTGGGTGGGTTTGGACTAGCACAGATGGAGCATCTTGGGTCAAGCCCTGCTAAGGCCTCTGGTACTCTATGAAGGGGGAAGCAGAGCGCATTACTGCTTCCTCCCACTGGACCTCTGACCGTGCGACGGAGACGCTTCAGGCTTAGTTCAAGGAACACCCACGGCACTCCTTACCACTCTATTTGTGCACATCAAAAGGACAGGGCTCTAACAAACTCTTCAGCAGTGGGAAATCTGCACCTTTCTTCTTCCGGGCCAGAAGGAATTGCGGATGATACCCTCTACCCAAAAACATCTTGCCCTACCACCTTATATAGGGCCTGCCATTGTGGGCTCCTCCTGATGGGAGGAGCAGAAGATGTTGCAAGAGAGAGGACTGTGGAGGACTTCCATTTTTGCTTGTGTCTGTGTGCTCTGTGATCTGTATCCACATCCATGAGACAAAAGTCACGTCCAGGAGAGGTACTTAACAGCGCTGGGAAGTGCTGTCAGATCCCTGCTCCAGAAAGGACATTTAGTGGGCTGCCTGCTGCTCTGTTCTGGCAGCTGCTCCTCATGCCTGGGCACTTTGCATGGTGCATATGTGAACGCTGGTGCTAGACTCTGCATTTAAGAGAGCACCGGATGCATGCGACTCACGAGCACCCAGATAGCCCAAGCCAGCCTGTGTGACGCTGCGAGATGAGGCCGCTGCGCGCAGGTGGGTGTGTGCATGCGAGCAAGGCAGAGAGAGGCGGAGAGTGAAGGAGAACACATGGACACCCAGGGACGTGTGAGTGAGAGCGTTGGCACGTAGCTCTGCATGCGAGCGCTGGGAATAGAGCAGCGTGTGTGCGCAGCATAGGAAGAGCAGGGAAGACGCCCGGGAGTCGGAGCGAAAGCCTGCAGTGCATGACAGTGCAGGAACGCCAGTGTGCAGGCGGCTGGTGCAGAAATCCCCTCGGAGATGCCTTGCAAGCGTGCAGCTGCAGCGAGGCTCTGCTCACATGTACGTGAGAGGGCGTGCGCGTACGCGTGTTTTTTCAGTAGGATGTGACTCTTTCTTGAACTCACCTGTTAGCCGCCTTTGCCTCCCTGTCCCCCCGCCCCCAGCAAATTAACTGCTTGCTAATTTCCCTTCAGATGTTTATTGCATTACAGAGATAATCGTGCAGCAAAATAACTCGCAGTGCCACGAGCAGCACTGGATTGTCTTGCAGCAACCTTTACATTTCTCTGGCTTTTATTTTTATTTTTCCTGCTCACAAAGAGATGTAAGATATTAAAAGCCCTATCTCTGCTCGGAGCAAGTGCTGCAACAGGGCAGGGAAGAGCACATGTTGAGCTTAGAAAATCAGTCTCCAGACGGGGCCAAAAAAATAACAAACTACTGTACCAGGAACTCCTCTCTTCTTATCTTTCGCTCGGGAGGAAGGAATTTATCTCCCCACACTTCATGTGATACTTAAGCAACATCATACGGGATATTATAGCATTTGTCATTTTTAATTAATTACTCATCTTAATTAATACACTTTTATTTTGTCAGCAGAGACTCCATGCTCCCTTACTAGATTTTTTTGCCTTGATACCCAGCCAGGAGGAGGATGGCAATTTATGCTCCACCCATTTCTTCTCCTTTAAAAAAGGAACAGCCCGAAGTGCCAGTTTAGTCTCTCTTTCAGCTTGCAGGCTAAAATAAAGACCCATCAGCTCTCTCTCCTCCCATTAATTTTTACCTTTTTTTTTTCTTCCTTCGTTTTTTTTTTTTTTCCTTCTTGTTGCAACAGAGCACAGGAGGCGGTGGCGGCAGCAGCAGCAGCTCAGCCCTGAGACTTGTCAAGACTCAGCGCACACACACACACACATGCACACAGAGTCCAGAGCAAAGACGTTTGCTCTCACCTGTCTCCAAAAACCAAAGCCAACCTCACATGCGAGCAAACTGCCAACATCTTGCAAGAAAAGGCACCAAAGCCAGAATTTAATGTAAGGGGAAGATATTCCATTTACAGTACCAACTTTTTTTTTTTCTTCTCCATAGAATAAAAAGAAAGAGAAAAGACTTGAGGAAGAAAAAGAGCATTTTACAAAGGAAACATTAAGGAAGAAGATTTTATTTTTGGATTTCGTACAAAACTTTGGAAGTTTTTTTCCTTCTTCTTCTTCTTTTTTTTTTATTTTTGAGCATTTTTGTTCCCTAAGAACACTGAGTCGCAAATCCCTGATTGCGAAAGATTGCGTTTGAAAGAAGAGACCCCAGAGGAGCAACAGCATGTGGACCACCTGATACGGGAGCTACCGACACCCTTCTTGCGGCGAGAGGCGCGCGGCCTCTGGATGCACCTCATTCCGGCGCGCCGCACTTCTCCGCTCTAGCCGTTCCCCCCGGCGTTCCCGCTGGCTTTTGCCGTAGCGGAGACACGGACAAGCCCCCCGGCACCGCTCCTCGCCCGCGGGCAGCTCTGCCCCCCGCAGCGCCCGGCGCGGGGCATGGGCGAGCGCCGAGCCCTGGGCGCCTGAGGCCGGGCTCCGCAGAGCGAGGCGCTTCGCTGCCGGCGCTCGCCGTCAATGTGCCTGCAGCCGGCGGGGCTCGACGTCGCCATGGATTTCGGCGCGCTCTTCGCCCTCATCCTCTACCTGCCCCTGGCCCGCCTCGAGGTGAGGGGGGCGGCGCGGGCGGCGGCTCGTGCCTCGCGGCTCCCGAGGGAGGGAGGGAAGCGCGGGGAGGAAGGGGCGCTCCCGCAGCCCCGCGGCGGCCGCGGGCAGCGCCATGGAGCGGAGCGGAGCGGAGCGGGGGCCGGGCGGCGCGATGGAGCGGAGCGGAGCGGGGCCGGGCGGCGGGGGCGGCCGCGGGGCGCGGCCCTCGGTGCCGCGGGCGCCGCTTTCCCGCCCTCGGCGCCGCTGCCCTCAGCCCCCGGCAGGTGCCACCCGCCGGACCCCGCGGTGCGGGCTCCGTCCGCCCCAGGGCTCCACCAGGTGCCCCGGCCGCGGCTGAGGCCCCGGGCCCGCGGCTACAGATGTTGGGAGCTGCGGGCGGAGGCGGCCGCTGTCGCTGGAGCCCTCGGGTAGGGTCGAGAAAAGGAGAAGGAGGGAGGGAGGCTTGTTCTTTATTGCTGCGATACATGTTTAAGGAGAGCAGGAACTCCACCTCCCCCGAGGGATACAAAGGCTGTGTCTCCAGGTGGCAGAAGGACAACTGTTGCAATATATATATATATGTATATATATATATATATATATTTGCCCGTCTTCATCATAAAAATCATACATATGTATATAAATACATATATATACCCTCCAGGCCATGGCTGGAGTCAGTGTCAGGAGAAAGGGAAGAGGAGACCCAGCCAAAGCCGTCTTGGTGTGCAGCACGAAAGAGGGTGCCGGCCCTCCTTGACGCTGCCGAGTCCCTCGGGACTATGCCGAGCCCCTCAGTGGTCCTCGTAGCTCGCTTGCGGCTTCACGCACAGCCCGCCGTCCCTGGAGGCATTGCACAAAGCGCCGGCTCCACGGAGCCGCTCGCGCCGTCCCTGCCGGCACGCGCACCCTGCCAAGGCGCGCGCCGCGTGTCCCGGGGATGCACTGGCGCCTTGCTCCGGCGCTGCCGGCGTGTGCGCAGGGCCTGGTTGGCACCTCCAGAAAATGAGGGTCTGAAGTCAAGTGTCACGTAGATGGTGTGGTGACAAAGGGTGCAAAGACTTGGAAAGGGCCGAGGAAGGGGATAGGGACGATAGGGATACCAACGTTTGGGTGGCGCAGTTATTCGGCAGGGTGTATTTCTAGCTGGGGCCACAGAGAGAGGTTGGAGATGATAATCTCTGCTGCGCTTACGCAGAGTCACACAAACGTGTCATCCTGCTCCCCCTGCACCCCTCCCACACGCACTGCTTAGGAGGAAGCAGGACACAGGATGGGGGTCAGGTGCTAGATTTGACTAATAAGTGTATAGCAGTCCTGTGTTTCACCACATGGAAATCAAAGCCTCTTTTCCATCCACAGGCTGGAACTGCTTTTCTTGCTGTTTTCCCCTCCAGAATAGTGGGCTAGGAAAAGGGGCCCTGGGACCCCAGATCCTTTGGTCTCTGCTGTCATATTTCATCATTTGGTTCCACACAAATTGGAGGGGATCAGAAATCTCCTAGCATCCACCCACAAAGCTCCCATTCTCACTTCAGTTCTACGCAATGTGACGAAACCATGGGTTGAATCTACAGCTTGGGGGTTATTGGAGGCAGGAGATAGCCTTCCACCACCAGCTCCCTCACTTTGCATACTTTCTTTCCCTTGCTTCCTCAATTTTAGGCACTCTCTCCTGTGGGTATCCGGGAAGGAGATGGGTACAAAGCATCACATCACCTCCTTATGGGTCCATTTTGCCCTTACCCAAGCCACAAAAGGAAGCAGTTAGAGCTGTGGGCTGCCTGGTGGTTGTATTTGTGTTAGGCAGAGGATGGTTATTTCTTCTGTGGGTGGCTCGGATCTCCCTCTCCCATGCAACATGAAACACTAGGAAAGGTTGAAGATGCAAGTGTCTAATCCCAGGGGCTGATATTCCTCACCGTAACCACGTGAAAATGCTGCACAGCTTTATCACTGTCTAGCGAGCTTAGAGTTTGGGAATTCTGGCTCCGGCCCCAGGTTCCTGGAGGAATAGTGACATTTATCATTTTATGACCAGACTGCCAAGAAAATTTCTGCTTCAGTAGATGCTCCTGCCTGCAGCCAATCCCCAAATCTACTTTGAGGGCAGGGCTTTCCACCTATGCAGCAAACATGTACAGTTTTACATTTACCAGCTCCTTAAGAATAAGGAGCACAATAATAAAGCATCCTCTGCACAGCGCTTGCATCTCCTTCTCCAACCTGCTGGAGAAAGTGCCCCATACGCATTAGCTGCTGCCTAATCAGCAGAGATGTGAGTGTGAGATGGAGGCTTCTTAGTCCCTCTGCCTCTTCGATCACACCCATGCGGAGCTGGAGGGCCCTGGAGCTCTTCCAGCGGGAGGGAGCGTGCATCGCACGGGGAAGGTATTTGCCAGCTGGGAAGCAGGGATGCTAACCTATTTGCATTTCACCTGAGGGCTCTAATAGTTGCCTTGCAACATTTACAGAGATGGGCTGAGCCAGGCGTGGTTTTGCTTGGGTAAGATCCTATTGGCAGGGTTTTTTGGAATTCCCAAGGAATGGGGTGCGGCTGGGTGCTAGCTTATAACCTTGGCCCGGCTCCGGTTTGCCTCTTCCTGGTAGAAGGCCCCAGGACTCTTCCTAAATCTTCCTAGCTTGAGACTGGGACAACAAATAATAATATTAATAAAAAAAAAAACAGTGGAAGCCAGGACAGCTCTTACAGGATGGGTGACATGTCTGGGGTGAGCTCATGGAAGGAGCAGGGCAACTTGTACGTGCCCGTCTCTCACTATCAGCTGATGTGAAGCAGCAGGAGAGAATGACAGTGGTTCCTGTGCTATTTCCAACAGGCCCAGGGGGAAATACCTCCAACTTTTGCAGGCGAGCTGCGTGGGGGTGTGTTGTGGAGTAGCATGGAGCAGTGAAGTTCCCCCTTCAAATGGGAAAAGGGTGGGTAGAAACACTGGCGAGATCTGACAGAAGGTTGATACTTTTAAGAAAGCAAAAAGCAATCCCTTGCCCCATGTCCCCTGCAGAAAAGGTTCTCCTGAGGGGGTTTTTCCCGTCTGAGGGCAGAGACAGATATGTGATGCTGGCGGGTGGGTATCAGGGTCTATGCTGGAAGGGCTAAAACCCCGTGCCAAAGGGTGCAAGTGTATCTGGGGTGAGATTGGCCGAGCAGATTGACCTGTCTTGTTCTCTGCCAGGGAATGCTGTGGAGCCTCCCTTCAGGATCCTCACATGAGCTTGAGGGGGAGAAAGAAAATATTTTGATTTCTTTTTTCTTTCTTATTTTGCCAGCCTAATCACTTGGGAGTCTGTTGCTCAGATTCCCTCTGTCCCCCTTTCTTGGGCAGAGAAGCAGATGGGTTGGTGCTCCCCTGCCCTAGACCAGACGGGCTACCCTTTGTGTGCAATGCCACACGCCATCCCAAGAAAGAGGACGTCAGAAGTCCTCACTTTGGGAATGTCCTTGGTGGGTTTCTGTGAGCCCTGAGGGTCTCCCATTCCTCCCAGTTTCAGGCTTTGCTCCATCCTTCTCTTTACCTGTTGTGCTAGCAAGTGTGATGTGCTCTCTGGTAAAACTCTGTAGCCACTGGAGTAAGAGTAGCTGGAAGGAGGACTGGAGAGTGGTCTGGCATACTCCCCGTGCCACCTTGGCAAACGCTGATCTCCAGGAGATCTTCTAACATCCCATAGTGACTTGGAGAATCAGGCCTTGGCTAGGAAGCCAAGACACGTGTCTGGCCATTCCTGCGATGTACCCAACCCCAAGGCAGGCAGGTGGCCTCTGCAGCCTTCCCGCCTCCCTTCCTACCTTGCGTAGGCTGCATGATTGCCCACTTCAGTGTGGAAGTTGCACCATCTCTTCCTGGTGCTCAGCACTATACCTGGAAGCTCCAGACACAAATGGGAAGTGGGGTTTTGAGTCAGGCTGATGCCGGCAGCGTGTGTGTGTGCAGAGAGGGAATGGTAGGATGTGACTTCTTGGACATCCCTGGGCTGCATGCGGGCTACCGCGTCACATGCCCTGACTTGCACCAGCCCAAGACGTGGAGGTCCGGGAGGACGGAGGAGAAGCTGCCATGGCAGGAGGCCCCGCTGGCAGCACGGAGCGGCCACGAGCAGGCCGGAGGAGGGCAGCGGAGGTACCTGCCCTGTGCCCGGGCTGCCGGGAGCCCCCGGGAGAGAGCCAGGAGAGCGGGAGGGAGGAACAAACTCGCTTTCTTCTAGGAATTCAGTGGCCTTGCAGCAATAGGAGGCCAGGCTGCAGGGCACTTGACAGCCAGCCAGGAGTCCATTGAGACAAAAGTCGCCTTTGATCTGCCGCGCAGTTAAAAGGAGACTGTTAACCTGTGCTAGACAAATAACTCCTTAACTGTTGCTGAGCAGGAAGAGCGCCAGCCGCCTGGGCTGGTCCACCAGGGAACCCACCTACCGCATTTCTGCTCTACCTTCTGACCCTGCAGGATCAGGGGGAGGCGGTTCATGGATCTTGGCTTTCCTGGGCCCCTTCCAGCCACATCGCTCAGATATCCTGCTCTTGGGGCACCCTCGGGCACAGTTGTGCAGCACGAGGGGGAAGCGAGGATCTTCGCAGGCTTGCAGTTGTCATTGGCAGAGCTGCCTCACAAACCCTGGGTAGGAGGATAGGACTATGAGCTGCGTGGGCTGGTGATACACGGTAGCCAGGCTGATAGTATCTGCGGCAGGAAAAAAATGGCACCTAACACTCCTGTGGTGAGCAGGGAGTGGAGTTTGTTCCTGCAGCCGGTGCCCAGCAAGGCAGCTCCTTAGGATGGGCGTTTGCAATCCCTGATTTATATCTGTTCCCCCTTCTCGGTTAGCAAGGTGACACCTCCCAGCCTGCCTCCAAAGTCACCGTAACACCTGCCCACTCTCTCCCCTCCGCCAAGTGCCAGGGTTTAAAATAAAGTGCCATTTCCTACATATATTAAGTATCAGGAAGGAGCAGGGGCATCTATGCAGAGCCTCATGCGTACACAGATGCACTTGGCTGACAGGTGCAAGCATTAAAAAGCCTTCAGTTCAGCGCCCGGTGTGGAGCTGTGGCCGCAAACACTTGGAATTGCAAATGACCCCTCTTCCAGCAGCCGCCGTGTGTGGCGCTGGGCAGGGAGTGCCGCAGAGGCTCCCAGCACTGGCCTGTTGGTCCCGCTCCAGCTCCCGGTAGAGAAGTCGTCAGAAGGCATCTTCATTTCACAGCTCTTCAGTGGTCTCTTAATTATGTGAGTTTATTTCTCATTGTTCCTCCATCAGTGAAGCTGCTTCCCTGCTGGCAGCCGCAGAGGCTGAGCAAGTAATGGCTGGGGATCTCAAATCTGCTCTTGTTCGTGTCTGTGGTGAGATGCTACAGCAATAGGGATGCCGAGCAAAGCGGGTTGGACACGGGACACCTTGCGCTGCATTTACTTGAGAAACAGGGGCTGAGAGCTCTGCTGCAAGGTCCCTGGTGAGTCAGGCTGTGGAGGTTTAGGGCACCAGCGTTGTCTGCTCTGCATCTATCCAGGGAGGTTTCTGCCCCATAACATGGGCTGCAGAAACCTCCAGCCAGCAATTCCCAGGTAAAGCTGTTGTTTGGGAGGGTGCTCTGAGGAGGGGGCCCCACTCCTGCTACCACCTTAGTAGAGGTGAAGGGTAACCAAGGGGCGGGTAGGAAGGTCCCAGCACCAAGCACCCATACAAAAGTTGCTGCAAATTCGGGGCTAAAGCACTCAGTGTTTGGAGGCCACCTACCTGCTGTTTTTCTCCTCTGCTGAAGGGAAGTGTTTGGCCCTGAACGCTCGCAGGAAACGAAGGGCTCTAAATGAGAGGGACCACACACGCACCACCAACTGCCCATAAACCCCCCATGGAAATCCCTACATTTCATAAATGCACAAGCGAAATTCTCCTCTCGGTTACGGGGCACGGGGTAGGGCTGCAGCTCAGATGGCATCCAGCACCCAGCTGAAAGAGCAGCTTTTCCACATGAGCAGCCCTGAATGAAGACAGCTAGGAGCTAAGCAAACATGGCCAGCGCTTCCTTCCAGCTCTTCTTCTCGTCTTTCGGAAGTGTGTTTTATCCAGGGCTTGCTTTCCCACACTCCTCCTTTGTAGTCTTGCTGTCACTAGGACCAGTGCAATGCTGCTATCAGGGTAAAATTACCTGGAGAGTGATGGTGTTGCACCTGCCCACCGGCACACCCTGAGTCTGACCCATCATTTGGTGCCTTTAAACCTGGTTGCTTAAGGGGTTTTTTGGCACTGACATCCAGTGATATCCAAACTCCATGCTTTTTTTTTTTTTTTTTCCCCCATCCACACCAGCAACTCAGCCCATAGCCCCAGACACCCTTTCCCATGTTCTCTGCAGCATTTGTGACAGGCTCGTGCCAAAGCAGCAGACTCAGCTGCAAAGGTCAATCTTCCTTTCCCCCTGCTTTTTAAATTATTTTATAGAAAAAAACAGTATGCAAATGATGCATATTATTGGGCTACTGTGGTTTGAAAGCACACGCGCACGCACACGGTATCTGACAAAGCCCGCGAGGGAGTTTCGTAACAGAGGGAAATATTAGGAAGGTTTTATCTGATGGTGGAAGGGAAGTCTGCTAAAATGCCTGTACTGCCGGCAGCAGGAATGAGAGGCCACCTGGAGAAGTCATATAGCAGCACAGAAGGAAACCTCGCTGTCTGTTTGTGTAGGACCCAGGGCTGCAGGGTGTAACCCTATAACTGGTGCATTTTCTTGCTTCTTCAGTCTGCCAGTCACTTCGTGAGAGGGAGTGAGAGGCCTCTTGCAGGTTTGTTCAGGTTTCGGGCTCGTGCTTGCACAAGGGCACGTCTCTCCGGTGTTTCCGCGGTTCCGTCACGCTTCCTCCCTTGCTGCCTCCATCGCCCTCCCCTGCTCCACGATGCGGGATTTGCAGATTCTCTCTCTAACGCTTGTTTTCCCCCTCCTCTTCTGTTTTCTCATCTGGCAGGGGGACCCCATCCCTGAAGACATTTATGAGATTTTGGGCAGCAGCTCAGTGCGCTCCATCAGCGACCTCCAGCGAGCCCTGCGGATAGACTCCGTAGGTAAATCTCCTCTTCACCAAACACTCCTTTTTATTTATATATTTATTTTTCTTAACTCTTTCAGGAGGTGGGAGGGTTTATTCCATTCTCCGGTAGATGCACTGCCACCAGGCCTCACTGTAAATAACAGGAACCGTTCAGGTGCCAACACATGAGTATTTACACGCTTAGCCAGCCTGAACATATGGAAGTTAGGCAGCTAGATACCCTTTTGGACTCACCTTGCCTGGTCTATTGAGGGATGCTGGCTTACAAAAGCAGTAAGGGCTGGACAAGGTGAGTCCATGGAAATGGGACCAGTGCTTTTCACCCTGGGACATCATCTTAGGAGGTGGAGAAATGGGACCTGGAAACAGAGGAGAAAAGGACCGAGTGAGTTCTGTGGTTCAGCGTGCAGGAAAAAACGCAGCTTCCCAGAGGCTCCAGGCGCGGAGCAGCAGGGCACGTGCGCGGGGGTGAGACGCAGGCCGCGCGCTGCGGCCGGCCGGCTGCGGGCAGCACCGCGTCGCTTCCCGCGCGGAGAGGAGCTCCGGGGGCTCCGGGGCCTCGGGGTCACTTGGCCGGGGCTGCGCGCGAGAGCAGCGGGAGCAGCGGAGCGTCGAGGGGTCGGCACGTGTGGGAACCGGAGCACGCGCCGCGGCGGCGGGGCTGGCCCAGGAATTTATTTATAAACGGTCTCTTCAGAGCAAATTCCATTCTATTCTAACTCCGCTCCCGCCCGTCGTCCGCCGGCCCCCCCAGCTCGCCTTCTCTCTTGTGTTTTGTCTGTTTGGAGCTTTGTAATCCTTGCCGAGACACTATCTACGGGGGAACAGAATTTCCTGCTTTTGTTTCCTATGCCAGTCCAACCACTGGCGCAGTCTCAAAAGCATTCCCGCTGCCTTTCAAAACGGCCCTGGAGGGGCAGGGGGGGACGCGAGGGGGAGGGCACCAGCTGTGTTCAGCTATTGTTTGCCTTAGAAAGAGGCGACGGGCTCCCCAGCACCGCCACGGCCGCTCCCTGCCCTCCCCAGCTCCCTCCTCCTTGTCCACGAGCCGCACAATGGGGCACCTTCCAAAATTAGACACTCCGGCTTGTCCCGGGCTGCTCCCCCCACACCCAGACCCTCTTTGGCCACAGCTGCAGCACTGACCTGGGCTGTAGAAGGACAACCTGGGCAAGGAGGGACGAGGTTTTCAATAGGAGAGTTGCTTCTAGTCAACAGTTGTTGCTATTTTTTTTCTCTTCTCCATGACTTAGCCTTTGCACAAGGGCAGCCCCCACCCTCGCATGATAAAACTCCAGACAACACAGGATGGAGGGGTGGGGAAGGAGCAGCTGGGATGTGTGCAGTCTGTCTTGTCCTAGTGTCCAAGAAGCGAATACATCTCTGTCTCAGTTACTGACCAACCTCGTGCTTAAGCAATAAAGAGGGCTCCTCTTGCTGGCCACTGGTTTCACTTCAGGTGTTAGTTAGGGAAGGCTGGCCAGGGAAAGAGAGGCAAGTGTTCTTGCCTTCTCTCTCTCTTTTTTTTTTTTTTTTTCCCCCCCATATGGTGCTCTTCTGGCTTCAGGTAGTGACTGAGGTGCATCACCATTTACCTGCCCTGTGTGGAATTAGTGCATTAGCAAATGCAGGTATTAGCAAACTAGCCCCAAATTAGCCAGGTCTATTTCCTGCACCATCCATGTCCCGGGTAGGGGTCACAAGTACTGCCCCTCGTTAACTGCATAGGAAGCCAGATTTTGGCAGTCGCAGAAGGTAGATGAGCTGAGACATTGCTCTCCTGATCTTAGTCACACTCCTGGAGCCAGCGGCTGAGGCATGGAGAGTAGGGATCCCCTCCCATAACTGCGGATACCTGCCCAGTAGATGTGCCCATCCAAGCCAGTCGTGCAGACATGCTCTGTAGCCCAGGCAGAATCCCAGGCCCTTCTAGAGCACGTGGCACCGTTTTGAGTGTTTGCCCCAGTGAGGCGAGGTCTGTCCTAGAATCAACAGCACCTCTCCAGCAGGCTCTCCAGCCAAGCCACTTTGAAGTGTGTCTGTCCATCTCACGGGGATGTTGACTGCATAGGCAGCTGATTCCTGCCTCGTGCATGCAGCCTCTATGCACACGTCTCAAATCCTCCATCAGTTGTCTGAGATGAGCAGTGAGCTGAGTCCCTGCTTCCCCTTATACAAAGGCTTCGCTGAGGCAGGGACTGAGGAAGAGGGATGGGACGTGATACATATGGGAACCTGCTCCAGCACATCTCAGATAAACAGAGATCTTCCACTGTCCCCAAATTTCCCTAAAGAAAATTGTTCTCCTGATGCTGACGTCCATGCTGCTTCCTTCAGCTGCTAAAGCAGGCCAGAGAAGGAAGGCGCTTGGGCTGACTGGGAGCTATCCCTGAGCATGGCCATTGTCCGGAGCTCAGGAGGGGCTGCGTGTTGGAGTGCTCCGTGGGGATTATGGGCATTTCTCCATTCAGCACTTCCTATGGGAAAAAGCAGTGGAGTGGGAGGGAACTGCTCAGAGCTCGGCTAAATGCTGCATCTTCCTCTGATGACTGAGCTACTTCCAGACCCTGCAGTTACCTTGCAGTAGCACAGGGGGGAAATCGTTTTAACTTGTTCTCCTATTCTCCTATCACAAAACCAGCTCTACCATAGAGCAGTGGTCTGGGAGGCAGAAATCAAGCCCTCTACCTGCCACCCACTGCTGCCCTTGTCCCTACCCTCCCACGGCTGAACTCCCCCAGGCCGTAGCTATCCCAGCAAGACACCTCAGTGCTCATATACTGAGCATCCTGCCTGTCCCACCTGGCCTTCGCATCACCCTTGTCATATCCTGAGGCAACTGAGCTGAACTTTCTCCTACTCCAGGCAGTCCTACCTAAGGCCATGTCTTTCATGACCTAGTTTTCCTCTGCTAGATCTGGCTAAGACTCCTCTTTCACAAGAGGCTTATTGGCTTGATTTGCTTGAAGCTGCCAGCTTAGAGCCTCTGTGCATCAGCGTGTCTGTGATCTGGCCGTGGATTTACACCTAACACCATGTAACAGGGTATTTATTACATATTAGTGCACCCTGGGTCTTGATTAGTGGAGCACATATGCCTGCTGCCTTCTCCCATCTCTACACAGTGTTGTTAAACATGTCCTTCTCTTTGCAGAAGAGGAAACCCCGAGCGTGGAGCTGAACGCAACTCAGCCTGGTCCGAACCCTGTGGCGCTGTCTCGAGGGAGACGAAGCATAGGTGAGTCTGGCACGTTGCCCTCTGTGGCTGCTGGGGCACTAACCTAGGCAGCTGCGGGTGAGGCAGGTGCAGCTCTGAAATACATGTGCTGGGCTGGAGGCTGACATGGGCATGGATGTGCAGACAGATGGGAAGGAGGGTCTGGGCTTTACAGCCCAGCAGTGCGGGAGAAGGAGTCCAGAGTTCTGCAAGTTTCAATCCCTTGGGTGTTGATTTGTCCTGAAGAAGTGTAATTCCTGCCTCGGGCTGCCACTGCAGTGAGAAGCATCTTTTGCTGGAGGCTCCCCCATAGGGCACCGTTCTGCTCCAAGAGGGAGCTGGATGGCCAGGAGCAGGGGAAGAGCATGTGGGTTTGTGTGGGAGAGCAGTGCAGGCTCTTTCTCTTCTAGGGGAAGATCGGTAACAGCTGCACAGCCCATTTCATCCTCCCTCCCTCTCTTTGCCCCCGTAGATGCGCTGGCAGCAGCCGAGCCTGCCGTCCTCGCGGAGTGCAAGACGCGGGCGGTGGTCTTTGAAATCTCCCGCAAGATGGTGGACAGCACCAACGCCAACTTTGTGGTGTGGCCACCCTGTGTGGAGGTGCAGCAATGCTCCGGGTGTTGCAACAACCGCAACGTGCAGTGTCGCCCTACGCAGATCCGTGTCCGGCACGTCCAGGTAAGGGAGACCCTTTGCCCAGCTCCCTGCTCTCACAGCCTCACCTCTGTCTCCAGCTCCCCAAGAGAAAACCCCTGCACGTCTCACATGCAGGGCTCACCCAGCTGTCTTTTCCCTGCCACTTCTCCGCAGTCACATCCTGTGCATTAGCCACGCAGTGCTGCGGTGAGCTCTGTGCCAGCTGCTCCCCACGCTGGTGCTGTCAGCAGCTGGGGACTGTCACCGCAGCAGAGCTACAGGCACCATCCCCAGCTGCAGCCCAGTCTCTCGCTGGGCCTCAAGGCAACCGTGTCTTCTGTATCAGAACCAAAAAAAGAAAAAATCCAGAACTTTCACCCCAAGAGCTGCATTTGATGCGAGAAGACGCGGGCCTGTAGTTGCAGTGCTCCATCCCCCAAGCACTCCTTCCCAAGACACACACTGAAGCAGCTTCTCCTCTTTCTCAGCCCCGCTGCTGCCTCCCAACGCAGCCGGGCTGCAAGCAGACAGCTAACCTCTTGCTCTGATCCTGTCTGCTTGTCAGCTAATAGCGATCTTCTCACAGTTTCCTCCCAGACAGCTTGTTTAAAAATAATACTGATCCCGTACTAATCCTATGCCTGCGCCGTAAGAGACTCCTCTAGACAGAGGGCAGAGGTTGGCCAGGGCAGGTTGCATTCAAACAGCCTGTTACATCAGGAAATTCCTTTCTCAGAAAGGCCAGGTTGAATGAGGGAAACATGCTGTGGTGGTGGGGACGAGCAGGAGTTGTTTTTGTGGAAAAAGCAAACCAGAGGTCAAAAGCCAGCCAGAAAAAGTGACCTGGAAATAGTTTCTTTGAGGACAGAGGTCTCTCTATTGTTTGGCTGGAAGTGTTTGCCTAGCGAGCAGCGTGTGGTCTGAAACGTGTGGAGTGGGCTTTCAAGGAAAGATAAACAACAGCAGCCCAGGGATGCTGCTGGGGGCAGTTGGTTTAGAGGAATTCAGTCCCGGCCTCGCAGCAAAGCAAGTATTTATAGCTCGCGGAGCACTTCAGGGGCTGTGGTCTTATTAGATAAGCCAAGCGGGGTTAGACCTGGCCCCGCCGGGAGTGGGAGAGTCCCCCTAGAAAGCTCAGGCCCTATGGTGGGATGTGGAGCAGTGAGCTTTCCCTCTGAGTCAGCACTGATGGAGAGTCCGAGGGAATTTCCAGAGCACCGCCTTTCCCATGAAACACACAGCTGAGAGCTTCAGCCCCATGAGTTATTAAAGAGCTTGAGACAAATTCAGACAGGCCTCAGTGGAGCTGGGGAAGCTGCATTTGCTTACATCGGGCGCAAATTATTTTGTTTTTGCCCTTTCTGCAGGATCCTGTGGCAATTAATTCTGATTGCCCCAGGTCTCTGCCATTACAGCACATCCCATTCCACTCACGCCGTGTTTCTGTATGTGGTCAACCACTTACCCTGCTCCATGCCAAAAGCAGCTGCAAGTTAGAAATGGGGAAAAGAACTGGTCACATCCAAACTTGCCTGGTTTAGGGCTGCTCTCCTCGTGTGTGCAGAAGTTGCTGCAGTGCACAGCGCCTCTGAGCTTGAACCATGCTCTATAAACTGCCTTCTGACCCTTTAGGAAGAAAGCCAGAGGCACAGGGAGACTGATTACTTTTACAGAGTGGGACCTACAGCTGTATTCATCTTTTGGATGCTTCTCTTTCCCAAATAGGTGAACAAGATCGAATTTGTCCAGAGGAAGCCAGTATTTAAAAAAGTCGTTGTGCCTTTGGAGGACCATGTGCAGTGTCGGTGCGAAGCAGTGGCCCACCAGCCCCCAAGGAACATCCGGCCAGGACAGCGTAAACAGAGACGTAAGAATCTTTGCGTTAGTAGAGAGGAGAGAGGCATGAGAAGAGAGGCTAGGAAGAGAGGAACTAACTCCCCACTGGTTTAAATCTGCTTAGCTCCAGTGAATCCCATGAGCCTTTTCTGGTTTATACCAGCCCTAGGAACCTTTCCCAGGACGTCAGCCATCCAGCAAGGGGCTGAAACCAAGGGAAATGAAGGAGCAGAAAGTGAGGGGCAAAGGGGAAGGCTGAAGGACAGCTAGGGAAAAAGGCAAGGGCAGAGACCGGGCAGAGCAGAGGGTGGCATGAAGAAGATGAGGGCCTCGGGGTGCTCCCTTTGCAGGGCTCTCTGTTGGTAGCGGATGGCGAGCAGAGTTTCGGCCTGGCCTGGCAGCGCGGTGCCACACGGACACGCTGCCCTCTGTTTTGGCAGGCCTGCCCTCGTCGTTCACCACAGCCGCCGCGTCGCAGAGGCAACGAGCGCGCCGGCCGCCAGCACAGAAGAGGAAACATAAGAAGTACAAGCATGTCAACGATAAGAAAGTGCTGAAAGAAATCCTTGTGGCATAGAAGTGCCAGCAGGGGAGAGAGAGCCCAAGGCAGGTAAGAGCAAGCTGCTTTTCCAGCTGAGAGAGATGTCCTCCTGGGACACGGTTCTACCTAGACATCTCAGACATTTCCCACAGCACTGGTTGCTCATTGAGCATGGGGTTGCTGCAGGACCCGAGCATGATAAAAGCAGAGTCAAAGGAGGGGGCGAGATTAGGCTGAGACCTACATGTGTATCCTATTTGTGGCTCTTTGGAGAGGTGGAAGGATCATGCTGCTTCACTCTTCAGCCCTGCCTTCTCTTTTCTCTGCATCTCTTTAAGCCAGACAGGGAGCCTGACCTCTCTCTACACCTAAATCCCCCCAGGGTCTGTGTTTTTCATCTCCTTTGTGGAGCAGCTCCTGTTCTCCTTTCTCTATTGATTCTCTGTTGAAAGCAGAGAATTAATGTTGCTCTGGGGATCCCTTTTCCTTTTATTTCATTAGTTGAGTTGGCAAAAAGACTCAGAAGTAGCAGCACTTTTGGTTCATCTCTCTCCTAGCAGGAAGTCTGTGTGCATAAGAAAGGTCATACAAGGGGAAAGGAGAACTGGAATCTCTGGCAATAGATCTGGATTTTGTCAGTCCAGGGTCTGATTCTTTTCTCCCTGGCTTGTGTAAACAGGAGCAATTCCATCGTGATCAGAAGAATTTTACTGGTACGAGCAAAAGGAGAATCGAGCCCTGGTTCCTCTTTGGAGAGGGAGAGTTGCATAAAAGATAGAGTAGCCTGGGCTTGCAATTGAGGGCTGAGTTTAGAGAGTGGCAGTACAGGCTAATAGTGAAAGCCCTGGCCTGTGACACAGCAGTCACTGCTCTGCCACAGGCTCTTGAATGAGCCTGGGCCAGTCAGTTCCCTTCCCCTTCCCTTGTGAGAGGGAGGGTAGGAACTTCCACCATGTTGCGTTTCAGGAGCTGTGGATGAGGGGCACCAGATAATATCTTGGGAGTTTTATTCCCATGCATAACCCTACAATGGCTCTGACTATCCCAGGATCCCTCTGGCCAGCCCAAGATTCCCAGGGTATAAATGATGCAAAACTATGCAGATCTCAGCTCGGGCTCCAGCTGTCCAGGAGGTAAAAAAAATAGAGGTCAGAAGCCCTTCTGGGCTTTTAATCTGGCACTTCAATACAAACATCTCCAGAGGAGAAAAACAAAGAGGAGGGGAATCGTGGAGGAAGAGGGACATATATGCTAATGCTGTGTGTGGTTTTGTTTCTCTTCCAGGTTTATTTAATATATTTGCTGTATTGCCCCCATGGGGTCCTTGGAGTGACAACTTTTCCTCTTTGTCTGTCTGCCTCGACGTCTGATTCAGATGGCAAATGGTGCTTCCCTTTCCACCAATGGACCTTCTCCCACCAAAGTCTCTCCTTTCTTTCATTTATTAACATCGTTTTAAAGTTTTACAAAAACAAAACAAAACAACAAAAAAAAAGAAACAACTTATATATATATATATATAAAAGAACAAAATACGAATACAACCATGGACCCCATCAACCACAACCTGCAGTGAGGACAGGACAATGCCTTCCCTGCTCCAGAGGACAGGATGGAAAATGTGAAAGTGGGCCCAATTTCTTCTGAAAGAAGGAAAAATAAAACAGGCAGAGGGAGGAAGGGGAATATTCTTCCTTTTCCTTGTGCTTCTGGTAAGGCTGGGAGGGCTCAGCTGAGGTCAACACTTGCACTGGACCTACTTTTTCAAAACAGGCATATCTCAGATTGTGAGCAGCAACCGATGACGGAAAATGCACTAAGGACTTTTATCGCCCCTACCTGGACAGATCTATATTTTTAACGCTTGTGTGTATATTTTATTTGAAAAAGAAATACCAAAACCACTAGAATATACAACATCTCGGGGAACAGAAAAAAAAAAAAGAGAGAAAAAAAAAAAAGAAGCCAAATGCATTCCCCTCCCTTTTCCCCTCCTGCTCCTGGTGCTGACTGGAAGGCGTTTGGATTTTGGGGAAGGAGCAAAAGGCTGGTGGCAAAACCGTCTCCACACCCCTGGCCCCTGACAAGGGGAGCCATCTTTGCACATGCTGGTGGAGAACACAGCTTTCCAGGCTCGGACTCAGATTATTTTTTAAATTTGCTCTGTATGTGTGCGCCAGTATACGTGTGTGTACATATATATATATATATACGTGTGTGTGTGTGTGTGTGTGTATTTATACATCCATATATATAGATATATATATATATATAGAAATATATATATATGTTTGGAAATGAATTTCATTCCCCAGTGGCAGGAACCTCAGTGGCATGTGCATGCGTCAGCGTGGGTGGCCAGAAGAAAAGCACACTTTTCTGCAATATTACTCAGTGCCTGTGGGGTCTGAGACAGGACGGACAGAGGCACCGTCTGATCTCCCTCTGTCTTGGTGCCCTTTTCTCTCACTCTGCACCAACCCCCCATCGCAACTTCCTTGTAGGAGGCCAAGTGGCAGCACAGCGAGACCAACAAGAGCCAAACTTAGAAGCATGACTTAATCTAAATGAGCTGTCCTTGCCTGCTCTGTGGTCCCGAAAGCAGAATAATGTCATTCTCCCGAGCTTTTTAACCCCTTCGTGGACATCCTGATGCCCTCATTGCCGTCTCCCTGCCAATATTCCTGGCTCTCCTGTCTTTTTCCTCACTTTGTCACTCTCAGATTCCCTCGTGCTCCTTAGTTTTCCTGTTAGATGATCCAAGCCCCTTGAGCTTGGAAGCTGGTCCAAAATGTGGGCAGGTGCGAGTAGGTGAAGAAAAAGTGGTGAGGATGACTCTGGCAATGTCGCAACATCGGTCTGAGGCAGAAATGAGCCCTCGGAGGAGCAACAGGGTGGTGGGTCGCTGAGCGCGTCCCGGGCCCCTGCAAAATCGCTTGGGAGAAGGACCCCCTCCCGGCTGACGAGGCCATCTGCACAAGCAGTAGTCGGTCATCGTTTGTGGAAACGTTCTTTGTGACACGGAAATGCATTTCCAGTGCCACATCGGAGTCCCCAGCTGAGGCGCTGCCATGCTGGGCCTTGCACAGTGAATCGCTCCAGGAGAAGCTCCCTGTCCGAGACAGGGCCGTGGGTCCTGCCTGCCGCTCCTGCCTCCGGCCGGCGCTCCCATGCGGAGCAAAGCGCCAGGAGGAGCTGGGGGAAGGAGGTGAAGCCGCAGCCCGGGAGCTGACACGAGTCGCCGTGGACTCGGCCCTCGCCGCCTGCAAGCCCAGAGCACTTCTGATAATCACTGCCAAGGCTGCACCTTGCTCCATTCCTCCTGCTCTAAGTCCTCAAGTCTTAAGACACTTTGTTTTCCTGTTCCAAAATCTGTTTCTTTGGTTTGTAAAGATGGTGAGGTTTTATTTTATTTTAATTTTTTTTGCCTTTTTTAATGTAAGATTAATTTATACTCAGTACTGTATTTAAAGTTGTAAAAAAAAAAAAAAAAAAAAAAAGGAAAAAACCACACAATCAACCACATTTCTCTTTCTTTTGTGAGCTGGCTGAAACACAGAAGCACAAACAACCTGCCGTGAGCCAGGCGGGGGTTCTCGAGGTCTCCACTGCAATTTCTAGGACACTTCAGCTGAGATGAGGGCTCGCCGGGGCCGTGCGACGCTCACCCGCCTAGGGTAGGGCAAGCGCTGCCCAGCTCTCTCCTCCGACGTGTTTCCCGCTCCACAGTCTGCTTTGGAATGACTCAGGCTGCGGGGATTTCTTTATCGAAGAGGTCCCCCTTCTTAGCTGCTGGGTTCAGAGGCCCGGCCAGACTTTCCCTGCGCTCTATTTGATCTCCGGATTCCCTTGCTTTAAAGGACTTAGAGCAAATCACAGTGTTTACACTCTTCAAAGCCGTGTAAACAGTTAGCCTATTCCCTCCTTAGTCATATCGTCTAGACAACATCAGTCCTTTCCTCTTTAGGATACCGCCGGGCCTTGTGTTTCCCTTTCTTCAGGGCAGGGGAAGTATTGCGGGCGCGAGGCAGCTGCCTCCTGCCGCAGGCAGCAAACGCAACCACAGGAAAGGCAGCCCCGGGCTTTGCCGCAGCATGTGAGCCAGCGCAGCCTCTGCCCGTGCCTCCCTTTCCAGAGCCTGGCGGAGCACATAGAGCACCCCAAGACCATGGCTTAGCTCTGGGGAACAGGCCCAAGCGGGCACTCGTGCCGCAATGGCAAACCTGGAGAGATGGGTCTGGGTTTTCTCCGGACTATCTTGGACATATAAGCCTGGGACTGCAAGGAGTGCATCTCCCTTCAGTATCCATCGCTTTGGGGTTCAGGGGCTGCTTTGGTGAAGGGAGCTGGAGGGAGGCTGACCCCTTCCTGCAGCTTCCAGAGCACACGAGAGGAAAAGCGCTGGCAAAATCATGGAAAGGATAGCAGTCATATCCCTATTGTAGTTTCCCTGGTGTAGAAATTGCAAGTGCAAACAAAGATTTTTCCCCATGAGACGTTGGTAGTTTTAAGGGCATGCCAGCAGGGAGCCTTGGGGGAGCAAGAGGTGCAGAGGAGGCACAAGACACAGAGGTGTGGGTGCATTTGGCTCACTTTGCTCCTGCCAGGGAGCTGGAGGAATGGCCGGCATCCCACCGGCCGCCCCGGTCCTCCCCTGCTCTCCACAAGCACGCGGCCTCGCACAGCGGTCCGGAGGGGCACGTACAAACCCATCCAAACGCTGCAAACGCATGTGTGTGTCTGCCGCGACTCTAAATGAATAGGTGTTGAAAGAAACCGCGGGCCCGAACACCTTGAGTTAGCGCTGCGCCGGTGCCTCGCGTTCGCTCTCAGCAGCTGCTCCCGCGCCGACTTCAGCAGGGTTTGATTGCAACATCTTGGCACGGATTCAACACAGGTCAGGACAGCGCGTACGAGGACGGGACCCCATAGCACTTCTAAAGACTCGAGCAGGTGTTTTCAATCCAGCCCACAAAGTCAAACTTGGCAAGCAGACACAAAATCCTGCACCTCAACTATGTGCACAGGGAGAAGCCCCCGGAGACTTTCAGCGCGTGGTGAGGGAGGGTTTGCTCCGTGCAGGGTGCCGGCTTGGCTCACCCCGCGCTACAGGTGATCTCTGAAGATCCAGGGAGTCTTGGCAGCTCTCCCTGTTTTAATTGCTGTTGTAGCAATGACTGCTGCTTTACCTAAAGGCCCAGCCTCAGGACATAAGTCATCCAACGGGAAGTTCATCTTTTGTTAAAGAAAAATGCACCTAGCCTTTGAGGGAGTAGAAAGAAACCTCAGAATATGGTCCTTCTGCAGAAACACAGCTTCCAAAAGAGGCAGGCAAATCAAAAAGCGTGTTAAATGGATTATTTATCACACACAAAAAACAAACCCTTAAATTTTAAAGCCAATCTCCAGGCATTTAGTGTGGAGATTTTGCAAGGCTTGAAGCCATTGCATGGACAAATGGAGCAACAAATCAGTTTGCAACAGTTTCCTCCCCGTGCGGAGCAAAGCCTTTGACTATTTGCTTATTTCATTGGTGTCCAAGAATGAGACTGGCTTAAAGTCACCCCCGTGCTTGGCTGTGGCTGGAAGGAAGAGCTTTCTTCAGACTCACCAAGTGCCAAGCCCAGTCCATGGCACTGGGCCCACACAGGCCCTGCCTTCCCCACACTCAGGTTGCATCTTGCTAGCGCAAGTCACGTCCCCCACTGCGGCCACCCCTTCCCATTGCGGCAGCTGCCTGTGCTCCCTGGTTGTCCCATAGGATGCAGGACCTGGGATGGGCTGCGGGCCTCCAAATGTGCCACTCAGCGCTTGTCCAAGGACATCCCCATCTCACTGCCCCTGAGTGAGTGCCAGGTGGGTCCTGCGGGAAAACAGGGCTGTGCCCAGGGGAAAGGGAACACAAAGAAGTACGAAAACAGGAGGAATTTAAAACTAGCTTTAAAAAAATACCCCAAAACTTCTCAAGTAAGTCCAGAGCTCGATCGCGCAGCTGTTCACCCCTTGCCTTCACACAGTCCGTGACCAAATGATGCCGTTCCCCTCCGGGCCGCAATCTGCCCATGACCAAGTGAGTATGTTGAAGACTTGGGAATTTCTCATCTTAAAAGATGTGAAGAAGCTAAGAAGCATCGGCTGTTTCCAGCTTTGATCTCAGGGTTGAAGGAAGGACAAAAAGGGCACGAGGCCCCAAAAGGCCTCATAGGGAGCAGAGGGAACCCCCAACACCTGCAGAGAGCCACGCTTGTGCCTCCAGGGAGGCAGTGCAGATAGCAACTTAAATGACACAGCCTTGAACGTGGTCCTGGAGTCTGCAGGACATTCAGCAGAGGAGCCTGGAGAAGGAATAGACTGAAATATAAAATTACAGCAGGATTTAGGGATGATGTTTTCTCCCGCAGCCAGGCGAGTAGCAATCCAGACTCTGCAGGCACTGCCTACTGCCTTGGTTTTGTCCCAAAAACAGTGACAGGGCCCTGGAGGAAAGCAGACTCTAAGGAAACAAAAAAGTTGTAATTACTAACCCAGTAAAAGAAGCCGTTTACAAGGAATTAAACATCCATCCAAACATTGTGGGGAACCTGGCAGCAGGGAGGTTTGTGGCTTGACAGTCAGTGCACATTTTGAAATGTTCACAGTGATTTTTTTGTTTGTTTTTAGTATGCTGCAACAGCAAAAGCCCGGCAGTGACAGGCAGAGATTGTTTTGCACAGAGATGCTGGGCTCTGTTGCAGGGCTTGCCCTTGCTCTCAAAACACCCAGCTTCCCAAATCCCCCAAATGCCCTGCAAGGGTATTTTCTGCATGAAGAAAAACTTTTATTTTTTTTTCTCCAGACAAATCGCTAGGGCAGAGCCAAGGAAAGAGCAAAAAACCAAGGTGTCAAGAAGTGCTGTTGCTGGCTTGTGCTAGCACATCTGCCTCAATGCCAAGGGACGGGACACGCGGCTCTGCCAGGACCTCTCTTCCCCCAGCACAGAGCCTGCAGCCACACGCACACACGGGGCTGTGAGCGGTGATGTCAGGGACCAAATCAAATGAGATCAGCACAGGAAAAGCTGCGGTTGATGAAGCAAAGCGCGCTCCAGGAGAAAAGCCCTCACCCAGACACGCACGTCCGATCGCAGCAGAGGGTGCCCAGGAAGTGAGTGGCCAAAGGGATTTCACACCCATCGTCAGCTCACGCAGCGATGCAAGAGCCTGGCTCCGTGAGCTGATACCGGCCGCGCTCGCCCCAGCGCACGGGCAGCCCAGCACGAGCGCCCGGGGCCACGCGTGAGTCACACCGAGCGGGCACCCACGCTCCGTGGCCGCCCGAATCGCGCACGTGCCCGTGCGGAGGCGCCCTGCAGCGCTCCCGCAGAGCGTTAGCTGCTCCCAAGGGCTGCTGCGGAGGGCTCGGCCGCAGCGCGATGCTCAGGGAGGCATCTGCCCCTCCGTGAGCATCGCGGGGCCGCGCAACGTCGCGTCGTGGCGCAGCAGAAGGTGCCCGGTGAGCACCCGCTGAGCAGCACTCCCAGCCTGTGCCTGCTGCCAGCCCCGGCCCGGGCCAGGAGCTGCCCCCTGTCAGAGCAGTGGGGCTGCGGGGACAGCCCTGTCCCTTTAACACCCACAAAGCTGCTATTTACATGGAAAAAAAAAGGTTTCCCAGGGACAATGGAAATTGTTTGCATTTCACTATCCACTGAGGAGAGGGAAAGAGAGAGAGAGAGAGAGAAGAGACCTTCCTTCCCTCCAACAGGTTCAGGAATTTTTTCCGCTAATCAAGAAGAAAAACAAAAAAAGTTTGTGCTGGGGAGGCGGGAGGGGAGGAAAAAGGGGGACTCCCTGGGGTCCCATAAACCCAATGGCCACGAGCAAAACACCGCAAGCCAATGCTGGAAAGTCTGAGGCAGCGCTGGCTGATGTCGCGTGGCTGCAGCGCAGCTTGTGCTAGTGAGAAAGGCTCTGGCCGCTGCCGGCACCCGGGCCCTGCCGACCGCCGGGCTCATGGCAAAGGAAGGGAGCCGGGTTTGTCAGAGCTTCCTTAGCTGAGCCCTGTTCACCTGGAGGCTGAGGCAGGACACAGCTGCTTTCCAAAGGGCTGGAGTCCCCTCTGGTCCTTTCTATTTGAGCTTGGCGCACAGGGTGCTCTCCTGGCTCGGCTTCGACTGGTGCAAGCACCTTGCTAATCGATAAAGCCGTTTCCCAGTGCAGCCTCCTTCAAGTGCATTAAATGAAACAGAAAGGAGCAGCTGGACGGGATTTACAGTTTTCCTCCGTGATACGTATTTTCCCTTTTCCACGGATAGTTCCAGCGGGGAAGCTGCAACCTATTGTTATGCTTATTTATTTACTTAGGTTTTGTGGATGGTTTCAAAGCTCATGGCCAGGAAGGAGCAGCCAGATGCTGCAGTGTGGGAGAGAAACCCTGTCCCAGTTTCCCGCTCTGGATGTGCACACCAGAGCCAGGTGCCTCTCCTGCAGACATGGATCTTGGGCTCAGGGCTGACCTGGCCCATTCCCTTCTCTTCCTGCTTCAACCTAAGCCCTGCCATCAGAGGGAAAGCGGGATATGGGGCTGCATGCTCAACCCTGTGAGGTTTTCCCAAGTGACAGGCTGGCTAACTGAAGTGGTTCAGGTTAAGCAGTTTCCTTTCGTTTTGGAGACAGCACTGGGTTGAGCGGATGGATGCAGGAGAAGCCCTTTAAGCTTAGAAAAGAGAGAGGAAGAGCCAGGGAGAGGAAGAGCAGGGACTGTGCAGTGTGGGTCCCAGAGGAAGGACAACCTGCAGCAGGGGCTTTTTGCCAGCTGGAAAGCATCAATATTTATGGCTGTAGATTAAAAGCCTTTAGAGAATCTGTGTCCAGGAAGCAGAGACACTCAGACAGCAACCAGTGGGAACTGGCAGCTCCTGCCGTGCCCACCTCCATGCTTCACCTGCTGCGTAGATACAGCCCAGGGACCAAAGGCATCTTTGCTGGAAGCACTCCTGGCACACAAAAGCAAACCATCACAAACCCGGCATGCAGCTGTCTGCAGTGCTCACTCTGGGATCTCTTGCTCAGGCCACACCAGCCCAGTAGGGCAGAGCAGGCCATGGCAGCTGGATAAGGTGCACGCACAGGGATGGAGGATTTGGAGAAGCTCTCAGATTTTTTTTTTCTTCATTTGGCTACTACTCAAAGATAGAAACATGGATAGATAACCCTGCATGCACAACCAGGACTAGAAGTGCCCAGATGGGATTACTGCATTCAGAAAAGCTGGTCTACCACAAGCTCCTCACCAGTGTTTAATGGGCTGATGGGACCCACCAGCATCCCTAGCAGAGCTTGCATTGAGACGTGGGAAGGACAGGCAGGACCTAAACCTCTACTGGGACAAATGCTCAATGATTTGGAGGTGGACAAGCAGGAGCCCGATGGCATCCAGATGTCTACGCTTGCCTATGGTTGACATCATGTAATGTGTCCTCAGGGGGATATAAGTGGTCACCACAATGTCTTAATTTCAGTGAGCAACAAGCTCTGACACTGCTCAGTTGTCAGGGCCAGACTCCCTGGGACACGAGACACCAGATAAGAAGGGTCACGGCACAGAATTTTGACAACATCAGGCCTGCTCCGGGCACAGATTTCTGCATCTCAGGCGTTTTGTTTTCCTCATCCCCCTCTCTCACCCAAGGACCCGCCTGCCTGCCAGGAAACCTGGTTGGGGCAAGCGTTTTGCCAGCTGGCTTAGGCACGCACCAGCAATTGCATCCTGCAACTGAAAGAGGAAATCTCAGTCCCGGCTATTTCCAACCTCTATTGTTAGTTGCTCAACTTATGCATTATACAGACAAGTTGCAACACTATGCATCTGCTTTCAGACATTTAATTTTAGCATCCCAAGAAGGATTTCTGGTATCAAGAAAGCTCAGTTCTAAGGAAAGAGGAAATCTGTGATACTGGCGCTTCATTTTGAGCATAAAAGGAAGCATATCATTCAAATGATCTAACAGATTTCATCATTGGAGCTGTTATCTCAGGAAAGTCCAAAGAATCCCTGGTGGGGATTTCCCCTTTCCAGGGACATAGGTGGCCCAGGTGCCCTCAGAAGGGTTAATGTCCCTGGAGCTTGGTGTACCAGAGCAGGTTTCTTCGGAGTTTTTCTGGGCCACGCTTTGCTAGTGAGCGCTTGACCTCGATACAATTTCTCCTATGGAATCAGGATCCTTACATTATATGTATTTATAAAACATTAGTTAATGTTATCCAAAATCTTCCCCCCTTTTGCCCACCAGCACTCTCCTCAGCCTATAAAAGGCTGCTTGGAAGGGAGGTGAATCTAAGCCGTTAGGAACGCGGTGCCATAAACAGGAAAGCCCCTCGCGCCTGGCTCCGAGGGAAGCCACTACACAATAGTGAGCGCTGAGCTCAAAGCAAACAAATCCTCCCTGTCTGCTCCTGCACCACGTACCTTTCTGCAGCTTGGCTTAGCCCGCTTCCGTGGCGGAGCAGAAAAGCCATCTTCACTGGGAATAAAGTGCACAGCGACCGTTCCCTGCGTAGGCAGGACGTGGGACGGAGAGGACCTGCCTCTCTGCACGCCGAGCTGAGCAAAGGCAGCTTCTGGAGGGCGTCCTGCAGTGCCCTCTCCCCCTGAGGGGCTCTCACACCAGAACTATGGCCTTACAGCAGCCACCAAAATCAGAGGGGCTTCGTGGTAAGAGTCCCAACAAGCACCCAGGAAAAAGCATCACATAAACCACCCCCCACCAGCTTTTCACCCCTGCTGCTGCAGGTGAGGCTCACATGCCTGAGGGACATGCACAGCTGTGGGTCCCCATGTCGTGAGCTGAACCTGCACCTGGGCACAGTTTTCTACAAGGTGCTCCAGGGCCTTGAGTCCCCTCAGGAGCTTCTGCCACAGACCTGTGCATCACCTGTGCTCTGGGATGCAAGACACGATCCCAGCTGTGTCACAGCAGCACCCTCGGGAGCTGCGAAGCAGAGTCCTGCTGGGACTCCCTCGAGAGCCTCCCGCAAGCCTTCCCAGTGCTCAGGGACATTGCTGTGGTAGCTGCTTCCTAAAATGCAGAAATAAGCACCCTTTTTTTGAAATCTTGCAGATATAGCTCTGCTTTCAATTCCTCAAAAATTTAGCCACTTGCATGTGACAAGAGGCATTGTCCTCTTTCCGCCTTGTCTCTTCCCTCTCCAAGCACACAAATGTGCACAACCAGTGATCAGATTTGGGGAGCCTGGTTCTTGTCCTTTATTAAAAAAAAAAAAAAGAAAGAAAGAAAAAAAAGCTATCGTGTGCGGGAAAAAAAAGCTATCACGTGTGCGCGTTTCATTGAGAAAGTAACAAAACCGCGGCAGACTGTGCAAGGAGAAAGACAGAAACTGGAGAATGCAGAACAGGGGGACATTTTAAAGAAAGACAGAAAGGCAATTCCTCTTTTCCCAAGCACCTTGTTGAGCAAGACTCCAAAAATCTTGAAGTGACCGTGGGACGAAACAATCATGACGTTACGCTGGCCCGCACTCAGTGTTTGCTCTGTTTTGTTGTGTCAATGAACAAAGAAGGTAATGAAAAAAGAAGAAAAGAAGGAAAGAAGGAAGGAAGGAAAGAGCTATCCCTGCTATGATATTCCCTTGCCAAATTCTGGCTCACCTCTGAAAATGCAAAGGGGCCCTGAGTAGCTGGGCCAGCTGCAGGCCAGGGGCATCCCCGGGCTTTGCGCCTCATTCCCATGGTGAAGAGGACTTGGAGGAGGGGTTGGAGCCGCTCTCTCTGGTGTCCTCGGGAGCGGGGGCAGTGCTGTGGGCAGGAGAGGCACCAACAGGTGCAGCGTTGAGCTCTGGGGCAGGGGGATGTACCGAGCATCCTTTGCCTCTCTTGGCACGGGTGAAGAGCACAATTTGGCTGTAAAATCGGGGATTATGGCTTCAAAGGACAAGTGAAGAGAAAGAGGAAGGAGTAGGAAAAACGTCTGCTGAGAGATGAACACAGCCCCACAAACAAGGGCCGCTTCTACTCTGGTTCTGCTGCTCCCCGTGGCTCCCCACCAGGAAAACCAACAAGACTTTCTCACCCTGTGAAACTATCAGCTGCAAGATCTGGGCATTAATATGTTTTTTTGGTCATCCAGGGTGGCCGAGGGCAGGGCATGGAGACTTGGCAAGACCCAAGAGCCTTTCATCTTGCAGTGGGCTCCCCCGGCTGCAGGGCGAGCTCCATCCCGATGCACCACCGCCGGGTCTGTGTGTGCGGTGGGGCACACACCACCCTTCCTGCACTCGCTGGAAAAGGATTTCCCAAGGCACAGCCTGGAGAGCTGAAACTGAGGGACAGGTGCCAGAAACAGGGCCAAGACCAGCAGCAAAAGAGCTGCTGAGGGGACCAGGCCGCCTCCGTCTAGGGGCCTGGAGGCCTAGGAGGGCACCAAAGAGGATTTAATGACAGGAAAGGGGTGCAGCAGAGCAAGCTTTTCTCCTGTCTTTGAACAGGGAGATCCAGGTCCCTGGTCCCTGAGCCCAGTCTCAGCTCTGGCACAGAGAAATCACCTGTGGCGACAGGGAGCAGCTCATTCCCAGGGGGTCATTCCAGCCCCCTGTGTCCCCACGTGCCTCCCACCGGGCACGAGGGAGCTGATGCTTGGGCACGGCCGATCCGGCCGCAGGTGGTCGAGGTGGCAGCGCGGGGGTGCACCCGCTGAGCTGTTTTGCAAGGCTCCAGGCTGCGGGCAGGAATGCCAGGAATGCAAAATCCCGGCACACTGACCCCCCCACCAGTCCCGCCACGGCGGCCCACCGCTTCTGTGTCCTAGAACAGGATATTCGCCCGAGCGACACACACTCACACACGTCTTGTTATCAGGAAAAAACACTCAGTCAGCGTCTGGAATTGACGCTGATTAACCGTACGGCCACCAGGCCTTCCTCCGGGGCAGGCAGGAGAGCGCCCCTTCGCCCCGGGGGAAAAGGGCAGGAGGAGGCAGCGGCTTGGCCCTCCCTGGGGAGGGCTGGGTGTGAGCGACGAGTGACAATAACCCTCAGGCAAAGCGTTAGCCCAGGGGCGCTGGGTCGCTCTCACCTCTCCATCCTGCAGGATCCCCTTCCTGGGAGATTCCCATGCTGGGGATAAGGAGAGCTGAAATTCCCGGAATGGCACTCAAGCCTCCTGGCAGTCTGCTTGCTTTGGGGCATGGAGAGGGGCTGGCTCCCACGCCCCTCCGGACCTACTCCCGCTTCGGGATGCAGGGAGCCGGCAGCAGCCCTCGCCGGAGCGGCTCTCCCCCCGCTTGGCCGCGCTGAATCACATCAACACGTCTCATTTCCAGAACGGGCCCTACAAATACGTCCTGTCTCAGGTAAACAGGATCTCGCTGCGCTGCCTGACCTTGTTTACCTCCCCGAAAGAATGCGATTGGAATTTTTTTTCTCCCCCCCCCTTTTATTTTTTTCCTTTTCGCTCTCTGCGCGGCGGGGGCCGGTGAGTCACGGCGCAGAAATGCGCGCTCTGACTCACGCCGCTCGCGCCCGGCCTCCCGCCGCCGCAGCCGCTCGAGGCCCCGCGCGCACGGAGCCGGTGCCGGTGACGCAAGGCGCGCGGCTCCATGCGCGCGGCTGCGCCGGGCCCCGCTCGCGGCGCTGCCGCAGGAAGCCCGGCCTGGTGCTCGGGCAGCCCGTGTGCCAAAACACAGGAAGCGGCGCTGAGGAATTACCGCGGGCAATTGTCCGCGCCGAAAACACCGAACAAAGCAAGGAGGGCTGCGCTAGAACAATTGCCCCAAAGAAAAGGAAAAATACATTTAAAAAAAAAGAAAAAAAAAAGAGGTTAACGGAGCTGGCCCGGGACCAGGCCCCTTGTTTTCGTTTCCCAACACAATGCACGTTAAATAATACTTCCTTCACGCAACAAGGCCCTTGTGGGCTGTTTTGTTTTTCTCCTGCGCCAAGCAGGGGTCCGTCTGTGCTGATGGCTCCTGGCTCGGGAATCTCATTTCTTCAGCGCTGCTCCTGCTCCCCTCCTTGTAAACCTCCCATTCCCAGCTCCACTTAGGAGCAAGGAGAGCTGGGCACATACAAATACAGGCACTAGCCTTGCCACCCCGTGCTGCATGGCCGTGTTGCCTGATATCCCTTGCCCACCGCTTTCATGCAGGCAATGAGGGTGTCTTCAGTGTTTCTAATAGGCAGGCTCGTATTTTACAAGACAGCTGGAGATCGCTGTGCTGGCCCAGATACGCCATGAGACTCTGAGGGCAGGAAGACGAATGGGAAGAACATCAGTAAGGCCATTCCTAGCACTGGTGGAGACTCCTCATGAGTATATGGCCTCTCGGCTTGCGCAAGCTTTGTCTGCAAGAATGGTTTGGGATCAAGGTAGGTTTTTCTCTTCCAGTAGGCACCCAGTCAGTCCCTGTTATGTCACAGCAAAAATTACAGGTAGGCATACAGCAAAAACACTAAATAAGACTTCAGAACACAGCAGTCATGTGATACATGTTGATCGATTGCCAGATTAAATAAATCAGGGTAGCAAAACAATATACAAGGGGTGAACAGCTTCTTGCTCATGACTTTTCTGGCTAGCTTTCCAATTTAGGCAAGAGGAAACCCTATTACCTGCTCCTTCACTCTCCAGTCTTCAGTTCCCATTGGCTTCTGTTCAGCTTTCTTTTTCTTGGGGTTTTGCTTTCAAATGACCAGGTTACTGGTGTTCCGCTGACTATGCTTAAATGTCTCTGTCATGCAGAAAGCCAAGTAAAACTATTTTTATTGGTTTTGTTTATTTTAAATTCTTTCCTCACCATGCCTCTTGTTTGTTGGCAGTTTCAATCGACAATAATCAAGGGTTTATTCAGATCAGCATCTCTTTGTATGAAAATTATTGAGATTTTTCACTAAATATCAGGTGCAAGAAAGAAAGAGGAAAAAATGCTGTACTTGAGCAGTTTTTTAAAAGAAAAATGGGATTTTTTATGCAAAACGGCATTACTTCACCTGTGAACCCGTTCCTCCAAATTTCTGTTTTCTTACGTGATGACACAGGCTGCAACATGAACCTTTGGGCTGCCGTGGTCCAGTTGTTCACAGGTGCTGCCAGCCATGTCGCAGCTCTGTTCCCTGCACTGTCACACCAGAGAAGCAGCCCCAGGCTTGCCCACAAGGCTCAATACTCAGTCAATAGCACATGCAGATGACAAGCTTTGACTCCAGCACCAGAAAAGCGGGCAATGCACTATGGTAGAGCAGCAAATGGCAAGTATGAGCGAGCATTTGTCATACACGTCCACTTACACTCACTGACACTGCAAAATTTATCAGGGAAGAAGTTTGAATAAACAAAAAACGTCATACTTGGGTTGCTCCACAACAGAGACATTTAAATATAGTCAGTTGGATGCCAGTGGCATTGTTATTGGGAGCGAAAGTCCAACGGACTAATTTGTTTCAAGGATTTTTTCTGTGCACTGACAGATTGAGGCAAGGCAGAAAAGCCACATCTGCAGTTACACTTTCTTATGCTGTCTGGGCTCAGATGTCAGGTGCTGCCCAGGGCGATATGTTTTTGTTGTGGGCTATAAAAATACGCGTTGTGAGGGTGGCATCTTCTTGTCACTGCTTTGACTTGTCCTTCTCCTTAAGCTAAACATGCTCCTTACTACGGTACGTATACATTGTCAGTCACAACAGCGTTCAGGGTAGTGTCTCCAGCAGTGAAAGACATTTTCCGAGCAGATGCTACTCAAGCCAAAGAAGTGTTGGAGGTGGATTAGTGGGAAGTCTTAGGGAGGAATTGGGGGAGAGCTGTGAAGCGGCATGCAGCCCTGCAGAAGGCTGTGCATTTGTACATCCCACGCAATTGCTTTGCTCTCCACGTGTGCCTCAAACCACCCACCCTTGGAGGTAACTCCAATCACTCACCTGGAGAACAAGCCTACCTTCTTAGCCAATGGTGGGATTCATCTCACAGCAGAGACCTAAGCATTGGCTCCAAAGTCTCACGCAGGGAGGTATCTCACCTCCCTCAATAGTCAACAGAGAGAATAGGGCATGTCCAGAAAGAGATTCAACTCCCTGACTTACTTTTTTTCAGGTCAGGATAAATCATGCTGTGGCAGTGCAGGACTCTCTCCTTTGTCTGGAGAATGATATAAGGATGGCTGGTGTTCCACTGCTTACTTTTTAGTCAGCCTAATTTAAGATGCTTAATTTTCTGCTGGCAAGCAGCAAGCACAGTGGATCCCACCTCTGGAGAACAATGTACCAGTGTATGACAAGCAGCAGCAGGTCCAGGAACACAGCTCTTCTCTTGATTTATGCAGCTACAGCTAGTGCTAAAATTTGATCAGAGGAACCACAACCTCAGCAAAATCCAGCTTGCTCAGCATGCAGAGCATGCCTCATCATCCGGCAACAGTGTCAAAGAATATATCCCTTGGAGATCTTGAAACACAGAGAAAAGAGGAGCATGGGCTTGCAGCTTGCTTCTGAGCATTGGGTTTTCCATGGCTCTGGCAGGGCAACTGCTTTTACGAGGTGCCAAACCTTTGGCAATTCACCATCCCTTGATAAAACACATAAAAACATGGGAGAGCCAAAACCAAATATTCAGCCCAAGTTACTGTACTTATGTGCTCATGCCCTGTGGAAGCAACCGGCTTGACTGTGTTTGACTCTATGTCCGGTTCAGCCACCACAAACAGCTCTCAGGGGCTCTGAGAAGGGCCCTGTTGATGGATGTCCCACCTATCAGCAAACGTTTGGTGGAAACTTTTATCTAGTGAAATGTTTGCTGCTTGGCCTCTACCACTAAGTGAGCAGGTGCTGGAGGTTGTTTGGCTAGCTGATTAAACAAATAGCAGGGTTTCCTGCCAGGCCAAGTGAAGTCAAGTCTTTCAGAAGCCTCGTCCCTTCAAGTTTATCAGGCAGCATTCAGCAACTCTGTTAGAAGGCAGTTACAACAACACAACTGGAAGATTTGGATGGCTTAAGGAGTGTGATACATTCCATTTTGAGGCATAGTACATAATTCTGACATGAGCCCTGAGGACTGCCACATACTCAGCTTTGAACATCCCCAGGAAAACACTGACCTGCTAGGATATAGCAAGGGATATGTGTGCAATAGAATAGCCCAGGCTGTCTCCATAATTCTCCTAATGTGCTCTTCAAACCATTTTAATGGTGCTCCCAGCTCAAGCATGGAGATGGGACTTGGCTGACAGTGTGACTACTCAGGTGTAAGCCTGCTGAGAGATGTCACACCAGATTGTCTTACTGTCAAAGTAGCCGTGAAAATGACCACCTACTATAGCAACCTGTCATGGCCAGCCCTGCCCTATGGTTGATGTAAATGTTCTATCTGGTTTGGGATAAGATCCTCCTTACTTGGAAACACCTCTATTTTCTCCCATACTTGAACCTGATTTGTGGCTGCTCCGTTCATTATAAGGGCTCTTGAAATCATTTAACTGAATGGCAAAGGGCAGGAAGAGCCCATTTCAGTCACGGAGGCATGCACACATCCGTGGTTTGGAAGCTGCCAGGCTGATCTGCGTCACAGCAAATGGGCACCTCTCCCTGGTTCAGTGATCTCGGACGGCAGTTAGGTGAGCATTTTTGAGAGGTGAGGTAAGACACTATCCCATTTATCCGTTATGCTCCAGCTCTTCCTAATGAGGTCTAAACCTCCTGCAGATGATGCCGAAACTACATTGAAAGCAAGATTACCATTCAAGTGAAGTTTAGAACATCAATATTAAAATCCAAGATTCAAAGTGCTGGACTGGTGAAGTCACAGCATTCGTACAATAGCCTTGGGCTAAGACAGTCTGTGACCAAATAAGTAGGACTCCCTGAATCCCGTCTTCTGCTTGGGTCACAAGTTTTCTTGCAAAAGGCAGAGCACCCAGGGGAACACAAGCTTAACTTTGGCCCATTGCTGCTGTTATCTTCTGTGAATGCAGCTATCAGATATATTTCTATATAACTCATTCAATACGTGGCCATATAACGTCCCCATTACCACTTTTTTTTTTTAATATATTCCTCTTTATCGTATCTACTCCTACCATCACTACACATGATCAGGTGGAGCTGCAGCAGGCTACTTTGAGATGAGGCCTTTTGTTAAATGGAGCAACACAAGGCAGCAAAACTAAGTCTCTGACATGTGGTGGTGAAATATGAACTGTGGGAACGGGAAAGCAAGTGGTGTGGGAAAAGAGATCACACCCTTGCTGGTGGATTAATGCCCCACTTCTACTGGAGTTTTGTGTCAGGTGTACGTATGTATTGACTGTTTTATGGTGTCATCTGTAAGGCCAATGTAGTTTCCCTCCTTTATTAAAATGTTTACTGTTTAGCATACACTTACTGGTTGGCAGTCTTCCTGGCATAGACTTGTAGGCTGCAGGATCAGTGACTCTAAAGAACACTCTTTTTTTTTTTTTTTAGGGGTTTTAGTTGCCCATTTAACCAAATCACCTCAAGAACCATCTTTTTTTTTTTCTTTTTTTGCTAGATTTGCAAGTTTACAGAAGATTTTTTGTCAGGCACGCTAAACAAACAGATTTCGTTAAAAACAAACATAAAGATGCCAGAACTGCAGATATTTCCTATGAAAACTTCATAAACTGCAATCTAACCCTGTAAAATCTTGGGTGGGAAGCATTACGGAATACTCAGAAAAACAGGAACGTATGCTTCATTTTAAGCCCATTACAGAAAGCAATGACTTACTCGGTCACGAGGACCCAAAGCTAATATCATTCTCTAGATAGTAACTGCTGTATCTAGTACTGCTCAGCACTGTGCATAAATAGAAGTCAGCAGAAATCTATCCAGACAAAAGACAAGATTTTTTTTCTGATGTCATTCAGGAACCCAGACATGGCTCTTGAGCTGCAAATGTCCCGTTGTGTCCCAACAGTGACACCTCTGCGAGAGCTCCCTGCTCAGCCCCTTTCTCCCAGACACCTGCAGTTTTCTTTGAAGAAGGGACAGGGCAAGAGTTTCCCAGAGACATGTCAGGACGCAGAGGGAAAAGCTGAGAAATGGATTCTGTCAACTTGAAATACAGTGACACCTTCTGCCCCCAGCCCTTAAAAATAAAAAAGAAAATAAAAAAGAAAGCTTAATTTTTTAGCTTTAAAAAAAGTATTTGGCTGAATCTGTAGACCAGCTGCTTCCTACATAAATAAGAGGCATGCGTGGTGTGCAGAAAAGAATATTTGACATTCCTAATCAATTAGATAAGGGGAAAAACAGGCCATTTTCCCATTCAAAATAAAATTGTCGTGGTGACTTTGGATTTCAAGGACATTTATCTTTCAGTTTTGGACAGGGGAGCACTGAGTTGGCCGCAGGTTGCTGGCCCGGCGTTGGGGATCAGCTAAGCTGCCAGCTGGGACAGAAGAGCTGGGCACTGCACAGGAATAGCCGTGCCGGTTTCCTTTGGAGGCAGGTGTGCCTCAGGAGAGCTGCGAATAAGCGTGTTTGTGAGGATTGAGCCAGGCCTGGAATAACCAGCAGCACTGGGGGAAGAGAATTAAATCACTTCAACCAAATTATGCAAGGGAAGCGCTCCCAGAACTTGCCCGCGCTCCCCTTGGCGTTGGAAACTTGTATAAACATTTGCCCAGAAAAATGCCAAGGAAATCAAGGTGAGGAAATAAGTGGCTTGAGGGGTTTACCAAAACAAAGGCGCTTTCCCTACCTGGTTCATCTCAGGATGTTGTAGTGGAAAAAAAGCGCAAACCCATATGGGTTGGGGATCTTGTGCTCAGAAGCACTGCAGGTTCCAGCCCTGTGGCAGAGGTGGAAGGCAGAGAAGCAGCAGCACCGTGCTGGGGCCGCTGCCTCCACGAGCCCTGGTTTTACCCCAAACCCTTTGGTCCCTCTGGGGCGATTACTGCTGAGATTGGGCATGGGAGGCTGCAGCAGAAGTCTTGATTGCTGCTGCTTTGCTTTTGCAATACCAGCTCCAAGCCGTTCCAGGATTGTCAGGACAGTGTGTTTCCCCAGGAAAACATACGCAAAAAGTGCAATAAAGCATCTGAGCCTCCAAACGCCAGCCTCGACCTTGAGGAGCCCTCGAGAGCCTGCGCTCGCCCGTGAAATCACAGGCCTACAGTGCCACCTAATGAACAGCCGCTTTTCTGGGGCCAAGCTGCCACAGAGAGAAGGGGTTCTGCAGGAATCAGCTCTCCTGCTATAGGCCCTGCAGCAGGATGCTCTGTGCGATGGGGATTGCAGCTCGTCTGTCCCCGGCCTCCGATCACGCAAGGTTGGGGTCTGCAGTGAAGAATTGCTTTAAGCTATCGACTCAAAGATTTGTTCTTTAGCGGTTTGGGCCATCTGGCAGACATGCTTGCACCTAGGCCTGGGCGGGAGGCAGCCAGGAAAGCTGGTTGTTACCGCTCTGCCTCTCAGCGATACGTGCTGGAAGGGAGCCCTTTCGTGAGGAAGCGCCACATGCGAGACACACGTACCAGGGAGGGGAGACGAGGGCGGTTCGTAATGCATTTCATCCATCTCCCAGTGTTTCCCAATGCAAGTCAACAGCAATACTGAGAAGAGAATAATTTCTTCCTCTGCATCACCTGCTGCAAATGCTGCTTCCAGGTGACAGGGCAGAGAGCTGGCACAACGGGCAGTGCTGCAACCCACATCCTCCTCCTAGCACCGCTGTTTTGCTCCCCACGCTCCACCAGAACTCGAGGGGAGGGACAAGCTGCAAAATGTCATTTTTCAAAAGGCAGAGGCTGAGCTTCCATGGATTGGTGGGAACAGTGGTTACGCCATGACATTTAGGAAAGTCTCTGAAGAGCCAAGAGGACATTACCTCAGGAAGAAACCAGCTAGTCCTCAGGTTTTTTTTCATAGAAAATCAACTAAGAACAAGAACAAACGGTCTCCATAAAGTGTAACTGGCATCGGTGGCAACCTCTGCTTTTCCAGACCTGGGGAGCAAGACAGACAGTGCCTCTAGGGGCTGCATTCAGCCTTGCAGCCTCGGCTGCTATAAAGAGCAGATTCAGGCACCTGAAGAGCAAATCGCCAGGGCAGGAGGCTGCCCAGAGCCAGCAGTCACGGAGGGTTTTGGAGCCCCTTTCCCTCCCTGCTGCTTAGAAGGTGGTGCCTTCTAAGGCACCAGGATGCCTAAGGCCTACAATGCCTGAGCATTTGTCCCTCTCCTTCATCCACCTCCCCCTTCATCTGCCAGGGCCAAGTGCCCGGCGGGGAAGAGGTCTCTCTTCCACAGGCTCTGCACAGTGTGTGGCACGTGCGTAGCTGCACAATCAGGGCCCTCCCCAGAAAGGAGGAGGTGACCTAAGGATTCTCCTCAGCCCACAAGTACTGAGGCCTTTTCGCCTTTTCACCTGGTCCTTTGCACCACCTCAGTTTGCCCGACCCAGGAAATTGCAGGCTAGCAGGAAGCTGGAAGCATGAAGGCAGGGATGGAAGATTTGTGGGGCCAAAGAGATTCAGGAAGGAGGATCCCCTTCAGCATTGGAGTCTGGGCACTCAGCAGGGATTGGAGCATTTTCTTACCTGCTCTGCTCCCAGTGATTTTCATTTTTACCCAGTAGTTATCCCATGCAAAATTCAGAGCCAGGGCAGGGAGCAGGGAATTTCATCAAAGCAACAGTCCTCCACAGCAATCAAACAGTAACTGCACTGTAGCCTTATCACAGCGGGACCTGAGAGACACCAGTGTGGCACAATGCGGCGCAGGGTGTTGTGGCACGGCACGGCGTGGTATGTCTGCGAGCGCTTCCTAGCTCGTGCATCCCGCAGGAATGCCCCGGATGCGCCCTGCCCTCAAAGCCGGGTCTCTGCCTCCGGCACCAGAACAGGTGATCTCAACATGAGCGCCAAACAAGTCAAGTCTTCCAAAAACCCACATTTTCTGTGTGCTCCAGGCATGAAGAACTTATGCACATGGCCCCATTTGGCCCCTGTGTTGTGGAAGAGCTGGAGGCATGTGAAAAGGAAGCGTTTTAGGACTGGACATGCTGTAGGCAGGAGGTGCCAGAATGCAGGGGGGTGGCAGGGACCTCTGCTGCCATGGGAGCCTTGTACGTGAAGGTGGACTCTTTGCAAGATTTAAGCAGCTGAACAGCTGAAAATATTTCTGCAGAAATACTGTAGTATATGTATCGAAGATTTATAATTTGTCCAAATAGGGCCAGAGTTTCTTTAAAACAACAAAATGAATTAAAATTAATTAAAACAAAAACAGCAACAACAACAAAAACAAATTCACTGAAACCATAAAAAAATGCATATTTTTAAGAGTACTTGTTTTCCCTTGCCAACCCACATTTCAGATCTAGGGTTCAGAGCACAGAAAATCCTACTGCACCTTCCCAGAGAGAAAGTTATCAAAATGTGGTGCTTTGTGTACCAAACCTGTGTACTTTGGTCTGGCTGTTACACAGAAGTATTGAACATTCAAAGTGGTCTGGAGAGAACAGCCTGGCTCTCCAGCCAAGAGTTTGTTTTGGGAAGTAGAGATCTGCATTTCAGCACCTTCATGAGGAACATTTTATGCATTTCACGTGACTTGGGGACTGGGGAAAAATGTACACGCGTGCTAGGAACAGCGACTAGGACACAGATCTCCCCTTGTCCAGGCAAATAAATGAGATGTGTCCCACGGTGACCTGTTCCCTGGCTCAGCTAAATTCTAATTTTTCTTGCACCAAGCACAAACAAGGCATCTTCAGCGGGTGAGTATGTGCCCAACCACCTTGCTCCTGAGACAGATAATAACCAAGCATCGAGGGTAGTCTCTGAGAAGATGGGATTTCACAACCCATCGCTGTTCTGCAGACAGAAGAGAGACTGAACCTTGATGACGAGCATTGCTGCAACTGCTGAGCTATCTTTGACAAGTAACAAAACACCATGTCCTCTTTCAGTAGCATTTTCAAAGAAAAACGGTTGCCGCTGTGTTCTGCACTGATCCAGCCCTGGGAACCAGCTGAGCTCTTCAAGGAAGACTGGGAAGAAACTCCTAGCCTGTCGTTCCCAGTCACACCTGGCCGCAAGCCAAGATACAGAGGAAAGCTGAGTTGCCCACCAAGCTGAGGTGACTCTAAGGGACAAGTGCCAGCTGTGTGGTGCTTTGAAGATTCCAGTTTTGGATTCAGTGCTTACATTTAGCCTGTTCTCCAGGCACCTCAGATCTGCAAAAGGGAAGAGAAATTCTGAGTGTTCTGAAAGAAACAGGATCAAATACTAGCATAGAAAATGGCTACATATGCCTTGTAATGGGTGGAGAAATCCCATGCTGGCTAAAAGGGCTCAGGGCAGTCCTGACCCAGAAAGAAAAATGAAATAGATCCAACAGAAGGTGTTTTTCTTCTTAGCAAATACCAACCAAAGATCTCAGAGGTGAGCCAGGCTTAAGTTAAACAATCTTGTCTACCCTCCAGGACTGGGTTCCAAGTCTATCTTGGCCAAAGCAACAGGGCTTCAGTCTCTGTTTTGCTTGTGTGTCTTGTGCACAGGTGACTTTCTTCACTGCTCTGCACTGGGGCTGTGGTCAGCAGGTCACCAGATGCTGGGAAACCCCTGTGCTCAGCAAGGGTCAGAGCCAGGGTGAGGAATGCATGGCAAAAGCACAGCTTTAAATGCATCATTCCCTGGCTCTGGGTAAGTCAGGGGGCCACCAAAGTTACTGCAGAGGGCAGCTGCATTCTTCCCATGGGTGTTAAAAATAGTAGTCAAGATGGTCCAGACACTGAAGTGTTGTTTTTTTTTTTTTTTTTTTTTTTTTCCTGGTGTCCTTGGGCTTTACTGCACTGAAGGACTACACATCCCATCCGGGCTTTGCCGTGCTTCCAGCCACCTCCTCTTGCTGAGCCCGCTAATGCCTCTGGCTGGGCTGGCCAGGGCAGCACTGACCTTGACAATGTGCTGACAGGCTTTGATGTGTGACACTGCCTTGTGTTTTGTAATGCGCTTTGAGGATGCGTACCAGAACCATGAGGACGCCTACCAAAACCACAGTCTGCATGTAAAGCAAACCTGTAAGGGCAGAGGAGAGGGTCGAGGGCCATCTACTGACAGCCAAAACGTAAAGCACCGCACAGAGATAGGCAAATTCAGCAATAAAGCCGCGTACTGCAAAAAGCATCAACAGTGCTGCTCTTCCCTGCTGCCAGCTCCTGGGACATTATGGAATCATGGCAGCATCGTGATGCCGGGCTGCCAAATCTTGTCTCTACTGCAAGGTCATTTCTTGGAGCTTCATCAGACACCATTTCTTCAGGGAGCTGCTCCGTTGTTTTGAAGCTATGCTGATCGTTGCTGCAGTCTTCTGGGGGGAAAATGGTTGGCAGGATTAGGCTTTGTAGAATATAAATGACCATATATATATATTTAGTATTAATATAAGTGCCTGTATCAACGGCAAGCTGGATCACTTAATCAGACTAGCAGCAATTAAAATGGTAATTTTTCTGTACTGGATTCTACTTGCAATTTTTGCTCAAGTAAAACTCTTTGAAGTTAATTGGAAATTTGATTAAAGGCTCCTGGATCTGGGTCTGTGAATTTGTACTAAGGAAGGTTCAATATTTGCTTTGGCTTCTTGCACATGGAGTTCACTGTTATATAATAGTGCAACTGTACAAGCAGTCATAACAAGAATATCTCCCATAAAGATTTCTGTAATCTAGTTCTTGAAATACTGTTGTCTTTTATCACAGAATGGCTTTTAAAGTACTGTTGAAACAGGCTTGAAGACCTGAAAAAATATAATTGCTTAAATTGTTTGTCTTAATTATTTCTGGTCCCCTAAGTGACTTTGTTACATTCACTTACCAGTAATTCAAACGCTTGGACAGAGCGGAAGGCGAGAGATGTTCTTGCTCTTTGCCATTAAGAGTTCGGCTTCTGGCTGTCAAATCAGGAAAACTATTTTAATTACATTATAACCATTTTTAGAGAGACGAGTAACTGTGCTGCAATAACAGCTTTAAAAAGTAACATTCTTGTCTAAAGAGACTTCTGTGAAATACAAAAATGGTCAGATACTTAACAGCATTTTCAGAAAAAAAAATGAAACAAGGCACGGACAGTACGGAAAAGCACTTAAAAAGGCAGGCAAGCGTTCTCTTTGAAATAGCCCTTAATTACAGAGATAATTTTCACTGAAGTCAGTATAACTTAACTGCATGTGAGAATAACAACTACTAGAATGAATGTGGACTGCGGGCTCAGCTTCTACACTGCCGGCAGCATCTCCCAGCAAACAAGCAATGCACATTTTTGTCATGTCTCGGGATCTGCCGGGAACTTTTGCTGCATGCTGATGTCATCTTGTGGCCAGAATTTATCAGACATCCTTGCAGGCAGTGCCATTTTTCAAGAGCTATGACATAACTGATTCAAATGGCTGCTTAAACTTAATTTTGGTCAGTTGTGGAGGTATAGAAGGGAAAGGGAAAAGCAAGAAGAAAGAAGGAAATAATTGTGCAGGAGTTGAACCGATGTTATCAAGAATGTGAATTTTTATCGTATGTGTTTATAGGAAAAGCTTGTGATCAAAATGTCTTTTTTTCCTTTTGGGAATCATTTTTAGTAATCAATAATAAAACATTGCTTTAATTTTGGAAAGAAATATGTATATTTTTACTTTAAAAAGAAAAGCATTACATATCAGGTTGTAATTTTCCTATACTAAAAAGTGTAGCAGGCATCAATACTGCTTTAAAAAAAAAAAAAAAAAAGTTCACTTGCTCTGGTAGTGGGATTTTTTCCTCTTTTGTTTCAACCTGGTCAAAGAAGTAAAGTTTTGTACATTTTCCAGTCCAGCACTGGAAAGGGATTAAATGCAGATTGCTGCAATTCAGAGACATGCTTTTATTTTCTCTTCTTTTCCTTGAAACTTTTAACATGAGATACGGACTAAACTTCATACTATTTTTCTCTGTTCCTTTTGAAACATGGAAACATAATATAAGAAAAGAATGATTTAAAAAAAAAACTAGAAACTTATTTATTTTTACAATACAGTTCAGAAATACTGAATATCCAATGACAGTGCTATTACAGAGCCAAAAATTCGTTATAACCTGTTAGGTCTATTTAATGGTTAGCCCAACGGTTATAATTCTCAGCAGTGAACTTTGAGCAGGTTGTTCTTAAATGGCCACAGTAAGAATAAGGACTCTGACGATTACTTCGTCCACAAGAAAGAAGATCAAAAATGTTTTGTGAAAATGAAAGCTGTAGAACTGAGTGACTAAAATGTATTAATTTGCTCTCACAGATTTTTCTCTATTTTTTGCCATTTCTAGTCAGCTCAAACCCTTCTCAAACTTTGTATACAAGAAGCACCCGTAGCTATGTAGTCTTTGCAAGGAAGCAGTTCAGCACAGATGTGGAGAAAAGATGGATAAAGACATAGAAATATGTCCCTGCTCTGATGGAACATGTCCTAGCAGACCTTAAAATACAGTCTACCATTGGTCTGCAAGTAAAAATACTTTTCTGTGTAGTAGATCAATGTGCAGATGAGCTTAGATCTCAGTGCAAATCTACTCATGATGTTCCTGTTTTCTTGTGTCTTACCTAAATAAGTCTTTGCCACCTTGCCAAGGTGGCCTTAGGATCTGCCTGTTTCAAGGTGATGTTAAGCATCTAGATCTGCGTTACATCCATGAAATCCCTCATGTTGAAGTGAATGCCCAGAGAGACGAAGCGTGAAGTTTACATGCTGGGTCTTCCCTACATCCCTCCATGCTCCCTGCTTCTAGCACAGGGACACTTGTCTTGTGGTGGTTTCTCATCCACCACCAAGGACAGATGGTGGCTGAGGAGCATTTTTGTGAAAACACTTGCACACATCACTACTTGGCGAGTGCCAGAGACTTGCAAGACAGAGGAAGGCACGTTTTCCAGGTGCCAGAAGGAGGCTTTGTTGGCCTCCGGCCCCTGGAGGAGCTCACTCAGTGGCCTGGGACAGACCCCTGCAGGACTCCAGCTCCTGCGAAGGCGGGACTTGTGCCAGAGCCAGCAGAGCCAAACAGTCACTTGCAGCCTTGGTCGCAAGAGGGTGGACTTTGGCTGGCCACAGCTCTTTCCCTCTTGGAGAACTTGGGGGCCAAATGGAGCCTGGCTTCTCCTGAGCTCTGCTGAGACAAGGTGGCCCAAGCAGCAGACATAGAAGTTTGAGGCTGGTTGTCCCCATGACACCTCCTCATGCGATCTGCACCACAATGGCTCTCTTGAGGGGATCTACCATAACGGTGCAAGGGAGGGAGGGGGAAAGGGGCACCCTGCAGATTGCTTTGGCCCTGAGGGGCAGCGGCAGCAGGCACCGCGTTGAGCTGGCTGGGCCGCAGCCCCAGGTAGACCTGGCCGCCCCTCACGACCCCGGGTAGACCTGGCCGCCCCCCTCCCCACCCCGCAGCCCCGGGTAGACCTGGCCGCCCCGCTGCGCAGGGTGAGGGCGGGAAACCGAGCGAGCGGCCGTTCGTTCGGACGGAGAGAGGCGGGGGCGGCCGTTCGTTCGGGCGGGAATGGCGGGGAGCGGCCGTTCGGGCGGGCGGAAAGCGGCGGGGGCGGCCGTTCGTCCAGGCGGGAATGGGGGGAGCGGCCGTTCGGACGCACGGGAACGGGGGGAGCGGCCGTTGGGGCGGGCGGGCTCCCGCGGGGGGGGGGGGGGGCGGGGCGAGCCGGTCCCCGCCCCGCCGCGCGCGCGCCGGGGAAAACGTTGCGCAGGTTCTAAAGCGGGGCGGGGGGGTGCGGCCGCGAGTGAGGGGGCGTGTGCGGGGAGTGCGGGCGGGCAACGGCCGCCAACGGCCGGTAACGGCCCTCAGTGCGCGACTGCTGCCCCCGCAGCCCTCGTTCCTTCGCGGCTTCCCTGCCTGCCTCCCGCCGCGTCCCTCGGAGCGGGGCCGGAGGCGGCGGGCGCCCGCATGGAGCTGTCGGCCATCGGCGAGCAGGTGTTCGCCGTGGAGAGCATCCGCAAGAAGCGCGTGCGGAAGGTGCGGCGCGGGCGGGCGGGACGCGCGCGGCACCCGCGGGCCGCGGGCGGGGGGCGTGGTGGGCGCTCCCGCGTCCTCCCTCCTCCCCAACTAACGGTGCTCTCTGCTGTCCTCGCTGTGACCGTGATTTTTTGTTGTTGTTGTTTATTTGGCCCGGGTGCTGTGCCCTGCTGCGGCAGGCAGCGAGGGGGAGGCGTGGGGCAGATGTGACACCTGCTGGGGTCCAGAGCGGGGACAAGGGCAGCCTGGGGATTGGAGGGCAGGGAGATGGTGTGGGCAACTGTGACTCTTGCTTTGATTGTAATTTTGTGTGGGGTGGTTGAGTGGGTGCTTTTTTGGGGGGGCTCTGAACAGCCTGAGGTCTTTCATTATTGGGATTTTCCATTTCTCCAAAAAAAAATCAGTGCTGGCGGTGGCAAGCTGCAAACACCCCATCTGGGGATGGTTCTGAAAGACTTGGCTGTGAGCTCAGTGACTCAGTTTCCCCAGCTGTAAAAATGCTGCCTGACTGCACAGGGTGTTAGGAGGATTAACCCCTGCGCACAGGGTGTGCAGAGATCCTCTGGTGCAAAGTTCCTTATAGGGAAGTACTTTCAAACATTTGGAAGCTGAACCCCCTCCTTCAGGAAAATGAAACTAGTTGCCTGGTTCCTAATGTGCTTGAGAGCTTTGGTTTCTGTGCCATTGCTTAAAGGTTTTCACATCTGCAACAGCAGCCTCCTGGAGGTGGTCCTGCATGCGTGCAGGCCCTTCCTGTGCTTTGGGCAGCGCTTAACAAGTCTCCCTGCATAATAATAAAATCTTTACTAGTTGTGCATGTTCCTCTGGGGCCCTCAGACACAGTTTCCAATTGCTACTTTTTTTTTTATCGTACTTATAGACTGAATAAATAAATGGATAACTGTGATGTTCAGTTGTGAATTGCTGTTCATTTGGGTAGAAAGATTGGGTGACTGAGATGGATGGAGCTGTGCATGAAGCAACTGGAAGGGAACATGCCAAAGAGATGCTTCATAGGTTCTGAAATCTTGCATTTTTTTCTCTCTGCTTAAACAGATTCCTCTTCCACTTGTTCCCAGTACCCCCCCTCCTGCTCACATTTATCCTGCTGACTTTTTGTAGAATTCCCTGTAGACACAGGAGTGGTTGCAGTGCCTCTCCAGAGGATCCGGGGTTCTGCGGGCCAGCTCCTGCAAAGCTGTGATCCCAGGGTGACACTAGGGTTATTTAAAAGTGCTTAAACTATGTGCCTGTCTTCTGGGGAAAAAAACCTATAGCCAGTCTAGTCAAATGAGGAAGTAGCTTTGTTTTGAAAATACAGTGATAGGAAATGAGCTTTCAAGTCGTAGAGTTTAGTCTTGCTGATTGGCTGCATCCCTTGCTGTAGCCCATATTTGGTTACCGAGTTCACCTGTTTTCTTTTTTCTTTTTTTTTTTTCTCCACCCTTAGGGTAAAGTAGAGTATCTGGTGAAGTGGAAAGGATGGCCCCCAAAGTAAGTTGTGATTTATTTCTTTGCTTTAATAATTGGTAATAGTATCTCTGCAGCTTAGCATCCCATTCTTCATGGCTAACATTTTGTGCCTCGTTTCAAGAATTGTAAACAAAAAAAACAGAGCCACAACCCAAAACTCTGTTCTTGTTTCCAAACTGGCAGCTGAGGGATACAGATCCTGTGCCAGTCTGTTCTGGCTGTTTATTTTTTGCCACTGCTGAAATATTCCATTAAGACATTTCCTAGATGTGAATCCACACAAATTCAGCATGAGATTTAGAGAAAACATTGATTCTTCTAAACATAGAATAGTGCTTGCTTTTCTGAATCGGACGTGAAAGAACCTCACTTTATTTTTAGGGCTATGTGCAGCCCTGATGCTATATCCTTTCTGCTGTTTGTGAAAGGAGAAGTGACATGTTTCAAACTTATTAAATGTAATTAAACCCCAGTGGGTCTTAGTCTCTTGAAAATGACCATTGCACCTCCAGTTTCTTGTCTGAAACCTCCTGTTGTTTTGAGTGCCTTTTTTGCTTTAGTGGCCATGTCAAAAGAAAAACCAAAGTTTTTGTAGCATTGCTGAGCCTTCTTTACTGCTACTTCTCTTCCCTATTAAAATGCAGCTGCTTCTGAAGAGAAGACGTTCCTCTGTGACTAAGCTATTTGTAAAATGCTTTGAGCACAAAAGGATGAGATAACTGTAGAATATTATTACTGTGTTAGCTAGTGAGTTAGTAGAACCCTCATGGATTGACCAGGAGGCTGGACCTGTTCTTGCCTTTCTATTTGTAACTGTGTGTGTCTGCATGTACACTGTGCTTGGGTATAGCTAAATTTCATGTGCAGTTGCACAGGATGATGCTAAGCAATGGGGTCTGGTTTTACTAGTTCAAAGACCAGCAAAGCCGTGGGCCTGATTGTTCCTGGTGTTGGAGCACCTGGAATGTATGTCCGCGTGCCCAGCCCTCGACTGCGAGCGGCTCCCCTTCTCTGATGTTGGCGGGAGAGAGGGGCTTTGTTCCTGCCTATAAATACTCGTGCAGTATCAGCTGTTGGCCAGTTTTTGGCCCACGTCAGCCTCCTAAGTGGCTATGCCTAATTTAATCTCTGTTAATGGAGAAACGAAACTGGGAAACAGAGTCTGTGAGGCACCATCCCTTGTTGCTGCCTTTCCTTGCCCTATACCTTGGGACTCTGGGGGAACCAGAATCTCTGTGCAGGCAATGAAAACCACAACCTTCAGCCAAGGGGTACAAGAGGGATGTCGCAGGCCATTCTTTTGAGGCTGTGACGTTTTCCAAGCGCCTCCCTTCTTTCCCCCAGCCTCCAAATACTGGATGTGAAGAGCATTGTGTGTGGGTTTTTTTTTTTTTTTTTAACTGCTAATTCAGTAGTTTGAGCTGCTTAAACTCAAAACGCTTTCAGCCTGCAAGCTGCTTTCATCTTGCCAGTGGCCTCTGGTCCTTGTTTCTAAACATACACGAGCCTGCAATGGCACACAGCACCACGAGCTGCTTGCATCCTTGTTTCCAACGTGTTCCTTTTCCCATGTTGTATTTTGCTATTCCCCTCCCCAACCTTGTCGCATTGCTCTCTGTAATCTCTGTACCTGTTACCTCATGATTCCAGCTGGGGGTTTCACTGAGCGGTCTGAGGCTAGGACAGAAATTTGCTGCTTTCTCATGTGATATTTTCCCCATTTAAAAAAAAAAAAAAAAAAAGCCCGATAATGCCCCATCCCTCAGATTGCTGGACTGTACTGCTCCAGCCAGCGAATGGAGGAGTTACAACCCAGTTCCAGCTACAAGCTTGTTTACAACTTGTGTTGGAGTTCAGAGGGGAGGGGGAAGAGGAGGAGTAGGAGGAGGGGGAAGGAAGATCATATGATCTATGTTTTCCGAAGTGCCTGCTCTCTGCAGCTCTGCTGCAGCTTGGGCTTTGTGCACTCTGTGTGTGTGTGTACATCTATATATATATATATATATATATATATATAAAATCTGCGTGTGCGTACAGCAAAGTGAGCCATATTTTTTTTTATATGCAGTGTTTTGCCACTGCAGCGAAGCCAGGGACAGGGCTGCAGAGAAAAAGGCAACACCCACCAGGTTGTTTTTGTTGTTATAGGTTTTTTGTTTGTTTGTTTTTGATGTTTTTAATAGCAAATCCCCCTTCTCCTGCCCATGAATAGCAAGCTGGCATTTCCCCCCTCCCTTTCCCAAGTATTCTTATTTTTCTTGCATTTGAAGAATGAGTGCCAAAAGCCCTGCAGCTGGGAGAAAACCTTCCTCCGTTCAAACAGCATCTTGCCTTTGACAGCTCGCAGTCAGATGGCTGCAGTAGGCTCAGGTAGCGACGGAGGGATCAGCTGGCTGGGAAGACAGGTCTGTTCTTAACCCTCTGATGTACAGTGCACCGTGGGATAGTTGAATTTTGTGGGATTTCCCCCCCCCCCCTCCCATTTTGTGAAAGAATTGTACCATAGTTTCTAGCACCTTATCACCCCAAAATGCAAACCTCCCAGGCTGCTTTTGCCCTGTTTGAAGGCATTAATAAAACACCACTGCAAACGGGTCCCTCCAGCTCCTGTACAGAAATCCTGCTGACCTCTCCTAGACAGAAATCTCTCACAGGGGGAGTGAAGCAGGAGGACGAGGAGGAGCTGGAGAGTTGCCATTAACTTGCCTCAGGGCCCAGGTCTAAACATGTTTAGTTGGAAGGCATCAGTGGAGAAAAATTAAACTCTTCTTAAATGAATGCTTTCAGCTCCAGTGATTAGAGGTAATTAATAATGCAGGTGAGGAAGCATACTTACTCTTGGGGAGCTCTGAATTAAGAGAGACCTATTTTTCCAGAAAGTTGTATCAGACCAAGTCCCAGTGTTTCACACGTCTTCCTGGATGCGCGGGAGTGCTGCAAATGAGACCTATTTAGGCATCTGCTTAAAAGCAGTTGGTGAATTTTTGCACAGGCTTTGTGCACAGTGAGGAAGGGGCCCTGTGGAGGAAAGCCTGCCCTGCTTGCTTACAAAGAGCTGCTTGATGCTTGGCCCTGCCTGTTTTGGGAAGGGGAGGTGGTTTCTGGCAGGAAGCTTTTGGGGAGGGAATGGCTGAGATTCCTCAGGGCTCTAGCAATGTTGTGGCAGGCCCCAGTGACCCTTGTAAAGGCAGTTTCCAGGGCCTCAGCAGCCTTGGTAGCAGGCCTGCAGAGCGAATGTTTCATTAAAGTCTTGTTTACTTTATCTTCCTTGTGTTTTTCTTTAGATACAGCACATGGGAGCCAGAGGATCATATCTTGGACCCCCGCCTGGTAGTGGCTTATGAAGAAAAGTAAGGGGGCATGTTGTCTCTCCTGGACACAGCAAAGGGGATGGTGTCTTTGTTCGGAAGCCTGCATGAAGTGCCCCTCTTGTCCCTACTCCCATCAAGGATGAGATGTATAGGAACAAGCCCAGCTTGTTCTTCGTACCTTGCTCTTGGCCAAGGCAGACAAGATGGAGTTAAAGCAGCCGTGACTGGCACTGCTCAGGGAATGAGACTAAGCACAAACAACATTTAGCCAAAGAGCAATTGGTCACAGGTTTTAATCAGGGCCAAGACTGGGCTGGATTGATGTAGAAGTGATAAGTCTCTCTAACCTATCCTTGAGTCAGAAAAATTCCGTTATTGCAAGACTTTTGCTCCCACAAGAAACACTTCTGGGATGCTTTCCAAGCCTATGCTGTTAAGTTTTAACGGAAGAAATAAGGGAACTGTGCTACAGAAAGTAGAAGCCCTTAACTGGCTTTGTGCTGTGGTATGGGGTACTGGGTTTGATATCTATTCCTTCTTTGCAGAGAAGAGCGAGACCGTGCTTCAGGGTACAGGAAAAGAGGTCCCAAACCAAAGCGCCTCCTTCTGCAGGTAGCCTCTTGCTCTTCTACTGAGTATTTTAACTCATTTTCTGCTCTGCTGCTGCCCTGCTTCTAGGGAAGCAGGAACTGTCCATTTGGTGTTGCATGGACAAACTTTGAAGTGACAAGCTAGCATGACAACTTAAAGTCAGTGGTTTGGCAGAGTGGTTTCAACCTGCTAGCTGGACAGCCAGCTAATCTAGTTTTAAAGGAAGAAGAAGGCGGGGGAAAAAAAGTTATTGCTCTGCAGAATAGGATCTTACTAATCTGGGGCTTGAGGTGGTTTCAGGTTACTTGGGTCTCATGTTCTTTAAAACTGAATTAAGCTTGGACAGTTCAGCATGTTAAAGGTAGTAGCTGGAAGGAAGTGAAGTTCCAGCATGCTTTGACTGTTGCAGTACAAAGCAGCTGATTCCAGGAAGCTCATGTTAGGAAGAGCTTAGATGAAGAGGTGAGAGGGGCAGTGTTGTGGAAGTAGTACATGTTATGCTAGGTCACTTAGATGCTCAGGGACTGAGCTACAAATACAGGCTGTTTCCTGGCTCCCAAATGGGACTGACTGTATTATCCAGCTCCCATTTTGATCCTTGCTGCATTCCTGTCTTGGCAGCGGCTCTATGGCATGGACTTGAGGAGCGCACACAAGGGAAAGGAGAAGCTCTGTTTCTCTCTTGCACGGAGGTTTGGAGGAGGAGACAGCAGCCTGCCAGGGTCCAAGCCAGGACAGGCAGAGTTCTCGGAGAAGACTGGGGGAGCAGTCCTGCCATTCTCTCTCAGAAAGCAGCGCAAAAACCAGAAGTACCTGCGGCTGTCGAGGAAGAAGTTCCCGCGCATGACGAGCCTGGAGGGTCGCAACTGCAGGCATGACTTCTTCCTGAACGATGCCGTGGGTCTGGAAGCCAGGCAAAGTGCCGAGGACTGGGAGGCCACGCAGCACGCCAGCAAGGAAGGTAAGGCTGGGCGCCACAGGCTGTGGAGTGCTGGCCGTGGGAAGGCTGCTGCGTGTGCTTCCTCCCTGCTTGCTGCATCCTGGGGCTGCGGTTTAGGTCACGTCTTCAGAGCAGCTCGAGCTGGTTGCCACTGTGACCTCCTGCCTGCAAGGCTTTTTTTGTCTGGGTATACAGCGTAACTTAATTTCTCTGGTGGCATTGCATCCCTATAGTCTTGTATTGGTGACTCGCCTCCCGTTGCCTTCCTTCTGCCCCGTCTTCCCTTCTTCTCCACACCACACACCTTTCAAGTCCCTTGTCTGAAAACTATGTGAAGGGGGAATGAGCGTGGTGAAGCGGGGTGGTAACACCTGCCCGATGCCACTGCATAGGCAGCGTTGGTGTGGGCAGTGCCCAAGCACATCTGACGTTTAGGGCAAGGATGCCAGCATCTCATGCAGGAGGACTGTGGGTTGTGCACATCATGCTGACTTAGCAGGGAAACTCTGTGTTATTGGAGCTTCTGAGGGCATGGACTTGGAGAGCAGCAAACAGTTTGTGCTGCTTGTAGCAGCAAAGTTGCGTGCGTTTTTTCCTGGAAATGCTGGTCTCTCTAAATTACTTGGGGATCTAAAGGATAAATGGTGCTAGGGAAATGTGCAATTATTTTTGTTCTTCACTTGATGTGTGGCCTATGCCAAATTCCAGTAACTGTTACTGTGGGTGGATTCTTTCCAAGGTGAGAGTAGCCACTCCAGTACCTGAGACAGAAGCCAGGAAATACCATCTTGAGGCACACACATTTCTTGTCTGGGTTGGGGCAGGTAAAGTGGTAGGGAGTGGGAAGCATCTTCTTCCTTCACTCCATAAGTTTTTGTGACTCTTTCCAGGGATTGGGAGGAAAGGGGGATGTTGGGTGGAAGAGGGTCTGTTCAGTTACAAATTGTTCGTACAGTGAGAAAGTGGAGGGGTGTTTGTGTTTCTCCACTAGTAATTAGAGGTGGAAAGGTATGAAAAACAGAGAGCCACTTTTCCATGAAGCAACAGTGATGGGTTCTGGAGAGAATTATATCCTGGCTGTGTTGCAGATGCAGTACAGGGAAGATCCTCTGTTTTTGGACCTTTTTTTTGACTCCCAGAGGGGTGTTTGAGGAGAGTCCATAAGAACTTGGGCATTTGAGCAGGGCACAGCATTTCTAAGGGGTGAGCTCACAGCTGGGTGAACGTGTTGCTGACATGGAGGCGACGGGGAGCGGAAGCAGGGGAGACATGTCGGAACTGAACTGGTGTTACGGGTTCCTGCTGGCCTCTGTGTATGCTGCGACAAAGCTGGGGTACGTGGACGCACTTTCTACAATGCGCTCTTCCCTTCCCTTTATATCCTGCAGTGATTCTCTGAGAGAAGGGCTTGTCCGTGCTCTTTCTCGCCTTGTTGTATGTTCAGGCTCAATATAGGCTGATGTCACCTGCCATTCGCCAGGAAGGAGGCTCCTTTTCCATTGCTCCCTTCCTTGCCCTCCTTCCCCTGCCCTCCTCTCTCCCTCCTGCTAACGTGTTCTTCCCTGCCTCTCCGTGTGCAGCAGACATGGATGGCAGCCTCCCCTGGATCCCCACTGTGCCCCCCAGCGAAGTGACAGTGACAGACATCACGGCGAACTCCATTACCGTCACCTTCAGAGAAGCGCAAGTGGCTGAGGGCTTCTTCCGAGACCGCAGTGCACAGCTTTGATTCTCCATTTTCAGTGCTCCTCAAATCCAGTGCTTTTAGGGTGGGGCTAGGGAAGGGTTACTATATTCCTTAAGAAAACAAATCCAAAATGGCTCCTCTTAAAATGTTTACAGAGACCTTCATGGGTTTTTTTTTGCTTTTCTCCCTTTTTTTTTTTTTTTTCTTTTTTCCCTTCCTCGTTTCAGATACGCAAAAACCAAGAGCAGTGTAGTGGGTGTGTGTTTGTCATTGCTTTGGCCATTTGAAAAACTATCAGCCCCTTCCGCTGGCAAGGCCTTCCCTCCTAGACATGAAGGCAGCAAGCTGAACAATTCGCCTTTCATCCTGTTAAGTGGCAGCAGCTGCATTTGTGGGGAGAGGGCATGTGGAGGTGGAAAAGAGCTGGATCTGTAGCTTGCTGCCTTGTTCCGCAATTGATATACCTTGGATAAAGATACTTCTCTGTGCGTTGCTCTTCCCACCTTCCTCCTCCCTCTCTTCCTGCAGCAGCGAGGCGATGGATCCTACCTGTGTAGATAACACCAGCCTGTTAAGGCTTTCTCCCCAGTGCTGTTTTGCCTGCTGTCACACTTCAGAACCCTATTTGCCTGACTCTGGTAAGTAAGTCTTTACAGCACAAGTCCATGTAGAGTGCAGAGGGTTTCTCCCTTTTACTGTTGAGAAAGGGGGAGACCGAAATGCATCTCAAGTGTAGATTGGCGACACAGGTTGAATTTATCCTCATGAAAAGCTCAGAAATGCAGCCCAGTTGAGACCATACCTTCTGTGTATGCGAAACAGAAGGTCAAACCGAGACTGTGCTGGGTGAGAAATGCATCATGGAAAGTGGGGTGTTCTTAGCTTTTGCTAAATTCAGCATTAAGAACAAGTGCTGTCCTGAATCTGTGGTAATAAGCTGGTTGAAAACTGACCCCTCTTTCCTGGGAGGAGGGGCTCACAGGAGGACTAAAGCATTGCTTGGCACTGCAGAGAGTTCCAGGATGCTGGCACAGGCCCAGGACAGAGGAATTTCATAGAACTGAGATGGAAATGGGCTTTGATTAGCACAAAATTCTGTTCTTGGATCACATGGAGAGGCCCAGGTAAACAGCATGTGGGAAAGGCATGTGTTAGACTTGAGGAGGGAAAAAAAAATCTTGATTCTTTACCATTGAGAATTCTTAGATTGTACCAGCTGTGAGTAATATTCTTCCATGACTCTAGTCTCCTCACAGTATCTGTGATTCTGCACTACTAAACCAGGGGGAACTTCCCTTTGAAAAGTTTAAAAATCTTTGCCAAGGAAAGTGGTCTGCATTTCAACAGAATTTGCATGGTCTTGCACTTAAATGCCTTGGGCTAGACTGCCTGTAATACTTAAGTTTCTGAAGAATTGCTGTATTTTGAGTTGGTAGTTTAGCATCTGTTCTCGCACATGTGTATCTTCCTACTTTTTTAAATCAAATGTTATTTAAATAAGTTGAATTTTAAAATTCTAGATCTTTTCCAATGGAAAGCAAGAAAAGTAATCTAGACCTTAAGTTGGGACCTGCAGGTCAGAGTGCTATAGGGCAATATTGGCTGCTGTCATAATTATCTTTAAATGCTTTGTTTCCTCTCACTCTTCCACCTTCAGTATCTCTTATCTGCTGTATTTACACTATATGAAGGTCTGAGCCTTCTAAACCCTAAGGTAAAGGCACCTGTGGAAATCCTTAATGTGAGCTCTGCAGCAGTTCCTCTGAAGGGCCTGGCTCCTGGCCTGCAGGATTTGGGAGCTCTGGGGCTTCTGGTCCTCCAAACATCTGCTTTTTGCAAAGTGCTTGGACAGCCCCAAGTCTTTTATTAAAAGCAGGTTTTACCTTAAATAGGATATGCAGCTCAATGTAGGCTCAAGATTTCCCCTTCTGTTTCAAAGCTGTTTAGAAAGGGACCGTCTTTCACTATGTGACCGCGGCTTTGAGACCACTGGGTAGTTCCTGAATTTCAGGACAGACCTTTTGTCTCTCAAAGCACAGAGGAAGTGACATGGGATTCTTATTACAGAGGAAACAGAGCGAAAAGTGGAGCACATTGTGTGTGGGGATTCGTTTTGATGGGGGGAGAGGTGTAATTTTTTTAATGTGGTGGGAGGAGGAGTGAGTGGGAAAGCAGCTTAGAATAGCTAGCAAGGGCAAGCTGATGAAGTAAGCATATAGGGCCAGGATGTTTGTTGAATGTAGGTGTCTGGAGCTGCATCATGTAAGTGAGATCACCCTCTTCTGCAGGGAGTGTGGTCCCACAGTGTCCCACCACCTCCCCACACACCTGCAAAAGGTGTTTGATATCTGCTTGATATTATCAGGAGAAATTCGGCCTGCCTGCTCAGCAGGGTGGTAGCAGTTCATGTGGCTGTGGTTGCAGAAAGGAAATATTTTAGCTTAATTTTCAAAACTCTTGATCCCAGCTCCTTCTGTGAAATCTTTATGGTGTTTACAGGGTCTGCTGTTCTGTTTTTTTTAATTTGAATACAGCTAATATCACCTTTGTCCTGTCTTGAGGTCAGTGTAGAAATACAGCAAAAGAAAAACAAAATGTTTCTATTTCTAATGTTCCTAGCTTTGTCTGAAGTCAGAAGCAATACCAATCCCATGTCACAAAAAGAGCTGCTCTTAGTAACTGCATTTCCATCCTGTGTTTTTCCTCTTCACTCACCAGCTGAGACTTCTCAGTGTGTTTTGTTTTGGCATTTCTCTTTAAACATCTTTCTTCCTTTTAGAGTCAAGTTTTCAAAAACCTGTGGTGCTCTTAAAGGAGGATCTGCTCACCGCTTCATATCTTAATCGCTTTTTGGATCAGGCTAGTTTGTGCTCTTTTGGGGACTGATACGTCATCTCCTGAGATGAAGCGTTAAACAGAGTCCCTTGGTACCGGGCTGCTTTGCACACAGGTCAGCGAGGGGTTAACCCTTATCCACTGAGACACAACAGGCCGTGTGTGTGTGTAGGTTGGCTTTTTGTGAAGAGCAGTTTGTGGTAGGAAACTAAGCAGTTACTACTTTTTTTTTTTTTTTTTTTTTTTTTAAATCATGAACACCAACTCGACTGTTTTAAAGGTCTCTTGTTTTCACCATTTTCTTTTAAAAACGTGGCTCCCTTCTATACTGGTAGAGCTGGTCTTTGGGAACTTTAAAATGCAGTTTTGCTCCACTTCTGCAAGTGTAGAGATTCTTCTTGGGGCAGGTTTTTCTGAGTTTACTTGTCTTTCTCCCTAATTCTATCCTCTCTGTCCATGTGTTCAAGCCAAAAACTGAAAATTGAGCTGGGCCTCTTTGGTTACCCTATCGTGAAAATCTGATGCTGTGCATGGAGCTTCGTTAAACGTTCCGTTTGATTAGAAGAGCCAAAATAGCATCCAGCTGAAGCAGAGTTTAATAATTCTATTTGAAGCACAAGCCAAGAATAGAATGGAGCTAACTCTCCCATACTTCATGAGGCTCCATGGGCTGTAAATAAGGAAAACAAACTTCAGCCCATGGAAATTACTGAACTGTATGCAAGAAACTTCTTGTTCTGGTCATTCCTCAGAACTGCTTCCACGTGAGAATTTTCCAACCACATTTTGGGGGACAGAGGCTTTTACTTCATGCACCTTGCAGTAAATTCACTGTGGCAAGACAGAACTGAGGGGCCTCACCATTTAGTAGGCATGGGGGTGATGAGTTTATGGTTGGACTTAAAGGTCTGTTCCAACCATGCTGATTCTATGATCAGATCAGGAAACTTTTGTGTGTGTGTGTGTGTTAACACTGTGTTTAAAAATTGGAAAGCACCGTCTCTCTTCCTGGTGGTTATAAACTAGCTATTATTGCTCTGATATTTGTAAGTGATACCTTTTGAACAGCAAGTTTTAACACGTAAATAGTGGCATTAAGCAGCTTCATGGCTCCTGCATGTTCCTTATTGTCTTGCATTTGCTGGGGGGCCCTCCTGCTCGTAAAGTCAGCCCAAGGTGTTTTTTCAAGCACAGTCAGGATATTATTGTGAGAACACCCAAATGCAGTTCCATTTGCCAAAATAAACCCAAATTTCTTAGTGAATTGACCCTTGCTTACGTCAGAGCCTCAGACAGAAAGAAGCCTACGGGGAAATGAATGGCTTTTTTTTTTCTTTTTCTTTTTCTTTTTGTAGTTAGTGTTGTGAAACTGTCCAGAATTGTTCTTCTGGTGTTTTGTGACTGAACGTGTAAAATTGTTTGTTCACCTTATGGGGGGTCCTTGGCCCCAGTACTGTTTCCTGCTCTATGCCAGCTAGTGCTATTTGGTTTTGCTGGAACAGAGGGGCAGCCTTGCAGAGCTCCAAAAATATGCAGGTTGGCTCCTGCAAGACCCTTGGTGGTGGCACAACAGAGGCCGAGGTGGGGAAAGCAGCACGGAGGGCTCTTGGCCACATCCAGGTATTTGAGCTAAAGCTAAATCTGCCAGTACCTCTTTACCCCTTCCGCTCCTCAATGTTTGTCTCTGCTTTCTGAAGCAGGTTAGGTGTCAAAACCTCATTTTCTAAGACTGAGGGGTATCTGCCTCTCTTCTGTTCCTCCCCTGCTTACACGCCCCGCAGCCTGAGAACAAGAGAGCAGTCAAAGTTTGCAGGAAAACAGTAGGAGCAGCACGGCCTGTCTGGCGGAAGGCATGGAAGGAGTGGGACGGGTGGGAGGAGGCACTCGTATAGCTGTCTTGCTCCACAGGAAACCAAGGGAGATATATATATGTGTAAACAGCTTATATAGGCTGACTTTTTTTTTCCACAGAAATGTATAGCATTGGCAAATACAGGTAAAAGAATGTGTCTTTCACATTTCTTCTCCTCAAGGACCCAGGTGTACAGAAAACTTATTTTGAGACAATAGCTTATGATCAAGAGACCATGTTGTCCTCTGCCAACTGAGCTTGACTGCCAGGGAGCTGAACTTGCAGTCCCTGCAGAGCAAGCTGAATGTGCGGGGTGTTGACCCACCTGGATTCCACCCAAGAGGCTGGTTAAGATGGAAATGCCTATGAAACCATCCTGCAGGATACCCCTTATAAAAAAGCAGCACCAGAACAGTCAAAGGGAAGCAGCTGCGGAACCAAGAGTCAGCGAGAGAGAAGCAATCTCTTAAAATTGAATTTTAATTCTCCCTGTAACAAGTACTTCCTTCAGGGATGATGACCCCCTTCTCTCTTCCAGACCTTGTTCCCTCACCCTTACCTCCTTGAAGTGCAGTGGCTTGGCAGGGAGGGGACAGGTTGGTACCTGGGAGGAGTGGAGCTCAGCGGAAGTCAGTAGTGGCTGCTAAAGGGGAGATGGTGCTGCTCATCCACAGTGTCTGGAAATGCCAACTTGATGTTGAAGAGGGGAGTTGCTAAGACTGGTCAGCACCTCTGCCCCAGCTTATCTCACTATTGGTGCAGCAGGATTTTGACTGGGAGAGGGATTTGGAAGGAGGAGGAAAGCCCTTTTTTATTATTTTTTTATTTTAACAAGAAAATGTAGTGTCAGCACAAAGAAGCTCTTCGCAAATCTGTCAAAATGTTAAGCTGCTTTTTTGGCTTTTGAGGCTGAAGTATGTTTTGAAGCACTTTGAAAATGCAAAGCACTAGGAGTGCTAAATACTCCTTATTATGTCTCTAAAAGTGGCATTTGAAAGGCAAAAGATGCATCTGTCTCAGGCTTCTGGCTGTTCCTTATCTCGTTTGCAGAGCTGCCCCTGGGCCCTTTACTTCCCTCCATTGGCTGACAGGGGAGTTGGCGGGTGCCAAGCGAAGGAGGGTTCCCTGAGGGAGGAGAGACCTACAGAAGCCCTCATGCACTCTCAGGGCTGCTCTTGGCCTTCTCCCTGCCCTCCCCACTTTAAGAGGAGAGCAAAGTTCCACTTTGGTTTGAATGGTCCTAGTCTGGCACTACGACCACTTTTGTCTCTGCTTTCGTTTAATCTCAGACAAATCGCACCTTATTAGCTTGCCTGGGGAACGGAGACTTACCTGTCCGTCCACAGGGAAGGGGGTGAGGAAAGGAAGGTGAGCCAGAAGCTGTCTTCAGTAGCTGTTGAATCCTTCCAAAGGCTGTTTTCTCACCTTATCTCCAATAGAATGGCAATGAAATCACTGGAAAAAAAATTCAGTCAAGGCTTTTATCTTGCATGTCTAAAGAACCTTTTGAACAGGCTAAGATGAAAGTGTATATATACATATTTTTCTCACCTGGCAAGCTCCATAGCTGGAGGAACCCAGTTCTCTTGCTAGGTCTTCGGCACTAACCTTTTTTCTCCCCTTTTATGCACATCTGCGTGGACTCTTGTGCGCACCAACTCCCTTGATTTGGTTTGCTCCCTTTCTGCTGGGGGAGAAGGTGGCAGATAGAGTTACTTGGGAGCAAGGGTCCCCAATTTTTGTTCCTGTCTCTTCGGTTGTTGCTGTTGTTCTGTCAGCACGCTAGAGTACCTGAGTCTTTGCACAAAGAAAGCTTCCTTTTGCACAGAATGAGCTTCTAGCTTTTGTACAGACTAATTGAATGTATTTGGGGAAGGGGGAGGGGGGTGGAATAAGGAGCAAACTGATTCCAAGCAAACCAGTCGGAGTATAATGCCTTTTCTGAGTGAGTGTGGATTGGAAATGGAGGTTGCAATAGCAAAGGGGAGGGCAGGCTCAAGTATAATTTGACACAAAGTGTGGTTTTATTTTTGTACTGATATGGATAAGAGACTGTACAGCATCTATTTATTTAGATGATTTATGTGGTAAATGTTGCAAACAAAATTATTAAAATATTAAATATGAGAACTGACATTTACATAATGGTCTGTTTGTGTGGTCATTTTCCTCCCTTCTACAGCTGAATTACTTTACCCCGGTCACTTCTGTTGGTAAAGACAAACAGTGTGGTTGCAAAGAGAGTGTAAAGCGTCCGTGCGTGATGGGCCTGCGTGATTGGTGAACCGGTGAAGAGTGGAGCCTGCAAAAGGTTCTCTTTGACATTTCTCATTCCTCCGATTCAAGAAGGTAGACTGTTTATTAATTTTTAACCAGCTGGTTCAGTTGAGGCTACACAGACACGACCTGGTACATTTAAAGTTTGGATTAGACTTTGGAAAGGAGAAGGCCAGCAGCAGGGTGACTCCCTGGCTTCAGGGAGTTCCTTGAGCCCTGCAGGAAGCTCTGCTGGCACCAGCTGTGGAGAGCCCTGCTGTGCTCCACTGCGCCGCTCCGGCACAGCCGAGAAAGCCCCAGCGCGGCCAGGGCAGCCAGGCTGCCAAGGCTGGCAACGCTGCTCTCCTCTGGGCTCCAGCCTGCGTGGCTACGTCCTGCCGGGGCTCCCAAGGGAGCGTGCGTGCTTGCCCTGAGCCAGGAAGGCTGGGTCTGACTGAAGCCATCACAGCAGCGCTTCAGCCAGACACTTATTTTCTGGCAGCAACTAGTGAGTCAGGTGAAATCGTAGGGAACCGCAGTGCAGAGTGATGGGAAAGCCTGCGGGAGAGACTGCTTCTCCATATCCCTGCCAATGCTGCGGAGGCTGGTTGGCACTAGGAGCTTGTCAGGCTTGTCCTCTCGCACACATGGGCTGCTTGGATTAAAGGTTAATCTGGACAGTAAATTCTGTTCAGCTAGCCGTTGCCATGTTGCCTCTCTGATCCACACGCTGCTGCCAGGCTCGCTTGCACGGCTTTCCTAACAGGACGCCTGAGAGCTCGGGCACTGGGCTGTGCCTCAAAACTTGTCCCTGGGGACCTGCTACATTCGACATCCCCTGAAAGGGGAAGCTGCTCTCGGCTCTCTCGAGGAGCAGCGAGTGAAACGGGACAAGTGTAACTCGTACAGTAGCGAGTGCTGCCAGGAGAGAGGCGTTCACGCCTCCGTCCAGTGCAAGTTCACACAGCGTCACCCACCTTCCCTGCGCTCGGTTCTGCTCTTCCTGGGGGTTGGCTCCCTGAGCTACTGACTTGAAAGCAAGTCTGCTAGAAAGCTGGAGCATTTGTCTATCTACCTGTGACCTGGTGTCAGCCTGGACAGCTGGACCTGCTTTGGGAACTGAAAGATAACCTAGGAATACTGGTGCTGGAGGCACTTGATAAAGCGCCAAGGCCTTCTCCAGCCTCAAGTGAGGCTCCATCAAAAAGGTAATGGGATCATTTTACTGGCAACTGCGTGGCCATGCTGAGCCATGCACAAGCAGACACACTGTCATCTTTCAGTGATCTGACACTGCCAGTGTGTGCTGAGCTGCAGCCAGGAGATATCACTACTTGGACATGACTGACTTCAACATCAAGCATTTGCTTAAAGAAAAAAAAACACAGAACTTGCTTGAGAGCGGGTGTAGCAGAACACACCACTGCTGCTCGGTATGCGAGAGGGTACGACCATTTCTTTCTACAAGTCTGCTGCTCTTGACAGCTACTTCCCTCGAGCAGCCTGGAGCAGAGCTGGTTGATCAACTCTTGCAGTTGCTCTAACGGAGATAAGCACTGCTACCCTGAGCAGGCCACAAGTCTGCAAAAAAAGAACCCTGTGGAAGACGGTGGCTTTGTACAGGTTGGTTTCTCACAGGTGCCATATTTTAAAAAACATGGGGGTTTTTTTGTTTTGTTTTGTTCTGTTTGGGTTTTTTTTGCACCTACTGCTCTTCCTCTATGCTCATACACTGCTTGCCAATGTTCCTTGTGAGAAAGATCATTCTTGCTGCTCCCACAAAGCTTATTGCTTCCCCTTGCAGGCTTATCAGTGTGACCAAAAAGTGATCTGGTGTAGCCTTCGCCACCAGGGTCTTCAGGACAGTGAGATGCCAAGAAAATATTTTGTTCCTGTGGCCACTGTGAACAATAGCTGTTTTCTTTTCCTTTTTTCTTTTTCTTTTTCTTTCAACTGGAAAGTGAATGAAACTAAGTACCCAGCAATGCTGTGAACAACTGGATATTGCTCTGAACAACTGCTACCATTTTCCTTTGGGAAACTAAAAGTCAGGTGAAAGAGCAAGGATTGAGTAATACCTGTAAAACAACTACTTGCAATGAATTTACCAACTACTGTAGCTGGAGAGAATATCTTGTTGGCAGGTGGGAGGAGGATATAACTTGAAAGAGCGCATGGAGCCTTCTGCAATATTGCTGCTCCTTCCAGACTGTGGATCAGGGATAGCTTGTGCGTCTACTTTAAGGTAAGAGGTGCTGCTTGTGGCCTGTGTGGCTGTTTGGGGGACAAGGCCATCAGTCACAGTTGCTGCATGTGTGTGTTAGCTTAGCTGTGTAAGGACTTCTCTTGTTTTATTTGGAAATGAGTTTATGATACAGAGGGCTGGAAGTTAAACAAATTACTTGACAGTCAGCCACAAGTGTAAAAGCAGTTGTTTAAACAAAGTGAGCAGTAACAAATGTGCCAATTGACATGTGGATGGTGTTACTGAACACTGAAAATGCAAAGTGGGAATCAGTTTTAAAAGGTGAAAAGCAAAATGCAGCGGGTGTGAACAGCATGTTCTTTTGTATAAGGATGGATGAGATGGAAAAACATGGGATGGATGGATAAGAGGGCAAAACATGGTGTCTGGGGCCATGGGGCAGGCCAGGAGGATTTGTCCCCTTCTACATGAGACAGCAGGGATGTCTGGACTTTTTTGCTCTCAGCTGGCCTGTGATGGTAAGTACCAGAGACTGGTCTGAAAGAGGCCCTTTCCTGAAGCGAGTGATGTGACCTAAATACAGCAGTACTGTGGTCAGGCCCTGACCACAGAAACACCTTGCCCGCTGCACTGTCTGTGTCCTGGCCAGCCCTGCAACCCGCATCCATGAGGCTCTGTGCCTTTCCTGGCTCATTTTCCTCCTCTCTGCCAGCATCCAGGAAGCTCTCCACCACCTCCACCTTGAATGTGGATGACATGGAAGGTTCATGCAGTCCTTTGAAGTCCTTTTGCTCTGCTCAAGGCAGCTGGTGGTCGTTGCAATGCAGTAGGACAAACAAAATGGGTAGGACAAACTCTTGCCTGCATGGCAGGCGTTACGCTAGCAGCGAAGAAATGGTTAGTTTAGTTCTTTTGTGATTTATCTGGGGGAAATCCATCGCTGGGGGCCCTGCTGCTGTTGAGAAATGTAGGGGTTTCCAAAAGATTCCCTTTCTACGTGGAGTTTCTGAGGCGGCAGTGAGGGCAGAAGAGGCAGGGAGGAAAGGGCCTGGGCTGCTAGTGCTCTGCAGGCGGCCGGAGCCCGCACTGCCTGGGGACGGAGCGCAGGGAGCACGTCGGCCACTGCCTGCTCTCCTGGGCACAGCTCCCTCCTCCTCCCGGGAGCGTTTCCCTGCAGCGTGTCCCTCCCGCTCGCCCTACGCACAGAGCTAGGCCGGTGGCCACGTGCCCGCCGGTGCATCCCGGGCTTGGCGGCTGTGCCGGCACTGCTGTGAGCTCCCATTTTGAGTTGCTGGGAATTATTTCGGAATGGAAGCTCGCGCTCTCCTCTTTTTTTGCACCTGCAAGACAGCGTACAGCACACTGCAAATTAGATAGGATTTTGCAGTAACGCTCAGCATGGGGAATTCCTTTAAGTGACTTAACATTTTTCTTTTTTTTTTTTTTAGGGATTTTTTTTTTAATGCTTGGCCCATTTACCTCGCACTACCCTGCACCAGCTCAAAAACCAGGGCACCCAAAAGCTCCTTCCAAGAGGGGAGAGCACGAGGGGGCCGGCCGGCGTGCCCTTACTGCTGGGCTTCGCCGAGCCGGAGCTGCCTCTTTCCCGCCCAGCCCTCCGTGGCGCCGCCATGTTGCGCAGCGGTGACGCCTGCACGCCCTCCGAGGAGGGTGTTGTTTTAAATAAATAAATAAATGAGGAGTGCAGGGGGCTCGCGGGGAAGGGCAGAGCCGCGGTCCTGACCCGCGCGGGCGGCGGCCGCTGCCTCGCACCGTTACCCCCCACCCCCTCCTGCCCCTTCGGGACGCGGCCCCTTTAAGAGCGCGCTCCCGCCTCCCCTTCCCCTGGCAACCGCCCCCCGCGGGATGGCGCGGGTGGGGGGCGGGGGGGGAGCGGGTCACGTGCCGCGCGCGGGCGCGGCGGGAGGGGGCGCGCGGGCGTGCGCGAGCCGGCGGCGGCACGAGGAGGGGGAGGGGGGCGGGGCCGCGCGGCGGGCGGGATTATTATGGGCTGTGGGCGCCGCTGCCGCCGCCGCCGCGGAGGAGCAAGATGGAGCTGTCTGCAGTGGGGGAGCGCGTCTTCGCCGCCGAGTCCATCATCAAGCGGCGCATCCGAAAGGTGAGCGGCGCCTGCACGAGAGGGGAGGAAGGGGAAGGGGGTGCCCGGCCGCGGCGCCCCCCTCCCCTTCATTTTAACCGTCCCCCCGCCATTTAACGGTTCCCCCGCCCGGCGTGTGTTTTTCAGGGGCGCATCGAGTACCTGGTGAAATGGAAGGGCTGGGCTATCAAGTGAGTGGGGCCGGGGGCAGGCGCGGCGGGCGGGGAGGCGCTGGGGGGGCGCCGCGGCAGGGCCCCCCCCCCCGGCGCCCCGGTTGGCCCGGGGGCGGCCGTGGCGCTGACCGCCTCCGCGCCGGCAGGTACAGCACCTGGGAGCCCGAAGAGAACATCCTCGACTCGCGCCTCATCGCGGCCTTCGAGCAGAAGTGAGTGCCCGGCACCCCGGGGGCGGCGGGAGCGGGCGCGGGCTGGGCCCCTGGTTGGCGGGGGGAGCGGGAAAGGGCTGCTCCGCTCTGTATTTGCTTATGCGTTTATTCACTTGCGTGCTTGGCTTTCTGCCCTTTGGGGGGAATTAAAAAAAAAAAAAAAAGTTTTAACTTCTGAACACGTTTGACTCCCCAAAGGGAACGGGAGCGTGAGCTGTATGGGCCCAAGAAGAGAGGACCCAAGCCTAAAACTTTTCTCCTGAAGGTAACTCTTATTAAATAACTCAGGCCTAGCTAGGCATCTGGGGGGGCTCCCAGGCTGGCGCCCTTGGACGAAGCGGGGTTTGGAGCAGCTCGCGCTGCCCGAGCTGGGGGCAGGGATGCAGGAGCGAGCGCGGGAGGTGCGCGCGTGCCGGCGGCCCCGGCGCGCGGATGTGCGCGGCCAGGCTGCGTGCTCGCCCGCCTGGCGGCCTCCCGCTGCCGCGGCACGGAGCGAGCCGGCCCCGCTGCCTCTGCCTGCAGCAGCCTCTGCACCTCGGCCTGCGCCCGGGAGCTCGGCGGCGCGCTGAGTAATGGGGCAGCTGTGGCTGGAGTCCTGCTGCCGCTTGCGCTCTCCTTGCCGTCTTGCAGCGCAGAGATGCTGTGTGGGCTCATGTTTTTATCCAAAATATGTAAGCTTGTTTTGCTGTTTTTGGGGGGAGGAGGAAGAGGGGAAGGAGGAGCATTTCAGCTCTTGTAGAAAAGCAGCTGAAGTTTCCAGTTCTTCTCTGCTAGACCCCACACCTAGGAAGATACCTTCTTACAATCTCTCTGCCCTTGTAGCAAAAAATAATGAGGGTTGCCCACATGCACCTTCCCCCACCGTTGTAACTTTTTTTTCTTTTTACTGGGAAACATGGTATGCGTGACAACTCATAAGAGTTTTATGGACTGCTAGTCCGCAGACAAACCTGCTTGTGTTACTCCCATCTTCATCCGGTCTGCCCCAACTATCCCAATGTTTGACCTTAAATGAATAGAGAAACACAACGCACGATGACAGGTTTAAGACATAAGATATAAGGTGGCCACCTCCTAGCCATTTTGTGGCTTTGGGCAAGTTATCTGTTTTCCCTCCTGTGAAACAGGTTAATGCTCTCTCCTCTACCTGACAGATGTTGGAGCTTTACTCAGGTTAGCACAGCATTTTAACCACATGAGCGTTGGAAAGAGCAGCGAGGGGTAGAGTGTTGTTTGAGAGGACCTAACAAAGCACCTAAGGGAAACATGGGAATAAGGGTGTTCAGATGTCCAGGATAAAACTTGGGGAACTAAGGGGATCTTGTGAAAGTCCTGTTGATGCAACTGCCTTTTCCCACGGAGCCTGTTTTGCTGCTGACTGTTTTCTGTCTCTCCAGACTGAAAGCCGTAAACATAAGTGATGTGTGCCACCTCTTACTCTTTATTCAGTGAAACTGCACTAGTTGTTTTTCTTCTCTTTCTGGCACTCAAGCATTACATGAAAGCCTTTTGTTTAGGTTTCAAACATTGCAGAGGAAAACTTAAAGGGAAATCACCAACTTAAAATAGTTCTCTGCCCAAATTAAAAAATACTGTCGCTTGCAACACCTGACACTCTTCAGAGTGGCAAAGAGGTGTTTTTCAGTTTCAGCATTATTGTGTGTAATCAGTTTTCTCTTTTGTCTCCTGAGCGTGTAACAGTATAAAATCCATTGCTTTTTTTTTTTTTCTCTCCTGCAAAAAAAGAGGAGGAAAAAAAAAAAAGTCTTCCTTTTCCCCTCTTTTTCTTTAAAACCCTGGAAATGTGGAACCTAAGTGACATCCTTTGAGCACATCCCTGAAATGTTTCTCTAGCATGTCTTCTTTCTCCGGGCTTCCCAAGTGTTATGGGAAACCTGTATGTCTGTATATCTGCCTTGAGACTTTGGCGAGGATGGGTTCAGAGAGGGAGCAAGACCTGATCTCATGCAGATTGATGCCTCTCTGTGGGAAGCACCAAGCAGGGCAGAACACTGGCACTGCCCCTTGATTTGTGGCTCTGGGAAGCAGAGCTGGTGAAACTGTTTAGAACTCTAACTTGCTGTTTTCTGTGATTTCTGATCCCACCCTAAAAATAACACCCCAGGCCAGGCAGCAAGAGGTAATTCTATCTCAGTTAGCCCTATCTGAACATGTTCAAGCTCTGTTCAGACAAACCACCAACCATGTGGCTGCTGCTAGGAAAGCAGCAAAGACCAACACTCTAGTCAGTGCTACTTGACCAGTGTACTGTTTAAGTCACTTCTGACCTGGTGGAGGTGGGGGTTTGACCTTGTCACTCCTGCGGAGTGGGTGCCACTACAGGAGCCGTGGGGTTCTGTTCTGCCTCCCACATCAGTAATGGTGTTTTCAGTTCCCTCAGCTGCAGGGTCTTTTGCCAGTGAGAATTTCAGAGCGGGGAAAGAAATTTGACTCTAGTGTCCCGGAGGGAGCCTCCAGAGTTGGCAGTTAGAACAATATTCTTTTTGATCTGCTAACTGAACAGATTAGGCCTGGATGGAATGATGTTTAAATAGGGGTCCGGCTTGGAACAGGACTAGCCTGTCCTTGAAACAGGGGCTTGCTGGGATTTTTCATACATTTAAACTTGGCCCCTAGTAAGGCATCAAACCAAGTGATCTGATATGTTACTCAGGCCCCTGGCCTGTGTGGCTGTTTTAGCTTGCAGTTGGGACTAGATTTGTCAAGGGATTAGTTCTCAAAAGCTGCAGATAAGCGCCCAGGGGGATTTACAGAAAGCATTCCAGCAGGTTAGTTGCCCACGCCTTGGGGAAAGCTTTGAAAAGCTGCATCTTCAGCCACCTGCTGCCTTCATAAGCCCAGCTCCCATTGCTGTGAGCTCTCCAGCACTTGCCCTTTCGCTCAGACTGCTAAGGGAACTCACAGCTCAGGCTTTGTCACAGCGCTACCAAGATGGCCAGCCTCAGAAGTGACCCCTGGCAGCTTCAATCCCAGAGTTTGACGAGGGAAAGGGGACTTCATTCCCTGTGTCTAGGGGCAAACTTTCTCCCAGCTGAGATGGAGCTCAGCGGAGGCCCTGGTTCTTGGGAGGCTCTGTGATGACTCTGCTTTTGAGACAGGGAGTGCTCCATTTGAAACGGGTAGCACTAGGCGCAAGGCTTTCATCTTCTGATCTCCTCCCTGTTCATGAATTATCCTGAGCAGTTTGAAGCCAGACTGTTCCCCTTTGTAGCGTTCTGCTCACCATCAAGAGGGGAAACTTTAGTTTATGGCAGTGTTGCTTGGGAGAACCGGGCCACAAACTAGCTCGCACTTGTCGCTTGGAAGGCTGTGGGAGAGAGAAGGCAATAAAACTATGGAATGGCAGCCAAAAAGGGGAACGAGGAGTTCTTACAAATGCCATTTGGAGCAAGGACTGTGGGAATGCAGGTGAAATATGAAAGACAAAGTGGAACCAGCAATGCATGCGAGAGCAATGCCACTACGTTGCAGCAGCGCTCCTGAAAATTGCTTGACTTTGAAATAATTAATTAGGAATCTATTGCCTTAAAAGACATATATATATATATGCATATATGTATATTTCCAAGTCGCAGATACTTTGATACAAACCAGGTGAGTGAGGCTTTAGAGAGTACATGTAAGTATGACTTCAGTGTACGTGCCTGTGCACCTCGGTGCATTAAGGGAATGAATGAGCAAATCTGCTTGCTGGGCGTCAAGGGACATTTATTCAGAAATAGTAGGGAACAGTGAGATGTATTAGTTCCCAGGGGCAGTGAGATAGAGCTGTATGAGCTAAATAAAGGTGATTCAGGTCCCAAGAGGGAGGGGAGGAAGGGAAGCAATCCCAGCAATTGCCTTGCGCTCATGACGGAGCACTGCAGCAAGGCTCCAGAAACTGCGTCTTGAAGGAGGCTGCGCTGTAAGCAGGAATTGAGTTACTTTGTGTATGTGGCAAGTACCTTTTTGGTACTGAGCAAATCCTGCGGGTAAAAACGGGGGGAAAAAATAAAGAAGTAATTTCCTTTTGGAAAAGCTCTTGCTGTGGTAAACTGTGTGTCATAGCTGAGAGGACAAACCAGCTTTGTTTTTAAAGACCTTGTGCTCATGCAGGATGTGATTGTGATTAGATGATTGTATCTGTAGCAGGGAGAAGTGTATTTCTAGCAGATAAAACTGAACGCTGAGTCTTCTGCAAACGGCAAGTAGCATGTTACTTAAAGTGCATTTGGAAGCAAGAAATGGAAATGAGTGAGCCCATGAAATGCACTGTCCTCTGCAGGGCAGAGGCTTGAGTCTGATGCCAGACTAAACCTGATCTGATGTCTCGTAGAACGACAGAGCTTCACAAGTGAGGGGAATGTGGGGGCTGGTCTTAGATAAAGCACCTGATACTATTTTTCTTGAAACCTTACCTGGAAAAACAAGCTCGGTGTAAGCTGAATATTTGCATACTGTTCTTTGGTGCTCATGCTGAACCTGGACACTGCAAATAGCACTGTGGCACCTGGGGAGGACTGTTAGGTCTCAGCTTAGCATATCTCTTAATAGTCTGGCGGAGGAGGTCGGGGGTGCATATATTCTACTTGGAAACTTCTGAAGCTGGAGTTTTATTAAAGGCAGAGAGGTGAAACATGAGTTAGAGATAGGCTCAGGCTGGAAAAAAAATGCCCCAGAAGTAACTGAGAATGCAGACCCGGAGCAAGTAAAGTACACCTCGTGTTTCTGACGCGCTGGAAAGGTGCTAGATGTGGGTCAAGGCTCTGTGCTAGCTACTGTGAGAGCAAAACAGCATCAGGTTTTTTTTTTTGGTCAAGAGAGGATGGGGGCTGACAGATTAATGTGCAGGGACCACAGGGGTGTGAAAGTGGCCGTGCTGGGACCGTGCCCACATCTGTGCTTGCTGTAGGCCAGGTGACACTTGGCCGAGGAGCCTGCAGCGTGTGAGGCAGCGGCAGCTGTTTGTGATGGCTTCCACAGGGCTCGAGGGACTCCGGGGGGCCGCGGGCTGCCACTTTCCCCGGCGAGTGGTAGAGGGTAGCGTTGTAGCCAGCACCAATTAGGCCCCTCAGCCGAGCAGTGAGGCGCAGAGGTGGCCTTGGAAGTGACGTGCAGCAGAATTCCCGGTCTGAGGTGTGATACAGGACACTAAGTTAGTCTAGAAGACATGTGGTCTTAGCAGCGGGAGAGGCCTGAAGGATGTCGGGGTGTGTCTGCCCAAGGTGCAGATCAAGGGTTTTACTGATCCACCTGTCTCTATGCTCCTTGCCTGGCTCCGCTGGCCTGTACTGTGGAAATGGCGCTTTGTGCTGCACCCCCTTCTCCACTGAGCAAGGGCAGGTTGTGGAGTAGCCCAAAACATGAGAGCAGCTGTGCCCCAAAGGCTGGAAGTTGTAGGCATGGGGGCAAGGAGAAATCAAGTCCTTAACCCAGGCTCTCTGGGCGTGGTAACGGCAGGAAGCAAACACGGCCCTCTCTGTCAGGTTTTGTCCTCATGTCTGCATCCTGCTTTGGAGGGACCTGAGAAACAGAAAAGCGGGCAGAGCGTTGGGTGTGCATGGACCTGTGGAGGGCTCTGCCGTTCTCTTGGGGTGCAGCTCGTGGGGTCGAGATGAGAAAATATGTTTCTGTCAACTGCAGCATTTGCGGAGCATGGAAGGTGAGTTAATGTGCGTGCAAGGAGCTCTCCTGGCATTTGGGACATGGAGAAACGTGTGAAGCTGAGCAAAGAGGAACTAGCTGGGTACAGAGGCACTTCCTAGATGTTTTGGGGTCCATCGGTGCTGGAGACTTTTCCTTCCAGCCATGTTAAGCAGCATACACAGACCAAAGCTAAGGTCCAGGCAGTCTGTCTGCAGTCGTGTCACTTGTCCTGATGTGTTTCTTGGCCATCTAATATAAAGCAGAAGACACCTGGTGAGGATGAGCTTTCAGTCTGCACTTGCATGTAAAGCAGGGGAAGGAGGCCTCCTCTTCGCAACCCTTTTAAAGCCAGGAGATATATATATATATAAAAAAACATACAGTAGGGAATGATCCAGCATTAGCTGGGGAGGAACAAAATGTCTTCCACATCTGTGTTCTTTATTCTGGGCTTGTGCAGCTCTTGCTGGGGTCTCGGTGGGATAGTGAGCGCATGGCAGCGGAGCGGGCTGGGGAGGTGGCCCTGGGCCGCCCGCTCGAGCCCGTGAGCTCGCTGGCTTTGTGGGAACATCCTTCCCCAGCCACCACCCCGGCAGGAGGCACAGCCTGTGGGGTGCTGAGCCCAGGGATGGGGCTGCAGCGCCAACGCTTCCAGCTGGCCGGGAGCCATCCCGCCCTTGGCCCGCTCCAAGGGGCATGGGGCTGGGGAAGGCGGGAGGGAAAGCCGCTGTCCTCCCGTGCGTGCGGCACTTCTGCTCGCGCCCGCAAGGTGGAGGAAGCAGCTCGCGAGAGGGGCAGCCGGCGGGAGGCTGCTCCCGGGGTTGTTGGGAGCGGGAGCTCTGCCCCGACAAGGGAAGGTGTGAGGGCATAGGCTGGGTCTCCGTGCCCGCAGGGTCCCCACGCTCTGCTTGCCCAGCTGCCAGTGGGGTGCTGCTCCTGCTGCCAGCAAGTGCGCGCGTCCGCCTGGGGTGGGAGGCAGGGCAGGCTCTGGCGCTATTGCAAAGCAGCAGAACTTAAGCTTGTTTCTTCTCCCTTGCCCTTGGGGAGGACCTACGTTATGCAGCTAAGCTGGGTCTATTCCCGCTTGGTTGCATTAGGGCCTCTTGGACAACTGGGCTGTGCAAGGCAACCCTCTCCTGTGGACATGTAGTTAATTCAGATCTCAGCTCCCACTGATCCAGTTTCTGGTGTCGAGTACTGGACCCGGCTCCTAGGGCAGAGCTAGGATAAAATAACTTAACAGTGCTTCTTTTCTGTGAATAAGGTGACTCTGATGGAACTGTTCTGCTTAAATACCCTCTCCTTCTCTTTGTTTCTGAAAAATGGATTTGATACTTCAGTTCTTCAGACCATCCTCATCCACTTCTATCCCTGTTTTTGCAGGCCCTCTCTTACCAGGCTTCCTAGGGCAGAGGAGCCTGGATGTGGAGGTGGCGGGAGGGCATGAATTACTCTTCCTCTCTCCCTCGCCTTTGCTCATCTTCTAGTTAACCAGATGCAGTCCCCTCGGTTGGGTCCAGCACTCTGGCTTTAGCTGTTAGCACAGGTCCTGGTGCTGGTGCTGAGCCCCATCGGCAGCCTAAACGTGCGGTAGGGTGTTTAGTCATGTGGTTGACAGGGGAACTGTACATGCTGGTCTGCATGGTGACTAGGAAGGGCATGACAAACCATTAGTTGCACGTCTGACACATAGCAGAGATGGTGACTGTGTCCTCCTGGGAGAAGTGTGTATCATTGGGAACTAGTTAGCCACCCAAAACAGACATAGACATTGCCCCTTGCCTGTGTAGGGACCGAGCCACAGTTGTGGATAGCTCATAGGTGCCAGCCAACACATTTCTCTTTTGCCCCATCCTGAAATTGCTCAGCATGTTTGTCACCGGTTAACGGTGCTGCTCGCGGTGACCAGATCCTTGGTGGATGCTATGGATGCAGCGGGAGTCCTTGGTGCTGAAAACCATGACGGCTTCTTGCGGTCGGAGCTGAGGCTCTGCAGCCAAGGGCTCGCGGACCCGGCTTGTCCTTTCTGTGGAGCTGCCGTGGAGGGGAGGGTGTCTGCCCCTCGCAGCGGTGCCTTCAGCAGGTGGGATGCATGCGGTTGTCACGGGTCAGGGTTTAAATGGGACTCTGTGGCGTTGCTGTCTGAGGTCTGTCTTTAAGACCTGGCTCTACCTGGGCTGTCTCTCTGACCCTGTTCTTTTTTCTCTCCCCCCCACCGCAGGCTCGGGCCCAAGCGGAGGCCCTCCACATTGGGGATGTTCACTTTTCTGTCAAGCCTGGCTCTAGCACCTCCTCTCCCAAGCTCCACTCCAGCGCTGCCGTGCACCGGCTCAAGAAGGACATCCGGCGCTGCCACCGCATGTCCCGGCGCCCTCTGCCCCGTCCCGACCCCCAGAACGGCGGGAGCGTGGCCGGAGGCACCGGCATCCGTCCTCCTGTCTCACCCTTCTCCGAGACCGTCCGCATCATCAACCGCAAGGTGAAGCCCCGCGAGCCCAAGCGCAGCCGCATCATCCTCAACCTCAAAGTCATTGACAAAGGTGGGAAGCCTCCCAATGGCGCGGGTGGCCTGGCCCGACCCAAGATCCCTTCCCGAAACCGCGTCATCGGCAAGAGCAAAAAATTCAGTGAGAGCGTCCTCCGCACGCAGATCCGCCACATGAAGTTTGGCGGCTTCTCGCTCTACAATAAGCCGCCTACTGCGCCCACCCCCGCGCTGGAGGGCAAAGGGGAGGCTGAAGGGTCCCAAGCGGCCTCATGCGGCCTCCTTATGGGCTCCAGCCCTTACGATGCCCCCAGCTCCAGCTCCTCCGGCTGCCCCTCGCCCGCCCCGCACTCCTCGTCCGACCCTGATGATTCCCCTCCGAAGCTGCTTCCTGAGACCCTCAGCCCCGCCGTCCCTGACTGGCGTGAGTCGGAGGTCCTCGACCTCTCCATCCCGCCCGAGTCAGCAGCCACCAGCAAGCGCTCCCCTCCAGGAGGCTGTGGCAGCGGGCAGGCGCCTTCCTTGGCCCTTTCCTCTCCGGAGACGGAGCAGGAGACCGGCGATTGGCGCCCCGAGATGTCCCCCTGCTCTAATGTGGTGGTCACAGATGTCACCAGCAACCTCCTCACGGTCACCATCAAGGAGTTCTGCAATGCGGAGGATTTTGAGAAAGTGGCAGCAGGCGGCGGCGGAAGCAGCAAGTGAGCAGCTGGTCCCTGCGCTCCGGGGGCCCGGGGGCAGCTCTGCCCGTGAGAAGTCGTGGTGTGAATGGCTGTCCTTAGTTCTCTCCTCCTGCCCCACGCTGTCCCGCTCCCCTTCTGCTGCCCCTTCCTTCCTGCCCACTTCCCCTGGCCGGGATGCCGCGGCACTGCAAGGAGCAGGGATACCCAGTGCTCCTGGGTGTCTCTGCTGCTGGCGGAGGGTAAGGAGGTCACAGTGGGGGGCTGCCAAATGGTTGTTTGTCCTTGAATGTGCTGTTGTCCAACTGGCCATGGAGCCTTTGGGGATGGAGGGGTCAGGGAATGTGTGTGTGTGTTGGGGAAGGCACTCTCCCCTCCTTCCCTTCCCATCTGTGGCTTAGGAAGAGAAGCTTCCGACCCTTTGGAGGGCGATGGGAGAGGATGGAGGCTCTCGCCCAACCCCTCAGCCCTCTCCAGCCTTGGTCTTGCGCTCTCTTCCCTTCCTCTTGTTCATCCTGCTGCCATGACTCCGAGCCTGCCGTCTCCGCCCCTGCCATGTGGCCTGCGTCTGCCACCTCTTACGCTGCAGCCTTGGCCATGGCCTGTGCAGGGCCCGGGCACGAGGGAGAGAGGGGCAGGCGCCATGTCATGCCTGGAAGGTGCTCGTGACAAAGCTGGGGTGGTCGGGGGGATCCCCCATGCAGCACATGCCCCACGCTGGCTTCCCTTTTAGCTATTGGTGCTACCTTGGCAGTTGTATGGGCGCTTTCACGCAGCCTGGGCCCTCCTCTTTGCATCTTCCAGCTGTTCAGCTCCACAGGGGGAAAGGAGGATAAGGGGAGCCTGCTTCTGGCCTGGATATTCCTCCTCATGGCCTTTACTTGCACTTGCCTGGAGGAGAGGGCATAAAATGCTCTTCCCCAGGCTCTCCATGGAGGAAGGGGGGCTGGCTGCGCATCTGTCATTCTTTTGGGGAGGAGATGCCGTGATGGCGCCGTGTGCCCCACGCGCCACCTTCCCCTGGCCTATTTTGCTTTCCCCCTGCTCCGCTCCCTCAGAGGGAGAAGGGCAGGATGCCAGCAGCAACTCCCTTCCCGCTCCCCTTCATCTCCCCCCTCTTTTCACTTTTGTGGATGGCCTGCAAGAGGATTCCCCTTGGCCTTTTCAGGATCTGAAATGGCCCTTACAACTGTCAACCAAAGGTGCTAATAAGAAATAACTCTCTGTCTCACATCATATGCATGTGTGCTGATTTTTACTTTCTTTTTTCCTCCCTTCCTCCCCTGAATTCCTATGAATTGGTCCAGAAATGTTCACTCCTTGCTAGTGGGAGGAAGCAAGACCAGAACTTGCCCTTCTTTACCCACAGCTCCTTCTTCTCTGACCAGCTCTGCTTGGACATGCTCTCGTGTCCCAGATAAGTTCTCTCCTTCACCTGCCCTTGGTGGCTTGCTAGATCCTCATTGCTCCAAGGCCTTGGGGTGTGATGCCATTCCTTGGCTATGGGCCCCTGGCTGAACCCCTAGGTGCAAGGAAAACAGGTGCTGAAATACCAGCCTGTGGGAGAGTCACCCTCTCAGCCCCGTCCCCTGGCCTGGACCAGCGCAGTGTTACTTCCACACACGTGCTGCAGAGGTGAAAAGGTGCAAGAAATTCCCTGCATCAGGGCTCCCCTACGTGCAAGTTTGCCCTGGACAGGCAAACGCAGGCGGAATTCGCCCCTTTGGTGCTTGTGCACGAGGAATGCGCCCCGGTGCCACATGCTCTGGGTGTCCCTGTTCGAGCAGAGGTTGGACTAGATGATCTCTAGAGGTCCCTTCCAGCCTCAACCACTCTGTGACGCTCGGGCTGTGGAGAGGGCTCTCGTGCAGTGGTGCTTTCGCGGTAGGAGCGCGGCCCATTGCCTCGCAGAGCGCGCTGGATTCGAGCCGCTCGTGGCTTAGTGCTTGCGTAGCCGCTCCGAGGGGGATTCCAGGTGCTGTTAGCGCTGCCCTTTGTGGGCTAACTCCCCTTCTCCAGCCCTTGCCCAAAACTGAGTGACGGGGAAGCAGCTGCATTTTTAACTGATGGGGATGGGGAGAAATAGACTTCCCCAATTCATTCACCAAGCTAAGGCTTCCTGTAACTTGTTGGACTTGTGTGCTTGTCTGTATTACCTGCCTGTGTTTTTCGTGTCTTTCTTTTTGCATCTTTCCCGTGCCTGGCCCACCCAGGGATTCCTTATTTTAACACAGCTTATCCTTATGACTGCAGCTTCAAAGATGAGTGGGTTGTACATACAGGGAGAAGCTCTCTCTTAGGGAAACAGGATTCTTCATTCATCCTTCTCCCCTCTAAGCAATTACCTGTATTCTGAGGCTGCAGGATAGGAGGAACTTTTTGATGGGCTGGATGCATTTTGGCCAGTCACTTTCCTTGGTCGTTGAGTTACTGTTTGGCGTGTATGTGGTGATGTGTTTTGTTTCGTGGTGATGAGATGCTGGAAAAAAAATGAGGAGTTTAAGTAGAAGATAAAAGGGAACTTTAATAAGAAGCTCTTGATGTATTTTGGCCAAGACATGTTCATTTGGCAGGTTTCTTTTCCCCAGTGTCTTTTGTATGGTGTCCTTTGGGGGCAGGGGGCAGGAATTGTTTAATGAAGGGGTTTTTTTGGCCTTTCTCCAGAGTGACAGGTAAGGGGATTGTCTGCGAAGAGCAAAACGGTGGGTCGTTTTAGGGATACTCCGTGAGGACCTTTTTCCTGAGGTGAGGACAGTATTTGTTGTGGCAAAAGAGCCTGTGCAGCAGCTCCTCTTTGTGGAGGAGGAAAGGAGTCAGGTCCGAAGCGCGGACGCAGCTGAGACCTGCCTGTGTGACAGGTCTCCTCTGGGACGTGTCACCAGGTGGGAATCAACCCTGGACCTCTGGATCTGAAATAAGATCCTGGGCTGTCCCAGGTTAGAGATCTGCTAACTCGAATGCAGCCACGGTCTCGAGTGGACCAGCCGCTTGGGGCTGACTAACCTGCCCTCGTATTCACGTGGGTTACACTCCTCCCCCTACCTTTTATCCCTGCTCTTTAACAGAGAGGGGAAGGAAGATCAATCCATGCCCTTTACAGAAGGTGTGGGGTTGGCGGAGGAGTTTATTTGAAAGTATCCCCTTCCTTTCCCCATAACCCCTAGAAAAAAACAAAAACAGGGAAATATTCTCTGTGTCTGTGCCATGTTTGTTCTCTTGTTGTTGTGTTTTTAGAGGAGATTTTATGATGGAGTGGAAAAAGTGAAATGATTAGTTTTGCATAAAAAAAGAAAAGTTTAAAAAAAATTTCTACAGGGAGAAAGCGAGAGAGTTTAAAAAATGAATAATAAATGCAGTGATTGCACAAACTGTAGTGGTATTAGATGGTCCTTAGAGAAAAGAGTATTTTGTAGTATTGAAGCATGTGTGTCTGGATGGTGTTTGGCTTGAGAGAAAGGCCCTGGGACTGAGCAGCGATCTCCGAGCTGGAAAGGCAAGTTGCATGTTGAGGAACCCTGTCTGTAAACCCTTCCCGTCCTTGCCTCCCGAGTGCTGGAATGAGTTTCCTTCCCTCCCGTACCCCTCCTGTGAACTGAGGTGGAGCCTTCACGATGTTTTCTCAGAAGCGGTTCGTGTCATTTGTGCCAGGATCAGGCCGGCACCGTGGAAAGAGCTTCCTTGTCTGCCCGGCCGGCTGCCGAGCTCTGGGGCTGGCGCTGCAGCCCGCTGGCCAAGCCGCCAGCGTTTCTGCTTTCTGTCCCCCGTGTCCCAGCAGGATTAAACCTGGCACGCGAGGATGAGGGGCAGCCACACGCCGGTGGCTGGGCAGAGCAGGAGGGGGCAGGCAGGGCACGCCGGGGAGCTCCACTTCTCTGGGCTTCTCCTGGGCGTGGGAAGCGGCAAGTGAGGGATAAATCCGTGTCTGCCAGAGCCCGGGCTCTTCCTGGTGCTTTTGTGGCCCACGAGCGCTGCCCATGCTTCCCATGGCCCTCGGCTTGGGACGGCAGCTCCCGTCTGCACGCTTCCTTCTCCTTCCCAAGCGCAGAGCGGGAAGCTGGTGAGGTGCGGACTGCTTTTGGGGTAGGAAAACAGAAACAGGCTGTGGCGAGCAGGCCAGTAGTCCGGTTGCTGTTTCCAGAAGGGCCAGGGAGCCTTTTGCCACATCTCCCCTTACCGCAGTTCCCAGGGAGATTTACAAAACAAACAAAAAAACAATCCGGGCCGTAGGCAGGTGGGAGCTGTCTCTGTGCCGAGTCTTCCTAGGGATTTCACTCCCTTTCCCGTCTCTGCAGAGGCGGTGCGGGCAGCTCGCGGTGCCGGAGGCCGTCGCCCTCGGGAGGCTCCTGTGCGTGTGGAGGGCAGAGGCCCGAGCGCCCCGCGCTGCTGCCCGCCTCAGCAGCCGCAGGGTCAGTGTCGGTGCCCGGGCTGCACCCTCCTTCCGTGCTGCACCGGGCCTGCAGTCCCGGTCGGAGCAAGTGCTCATTCGTCCCTCACCTCCTTCCCAGGTTCTGATGAGGCGCTTTCCTCCTTGCCGGGCGCATCCCTTTGCTCCAGTGTCGCTTGCTTCTGCTGCATTTCCCAATCACCCAATAATCGTGCAAGAGCTGGGATGTTATTTACTTTTTATATATAAATTTATAAATATAAGAGACACCCCGTTCTGCCCGTCCTTGCCCAGCAGCCCCTGCGTAGCTCCGAGCGACGTGTCGCAGCCGCCGCGCTGGGGCTGGGTGCGCGGTGCCTCCCGCCTGGCGCTCGCTCCGGCGCTGCCAGTGCCCGTCCTTGCCGGCCGTTGCGCTGCCCGGTGCCCCCGTCTCCCTCGTGCCAGCGTCACTGGCCGGGAATGACGTTCCTGACTGGGACGCTGCCACGTTGGCTTTGACGGCACTTGTGGAGGGCCGGAGGAGCGTCCCGCTCTCCCTGCCTGCTTCCCTGTGCCGACACCTTCGGCAAGTTTATTTCAATGCTGCCCTGGGTTCGCGCGGAGAAGTGGCTCATTTTCTTGGGTTCCTCGCCGGAGCGCAGGGCGTTTGGCTTCTTTTGGGGATGGGAGGAGGTGTTGGCATCTGCCTCCGCTCTCACCGCTCTCTTCTCTCCTGTCCTGCACTCTTTCCTCCTCTACCTTTTCCACATTGGTCCGTGCTGGACTGACATGTCTGGAGAGGTTTGTGCCCATACCCATGCAGGGGCGACAGCCCCGGCTCCAGCCATTCCCAGGCGTCCTGCGCGGTGAATCCAACGCGTCCTCGCCCGTAAGGGCCCCGGGGAGCGTTGACCTCTCTCCTGAGCCCTCCTTCAAGGCACTTAGGAAGTCGTGGTTAGTTTGATCCTCCCGCGGTGACTCGGGGCAATGGCAGCCCCAGGAGCGCCTCGAAACGTGCGTGCGGTGGGAGGAAGGGCCCCGGGGCCGCGCCGTGCTGCAGAGCCCCGCTGCAGCGCGTGGCCGGAGCGCGTCCCGGCGTCGCGCCGTGTCAGGCCAAGCGCGTCAGGCTCGCACTGAGCTTGGGGATGGCGCTGGGTTGCACCAGGGCCTCTGGGGCAGACCCCGAGCGGCGCCCGGGGGTCCCAACAGGAGAGGCTTCCTGGCAGGACAGAACCTGGCCAAGACTTTCCTAGGGAGGGAAAAAAAAAAAAAAAAAAAAAGCTGTTTTGTTTTGGTTTTGGTTTGTGTTTTCCCCTGGAGCTAAACAACTCGGCCTGCTCTCTTTCCCCTGCTCCTAAACCTCATTCGCTGCTTCAGAGCAGAGAAGCCTCTGTTTTGGGGAGCTTTTTCTCCCCCCCTCCTTCGTTTTGGGGCGGGAAGCCGCGCGGTGGAGGGCAGGGGCTGCCTCCCCTGCCGCCGCGGGGCTGAGCTCAGGCCTCGAGGCTGCTGCAGCCCCTCGGCTCAGGCAGGGGCTCCCCTGCGAGCCCCGGCCTCGCGTGTCGGCGGCGGCAGGGCCTGCTCCCCGGCCCAGAGGAACCGTGGCCGAACTCCTGGGGCGCTGGTGGCCCCGGCGCAGCCCGTCTGTCTCTCCATTTCCCCTCACTTGGCATACAGAGTGAGGGTGGTGATTTTTTTTTAATTTAAAATAAACCTAAATATGTATCTTGTATTTTTTTTTTTTATTTTGGGAAAAAAAAGCATTTAATTAAAATTGTGCACGGATGAATTGTATATCTATATATTTTTTGTCTTGCAATTTTCATTTTAAATATTAGTGTTTGCATTTTTTGTTTTGTTTTAATCCAGTTCCCAGCTGGCTAAACTCTGCCTAGAGTGGATGGGTGGGAGGCCCCGCCGCTGGGGGGGGATTGGATCTCCCCTTCCGCTGGTGCTTCCCACAGGAGAACGGTTTGCTCCGGGTTCGGGGGTGGGGGTTGTGCTAATTACTCTTGTATTCTTGTACATTTTGTTCTTTCTGCTGCTCTTGAATATTGTATCAATGCCAGAAATGGGGAGTTAAAAGAAATAATAGCCCCAATAAATTGTTACATTCCAACCTGTGCTGCTTCCTCTGGTGGTTCATGCCCTGCTCTTGGTGTAGGTGCCCTGTGGGATGGAGGTGGGAATGGAAAGGCCTTGTGTTCCCCAGAGGGTCTCTCTGGCGGCGTGTGCTCTGGCAGGACGGACACTGCTCGTCTTGGGGCCCAGCCGGCCTCCATGGAGCTGCAGATCCTCTGGAGAACCTAGTGCTGCCTGTGCTCAGCATCTCCCTCTCAAACCATCTCCATCCAACCTGTGCTCTGGCACGGGACAAAGCCCGCGGGAGCAGAGATGTCCCTCTTGGCAAAGCCCCAGCCCCAGCAGTGCCGCGTTCCCGAGAGACCCTGCACGTGGGGCCTGCGGCAAGGCAAGGCCTGGACCAGCTGCCCGTGTCAGGGTGCAGAAGTGGCCCGGGACCAGCAGTTGGGTGGATTTCCCTTCTCTTCACCCCATGATGCTGTCTCCTCCCAGAAACACTCCAGCCAGAAATGCTGCTTGGGTGTTAATTGCTGGAGAAAAAAACCCCGGTCGCTCGCTCCCCATCCCTCTGGGCTGGCACCATGTGCTGTTGTTACAAGCAGCTGCAGTCACGAATCCTGCTCAGAAGGGGCCTCCCCAAGCCCCTCCATCGCCTGCTGCTCCGGCACCACCTGCGGGAAGGCAGGATCCCACATTTGCCGCAGCCCCACGTAGCGGAGTGCCACCGGACACCTGGGGAGCGACATTCACGGGATGAGGAGCCACGCGGGCTCCTCTCCAGCCTGAGTCATCACCCCCTGCTAAAACCTGTTTTTTTGCCATGTGCTCTTCTGGAGGCAGTTGCTGTCGGTGCTGTGGGGGAGGCAGAGGCCCCCAGCACACGGATGCGGCCCGGGCCCCCCAGAGAGGCGGCTCCCACCCCACAGGACACTGCGGGGGCGAGAGGCGGCTCCCACCCCACAGGACACTGCGCTCCCTGTGCTCATCCCGATGCTCGAGGAGCAGGTGCTGGATGCTGCTTCCTGGGGTGTCTCCGGCCTCAGCGGCCCCTGGCTGCACCGCTGAGCACCTTCTCCCTGCAGGGCTTGTCCAAGCCAAGGAGGGCACCCAGGCGGCTGCATACAGACACCGGGTCCCAGCCTGGCACCATGGCACGTCCCTCCAGCTCCTTTCCATTGCTGCCGAGAAGCATCGGGAGGAGGAGGAGGAGGGAGCTGAAGGCTGAAGGCAGGCAAACAAGCTGGGAGAACAAGGGGCCCTGCGTGTGGCTGTTGCTGCCATGGTTGCACCTGTGGGTGCTACCTCCTGGGGCTTGTATGGCTGCAGCTAGTGACACGAGCCAGGGAGAGGTGATGCCCCTTCCTCCATTAGAACAGAACTATTTTAAAAGGCTGGAATCCCCTCGGAAAAGGTCGGAGCCCTTCCCTTTGTGCCTTAGGTTTCTACCTTGCTCGCACCCCATGTATGCAACCCCCAGCCAGCCTCATCCACTCCACTGCCCAGCTACCTCCTCCTCAGCTCGCCAAAACCATGTGGTTTGAGGAGGCTTTGGATGCTGCTCACTAAAACACCGCCGGGGCAGGAGACGTGAACTTTAATGGCACTGCATATCCAGCACCAGTGCTTTTTAAATACACCTGCCTCCTCCTCCCTGCCAGACAGAGATTTCCTGCCATCACTGAGCAAGGCTTGGAATCGATTTTATATGCTCGCTCCCCACCGCTCCCCTGTGCTGTGCTGCCGCGTGCACAAAGTGGGAGCAGGCAGCCAGCAGCCCTCCTTCGAAGCACTTTCTTTGCAAGCAGATCTGTGATAAAGTGGCGTGAAGAGTGATCGCGATTGTTGGTGTCTCGAGTGGATGGTGTGGGTGTGACGGGCAAGACGGGGAGAGGAAGCTCGTGGCTGCTCTCTCCAGTCATGTCTTGGGTGCAAGAGCGGGACAACCACTTTGCAGCCCTTCAGAAAAGCTGTTTTCTGGAGAGCTGAAAGGCTGGTCATTTCCTTCACACTGGAAAGGCAGCTCGGGGAAGGAAAGGAGCAAGCGAGCTTTGTGCAGTCCCACAGAGCCATACTTGACAGCAGCTGAAAGATGCTCGGGAGCATGGGGTTTTCCCCCTCCAGGCAGTGTGGGCCACCTTACTTCCAGAGCAAAGATCCCTCAGCATAAAACCCTCCTTTAAGCTGCCCACCCAGCTTGCATCCAAGAAAGAGCCCATCGCTCGCAGCCCATAGACAAGCGGCTTGTGGCTCCTGCTTCCAGCAAGGTTAAGAGGAAGAGCCTCCCCTCGCGCGGGTCCCCATCCCCGGCCGTGCCGCCTCCCGGGCCCAGCCGCCCTGCACCCGGGCATCATCTGAACGCACCGCCTGCCCCACGGCTCCCTCAGCCCCGCGGGAGCCCCGGCAGCCCCGGGCCGGGGGGTCCGTGTAGGCCGAGCCGGGCCGGGGGGCGGCGGCGGCAGCGGGGACGGGGGCGGGGACGGTCCGTGCCGCGCCGCCCGGCCTATATATAAGCGTGGCGCGGCGCGCCGCTCGGGGCCCGGCGCCGGTGCTGCCGCCGGTACCGCCGCCTGCGCTGCCGCCGCCATCGGTACCGCCGCCTGCGCTGCCGCCGCCGCCGCCTCGTGCAGCCCGGCCCGGCGCCGCCGCCGCCGCCTCCTTCTCTCGCCGACCCGCGGGCTCGCGCCCGCCACGCCGCTGCCACGCTGAAGTTTCTGGCGGTGCTGCTGGCGGCGGGCATGCTGGCTTTCCTGGGGGCCATCATCTGCATCATCGCCAGCGTGCACCCGGCGGGCACCGCCGCCCCCGCCGCCGCCGCCGCCGACAATGAGTCGGCCGCGGCCGCGCTGCTGCCGCCCGCCGACAAGGGGCTGGGCGCGCTGCACGGCCCCGCCGAGGCGCTGGCCAGCGCCGGGCCGCGGGTGCCGCCGCCGCCGCTCTTCAGCCGCTTCGTGTGCACGCCGCTGAGCGCCGAGTGCCCCGCGGCCGGCGCCGCCGCCGGCCCCGAGGAGCTGCTGGCGCTGCGCAGCGCCGCGGCGCAGCTCCGCCGCACGGCGCTCGAGCAGAAGGAGCGCATCCGCATGGACCAGGAGACCATCCGCGAGCTCACGGGCAAGCTGAGCCGCTGCGAGGGCGGCCCGCAGCCGCCGGGCCCCGCCGCGGGGCTCCGCGCCGCCCCGCGCCCCGCCGCCGACGAGCCGCCCGCCGTGCGCGAGCTCGAGGAGGCCGTGCGCGCCCTGCAGCAGCGCATCGACCGCATCGAGGTGCGTGGCGGCCGCGGGGCTGCTCCCGCGCGCCGCGGCCCCTGCCCCACATCTGCCCCCGCGCCCCCCGCCAGGCCCCGGGAGGGCTCCTCTCGCGCGGGATCCCCTCAGGGCGTCCCTCGAGGCCCCCTTCCCGCTTCTCCTGCCCTTTCCCCACCTCCTGCCTTCGCTCTGCCCGTAGCCCCAGCCAGGCCTCGGCGGGGTGTTCCCTCCGTGCCCCTGCTGCTGCCCTTTGGGAAAGGCCAATCCCTGCCGCATCCCCCCACCTCTGGCCAAGCAGAGCGTCCGGTGTTTCGTGCACTGCCCCTCCGCGCGGCCCCTTCCCCGCTCGTCCCCCTGCACGGCTGCTTGGCATTGGCAGGCCTGGGCTGTGGCCCAGCCGCTAGCGGGTGGCAGCCAATGCTCTACAATGTCACCTGCCGTCCGTCCTGTCCCGGGGCGCGCGCGTGGAAATTGCTTTGGGCTGTTGCGGTCTCAGCAGCCAGAGAGACCTTGGCTGAGCATGTTTGGTGCCTTGATGATCTGTTGAAACAGGGCTTTGCATGGAAAAGTGGCCCCTCTTATTCGGAGGGCTGGTGTGCATGGTGGGGGTGGGAAGGAGCCCACCTTTGCACACAGCAGCTCTGCCCTGGGTCTCTAGGTCTGTAAGATGGGTTTGCAGGAAGCCCGGGCTGATAGCTGGGGCATGTGAGAGCACCTGGAGGGGAAGCTGCCCATTTTTCCTGGTGGCACTGGCTCCAGCCATCCCGCCTCCCCCAGGGACAGTGCTGTCCTCCTGTGCCCATGGGTCTGCCAAGGCGCCAGGTTCCCTGCCAGGAGCCGTGCGCATCCTGAGCGCTGAACCTACTGACATTTCCATTTGTGTGTCTGTCGCGCTCTTCCCGGGAAGAGGCTGTGGCCCCTCTCTGCCAGGGCGGATCGGTCATGTCTGCAGGACCCGCTCTGCCCCTCGCCCCGGTGCCTGGGGGCTGTGGCTGCTGCCATGGGCCTTGCCAGCCAGAGCCAGGGAAAAGTGGCATCTCCGCAGCTTTGTGCGTGGCTCTCACAGCAGGGAAGGCTGCTGGCAGGAGGCTCCCAAGCCCTGGCTCTGGCTGCGGGACCCCTCTGACCCAGCTTGGCAGGCTGTTGTATATCCCATATCCTGTCCTTAGGAACCTGCATGGGGCAGGGTGGAGGCATGGGCTACGTTGTCTGTCTTTCTGGCTGCTGCCAGAGACAGGTAAGGAAGAGACAACAACCACAAAATATCCCGCAGCCTTGGGCATATGCGTGTGTATGTGCACAGATCTGAGCATAGCACGCAGAGCCACCAAGATCATTTGTGTGTCACGTGGCCTGACAAACGTGGCAGGGAAGGAACCCTAGGGAGGGATGGGAATTCTAATGGGCAAGTGCGTAAACACACTTAAAGGCAGGGAAAGGCGAGTAAACGCACACACAAAAAGATGGGAAAAAGCACCTGTGGGCTGCTGGAGTGAAGTGTATGCAGAAAAAAAAACCATATGCAGGTGCATTAGCCATACACAGGGAGAGAGGGATGTGCAAGCCAGGTGACAAAAACACCGAGAGACTAATACAACTACCTGGAAACCCAGGCAGCCGCCTCCCAGAAAGCCTCCTCCAGAGAACCCTGCCCATGGCAAGGCTTGGATGGGGCTCTGACGGGCCCTTGGGGAGCCTCAGTGGCTTGAAGGAGGTTGCAAGGGGAGGCAGCGCTGGGAAGCGGCTTGTGCCTGTGCGTCCCTGGGAGGAGGGCAGCCGGCACGCCACCACCAGCGCTGCCTCTCGCGTTGCTGGGAGCCGAGGATCCCCAGGGCTTGGCGGCCCTGGCTGGGAGAGTGGCTGCAGCGCCCCAACCCTCATCCCCAGCCCCACAGGCTGCTCGGTGCCTTAGGCGGCCTGGACGTCCTTCACCACGAGCAGGGGCTGGGGGCTGTCCCGCTCGGGCAGACGCTGTGCGAAACACAGTGGGAAAGACAGTGAGGAAAGCGTGAGAGGAAACCTGGCTCTGAGCGGGGTCAGTCTTAGCAGAGAGATGGAACAAAGTGCAGTGGGGAGCCCTCAGGAAGGTTATGTCCTCGGGCACCTCTCTGATGGCAGCATCGTCGTCAACAAAGCCCGATGCTCATATCTTTGGAGGAGCGAGTCGCAGGGAGGGAGCTGATGGAAGATTATTGATATAATCTGGATGCTGTTAGCGTGGCCATAAGCCATAACGAGATTTAGTGATGCTTTGAAAAACCCATTAAGTCGTTTTACATCTTAGTTTTCAAGAAGCGATTTAGCTCTGTGGACACACGGTCCCGGGTCGCTGCAGCCCAGCCTGGCGTGCTGCGGCGCTGCTTCCCACTGGGAAGGCAGCTGTGCCCCACGTTCCCGGCTGCGCATGAGGAAGGGGAAGGCTGCGCATTGGATTTGTGGCGCTGGAGGAGCCCAGCCCGCCACGTGCGGCTGTGTCTCCGTCGCCGCTACCCGCAGCTCGCGAGGCACGCGGGAGAGGGAACAAGTCGGCTGCCGCTGCTAACCGGAGGCTAAATTCAAACAGGAACATCTCCCGTAGCCTATTTCAAACCCCCCGAGCCATGCAGTCTCCTGAATGAATTTCTGCCTGTTTCTTCTTGATGTACAGCGCAGCTGGCATCTTTACTTCTGGTTTTTTTTTTTTTCCTTGTTTTTCTTTTCTCCTTCCCACTTTCTCTCCGCACACGCTCGCATCACGCAGGTGGGCGCATCTCCTTGGCGTGCAGAGCCAGGGAGCCCACGTGCTCCGTTTAGGCACTTTTAATTACAGCTGCAAATGGAAACAGAGCGATTTCAGAGTGGGGCGGCAGGCGCCTCGGCCCCAGTTAGTGCTCCCCAGCGGAGATGCCTGCCGGGGAAACGGGCCCCGAAAGGCGCTGCTGGTGTCTGCAGGGGAGCCGGTTCCGACTGCGCCGTCACAGCGATTCACGCTCGGCGTTTGCAGTTGCGTCGTCGTAAACTGGAACGATTTGGCTGCTGGCATCAAACTGCTGGAGTGGCGCTAGGGAAGGGAATGGGAAAAGGAGATCCAGCTGCCTCCGTCCCCTTTCGGTTTTTGAGCAAACAGAGATGGAGTGCCCCAGACCATCGCACTGGTAAACATGCCGTTGTTTCCTTATATAAATGAGTGTGCGTTTGCCTGACAAAGACCCAAACCCAGCGAGCGTGCGCCGAGTTGACGGAACCCGGCCTGCGCCAGCGCCCACCGCCCGCCCCCGTGCCAGCCGCCAACATTGAGCATGGTGTGATTAACGCCACCTGGCACGTTTCGGTCCCTCCGCTGGCCAAAAAAGCGCCACGCGAGCCTCCCCCGCAGGCCTGCACGCCCGCGGGGCCCGTGCTGTGGCAGATGGGGAGCCGGCAGCGCGCCGAGGCGGCGCTCGCCTCAGCGCTGTGGTAAATAACATGGGCGCGAGCGTCGCCGCGGTCCGCTGCGTAAGGGAGCCGCGGGTCTGGCTTCCCTCGTGGTCTGGCGGTCCTGAGCACCCGCCGGAGGGAGGGAGAGGATGGGGCAACATGGGATGAAGAGCTGGGGAGGGTCAGCTGCAGGGAGGGAGCTGGTGAAGGGGTGAGAGGCAGTTGGTGGATGTGGGGCTGGGAGTGCGTGGGAAGGAAGGACAGGGGAAGTAGAAAGGAAGAGGAGACAAAGGGAGAAGTAAGAAGGAGACAGAGGCAGAGCAAAGAGCTGGAAGAGGGGGAAAATAAATAAAAGAAAAAGCCACTATTGAATAATGTAGGACAAGCTACTGGGGCCTAATGAGAGTGACAAAAGACCCAAGCCTCTTTTTTCCCTCTTATTAGCAGATGAGCTGTGCATGAAAGTGGGGATGTGGGCTAGAGACCTGGGGGGGCCCGAGATGTTCTGCAAACCTGCAGCCTGTCCCCAGCCCTGCTGTCTCTGCCCCGCTTTGTGAGGCCTGCACAAGACCCGCAGACAGAGCAGCAGCACGAGGAGGAGCGCGGGGAGCAAGCGAGGGGCAGTGCGCGGATGGCGCCGGCAGCCCCGCGCACCAGGCTCGGCCCATCGCACGCTCTCTGCCACAACTGAACTGAAAACAGAGCTTTCCTGGGGAACAGGAACAAGGCCGCAGCGGCAGCAATAGATAGCCCTAATAGGCCTCTCTCAAAAGCTTGAGATTCCCTGCTGGCCATTGCCATTAAAAATGCCTTTTGCCTCGGAGGGGACAGGAGGCAGGGACACACCGCAGGGCGATGACTAAAGAGCAGCTTTGTCTCCCCATCTCCGCCCACCGCGACTTTGCCAAGGGAGCGTTTTCTCACTAATCTGTGTGTGTGATGAGAAGCCTCCCCGCGCGCGGTGCCGGCGAGGGGATAACGGGGCCTCGCTTCCCCCAGCCCTCCGAGCGCTGCCTTCGGCAGAGCCATCAAAGGAAGGCCGCGCTTGCCGAGCATTTTGTCCTCCTGAAAGACATTCTGTTCTTCATGACGGAGTCCCTGGCGCGGCTCGGAGAAGCCCAGCAGGAACAGCCGGCTTTTGCTTGCCGGTTTGGGCTGCAAGATTGCTACTCTGGAAGGAGGATCGCATATGAAATCCGCACTGGTGGGGCTGGCGTTCCCGCGTGCCCCGTGCCCTGCAGAGCCGTGTCTCGCGGCAGCTCCGTGGGCAGCAGCCCTGCAGATGTGGGGCAGCTGTGCTCACTGTCCCTAGGGAAGGTGGCCCAGGTCTGCACCTGCGTGTCCCGGGAGTGGGACTCCGCTCTGGTCTCGGGTCTGGAAGGTGGCAGCTCCTTTAACCAAGGAGAAAATGCCAAAATAGCGAGAACCACAGGTAGGGAAGTGAAGATGGAGAATTTTAGGACAGAAGCATCCATCTCTCTTTCCTGACTGTGAGGATGAGTATTGACATGACTTACAAAGGCAGGGCGAGGAGGAGTCCCCTGAGTGCCTGGATCCTCATGCTGGCTGCTTCAGGCCATACAACCGCTCTCATAAACTTGTCACACTCAGTTTTACAAGCATCTAAGGCTTTGCTCTCACAGATCCCACTGGAAGTCTCTTCCGGATCCTCATGCTTCTGTGATGCTTGGCAGCCACCGTCTATTTCCCAACCTCGCTGTACTCCTGGCTGGTTCGGATCCATCTGTTCTTACGCTAGCAGGATCCTTCAGCCCTTCCTTCCCCTGGCGCTTTGCCGCTGCCGGCCTCCTTTGCGGTGGCTGGATGCTGCCCAGCCCTCGCCATCCCCTGGCTTTCGTCCGGGAGAACAGGTCCGCTGTAAGCAGGACATGGACATTTGAAATCCTCTTTGGCTCTGGCTTGCCTTCCCTCCCCTTTATGGTTAATGGTGAATAGAAAAGTTTCGGAGGGGAGGGATTTCCCTCTGCTTATATTCTGTATACCTTAACATCAGATCATGTCCATCATGGAAAAAAAGACATGGAGAGGGAAATTAAAATACTGGAAACTTTTGACCAGGCTCACAGTAGAAGGCGGGACTTGTCACTTTAATGTGGGATTTTTCTTGGTTTTGTTTTGTTGTGTTTTGTTTTTGGCACAATGTAACTTCTCTGCATAGTTTTGGTGGAGGAACACGACAGCACACACTGTCTCAGTTCCCCAGGTGACCCCTCGTCCCTGCGGGGATGAGAGCAGGGATGCTCGGCGGCTGTCACATTGTTGCCGATAGCGACATGGACACTTAAGTCCATTTACTGTGCATGGGGGCAATCCCTGCACAAAGCAGGCCTGCAGCCTTGGGGGCTGAGGAGCAAGCTGGGCTGCCAAGGATGGGCAGAGAGCTGTTTGAAGAAGCACAGCCTGTGCGCGAGCAGATACCCAGAACAGGCTCGTTTGTCCCAGCTGGGCATGCTAGTGAGTACCTGCAAAACCCGCATGGGCTTGATGGTGATTCAGAGGAGCAGAGCATGTCCGTTTCACATGGTCAGTGATCCTAGACTCAGCCTGGAGAAGGCACTTTTTTCCTCTCCCTTGCTCGGGAGACCTTTGGGGAATTTTTGGCCTCCGTTCACAGCTGGAGGGGATGGGTGCCTTTCTGGATAGCTGTGACAGCATCTCTTCATGTCTTACTGACACTGGCAAGGCCACATGGGGAAACAAGGAGAAGGTTGTGCCAGAGGAGACACACAAACACAAACTCCCCTTAGGAAAGGACACACAAACACCCCTTAGGAAAGGACACACAAGCACCCCTTAGTGCCCAGAGCAGTGGTTTTTTCCCTCCCTTTTGGGGACTGGCTCATAAAGGAGGCAGCTTGGGGGAAGGATCCCCTTGGTTATGCCAGAGCCCCCCAGGAAGTCACCCATTGCTGCTCTGCAGCCGTTCTGCCCGGAAATTTCTTTTATTTTATGCTTTTCCAGTGATAACTGTTCTGATTTTTTTCCTCCTTTCCTCCTCTTGCTGTCCACTCGCTGTTGCCCAAGTGCAGCAGGACCTGCCAGCCCGGACGAACATCTCAGCACCCACCTCCCCAGCACTGACCCGAGATGCTCTCCACACCAAGATGGAGCAGCTGGAGGAGCAGCTCCTGTCCAAGATCCTGACGCTGCAGAAGGAGCGCCAGGCAGCCAACAGTGACCACAGCCAGCAGCAGCACGACATCGAGAAGGAGCTGAACTCCCTCCAGAACCGAGTTGCTGAGCTGGAGCACGGTGAGTCCTGTGGTGAGGACCCATTTCCTGGGACCTGTGTGCCCACTCCACCCAAGGGTGCCACATAGGTCTCACTACCAGCTCTGGGGCCCATCCTGATGGTGCATGTCTGCAGGACCACCCCCTTTGGCCACCCTGACCCTGGGCAGCGGGCACTCATCATCCTTCCTTCTCCCCTTCGTTGGCTCACAGGGCCACCAACCTTCAGCCCTCCTGATGCCTTCAAGGTGACCATCCCTGTGCAGAACAACTACATGTACGCACGGATGAAGAAGACTCTGCCAGAGCTCTATGCCTTCACCATCTGCATGTGGCTGAAGTCCAAGGCCTCGGGTGGCCTCGGCACCCCTTTCTCCTACTCTGTCCCAGGGCAGGCCAACGAGATTGTGCTGCTGGAGTGGGGCACCAACCCCCTGGAGCTGCTCATCAACGACAAGGTCAGTAGAGCTGGGGCCCTGCAGATGAATGTGGTCAGAGTCTTCATCACAAACAACCAAGGGCGGGGGAATGGGTGCTTCTGGGGTGTCCCTCAGGTGTAGCCAGGCTAACTCATGTCCCCTGAATTACTTACAAGGCAGCATCAAGGTCTGGCCCTGGTGTTTTCATTGCCTTCGGCCCCAGAAGCTGGGAGAGAACGGGCAGAGAGTTGGAAATGGGAGGACAGGGAAGCTGGTCCAGGGGGCAGGGAGCTGAGGGGGAGACACAGCACATGTCGGTGTCATTAGATTTTGGGATGCCTGAGTGCTATGGCCTTTTCACTTGCAGGTTGCCCAGCTGCCCCTGAGCCTGAAGGACAAAGCCTGGCACCACATTTGCGTGGCATGGACCACCCGAGATGGCAAGTGGGCGGCTTACCAGGATGGCACGCAGCGGGGTGCCAGCGAGAACCTGGCCTCCTGGCACGCCATCAAGCCCCAGGGGGTGATAATCCTTGGCCAGGAGCAGGTACGTGTCATGCTGGCCCTTCACGACGGCCTCTAGGGCAGTCCTGGGGCGAGACATGAGCCTGGGAGGCTCTGAGGTTGTGAGCCCCAAGTTGGGAAGTGGGGCTGGGGTTTGGGGCAGGAGCTCCTAGCATGGGGTGCCACAAGGCAGCCACCTCTCTGCTTAGGTGAGGGGCCCTTGCCCATCCTCCGGAGGAAATGTGCGCTCATCATGCTTCCTCTGCCCCCTCGTCCCTCTCCTCTCTCTCTGTCCACCCCATTCCTTGCTTTTTGCTTCTTCTGCCCAAAATGCCTCTTTTCCTGCCTCCCCCTCCTCTCTCCTGCTCCATCCCCTGCCCTCCAGGACACGCTGGGTGGCCGGTTTGACGCCACGCAGGCCTTCGTCGGGGAGATCGCACAGTTCGGCATCTGGGACCACATGCTGGCGCCGGCGGACATCCAGGCCATGGCCAACTGCACCTCCCGCCTGCAAGGCAACGTGATCCAGTGGGATGACCAGGCAGTGGAGGTGTTCGGCGGCGCCGGCAAGGCGAGCTTCACGGCGTGCGAGGAGAGGATGAAGGCGTGAGCGGCCCCTCGCCCCCCAGCACCCATGGGAAGGAACATGGCAGTGACCCCCGCCCCGTCCTGTCCTCTCGGCCGCCAAGGAAGGGGGTGGCAGGAGACCCCTTCCCCACCCGCAGTCCCTGGGCTCCGACCCCCCCGGCCTCCTGGCGAGCGCAGGAGCCCGGCCGGGCGAGGAGCCAGGCGAGGCCCTCGCGGCCGCATCCTCGCAGGGGCCGGGGGCGCAGCCGGCGCGCCCGGACGGGGAGGCCCCGGGCAGCGTCGGCCTCGCGCCCACGCCGCACGCTCGCCTCGCTCCTCGCCTCGCCAGGGCTTCACCCCAATTCAGGCTCCCGGCCGGGCAGCCCCAGGCCCTGGGGTGACCACAGTGGTGTTGGGGGCACCCCAGTGCCCTCCCTCGCCTTGGGGTATTTCATGGTAGCGAAGGTGCCGCTCCAGTGGCCGGGCTGGCAAGCTGCCCCTGTGGGGAGGGCAGCGGTGGCGTTTGCAGCAGGGGCTGAAGCGGGAAGGGTGGTTTTTAGGGACCGGAGCCCAAGGTGAGGTGTGTTCTGGCAGCAGGGCTATTTTAAGGAAAAAAACAGCATGTTCTGGTCTGTGAGGACAAGGCCTTGGCTGCTGGGGGAGACGCGGAGCGCTTTCCATTGCAAATCAGGCCTGGGGTGTGAAAGAGCAGAAGACCTCAGGAGCTGGGCATGTACCTGCTGCTGGAGAAACCCCAGCCCCATCTATTTACTTATCTATCTATTTATTTATCTACCTGTTTATTTATTTGCAGTTGCTGGTGTAGCTCATTTCCTTTCTCTATTTGACTTCAGCAGGACCTGGAGACTTTTAAGTGCCCCAAATACTAGTTCTAATTGGGCGCTATCCCTGAGCTCCAGTGATCCCACACCTGCCATTTATTTATTTACTTATTTATTTTTGATGATATGAGATAGTTGTTTTTTTCAGCCTGTAATTCAAATAAGCCTAAAGGCATGGCCGTGAGCTGCTCAACAGAAGCCTTCAGCACATTCCCTTCCTTCCCCCATCGGCTCTTCTCCTGTTTTTCAGTGGATATTGCTTCCTTCCCTGGGAAGAGCAGGTGGGACTGCTCCTGCCGTGGGTGGCAAAGCTGCTGGCAATCCTGTTAAGAAGCTCTTGTTTGCTAGGGTTGTACATAGCTAATTGAAAACACCTGTGGGCAGGGAGCCAGCAAACACTGCTCGTTCGTCCGAGTGTCGTAAATGCAGCCGCACGCGTGGACGTCTGTCGCCTGTGATGGCACCAGCACAAGGAGACGAGAGTGCCAGCACCGCGGCCCTCCTCACCTGCCAGCTAGCGGGACCAGGAGCACCACGCACATCCCAGCTCGCGAGGGGATTTCAATAGCTGCCTTTACTGACCCCACAGAGAGGAAAATAAAGCAGATCCAGCCAAGAGCCATTCCCACCTTCTGCTGCATGCAGGGAGAGAAGCACCGGAGCCAGCATCTGGTGATGCAGAGAGCTAGATCCAGTGCTTTTACAGCTGAGTAGGAGTCCTGGGAGTTTGGAGAGGATTTTGTTTTCTTTTTTATTATTATCGTTTTGGGTATAACAGCCCCAAAGAAGGGCTAGGAAGCCCCTTGAGATCAGGTGATCGTCCTTTTGTCTCAGGGCAGGGTGTTTCTGAGGAAGGACTTACCCATCCTGTCTGCTAGAAAGGTCACTGAGATTTTTGAAAAAAACTGCATTTTGAAAAGAATCTCAGTTGCCTTTCAGGTTTACGTGGAGGGCAAAAGGGAGTCTTTGCCTCCCAGGCTGAGGAAGAATGGGCACTGGGGCCAGGGCATCTTCCTCCCACCGGGGAGGCTGAGAGAGGGTTTCAGGAGGGCAGATCCTCTCCCAAATTTATTCCCATGCCTGCACAGCCCGTAAGTGGCATTTCTGCCCCAAGGGGAGTCGGGCTTTGGAGGCAGAGGGTTGTGATGCTGTGAAAAACAGCTGCTGTTCCCGTTGCCAGGATGCTGCTGTTTCTCATGGAGCTTTCCAGTACACGTGGCCCCTCTTGGCTGAGATCCAGTTTCTCTGCTTGTTCGGGGTTTGCTTTTGTTTTTCTTTTCTCCCCTCCCACCCGTGAAGGAGTCAGGGGGCTCCCCGTGGCCAGGCAGGTGCCCGGCAGGGCAGGACACGGTGCTCCCGCAGCAGCGCGGCCGTGCCCGTGGGATCACCACCGCGCTGGGGTGGCAGGCGGCGCTCGGCGGCTTTCGGGGAAAGCGTCGCCCCGCCACGTGCCCAGCTCTGAGGGTGGCATAGCTCCTAAATGGAGTAAAGCCAAGCCAGAAGGGCGAGGAATATGGTCCTGGACGGAGGAGCTCCACTGGCTCCGTCTTTTGGAGCTTTCCTTGTGCCTCTTCCTTCTGTCTGCTGCCGTGAGCTGCTCCCGGACCCCACAGATGCAGCGAGGGGGACGCGGCAGGCTCACAGCAGCACCGAGCGGGGCGAAGCAGAGGGTCACTGGCCTTGAGCTAGAGGGACCATGGAGTGCCTGATAACATGATGTTTCCACGCTGCGTGGCCACCAATGTCTACATACGTGTGCGTGCGTGTGTGTGTACGCATGAGGGCAGACCAGGGAGGAGGAGTATTCTGGAGGTCTCATGGCTGCTCATGCGGTGTCCAGCTTCCATTGCTCCCCCCTTCCAGAACACGGTCCCCCTGTGCGTTGATGGTGGCTCGAGGTGATGGCGTGTCCAGCCCGCTCGCGGGGAGGCGAAGCGGGGAGGCGGCCAGGCAGGCCAGACCTGCATTTCTGGCATCGTCCTCATGTCCTTTCCCTCTCCCCGGCACCTGGCCATGCTGCCCCACATGAGGGCTGTGGGGCAGCTCAGCCCGGCCGGGGGGACAGGAGAGAAACGCAGCCATCGTGCAAAGTGGGGAACGCCGTGATTTTTGTGCACCGTGACCGCATTGAACCCGTCCCCACTCCGCATCAAGTCGCTTGCTCGCTCGCGCTCTCTTTTGTACGTTTGTGAAACGGGCCGCTGCTGCGCGCCTGTGCGTGTGCGTGCCTGTGAACGTGGCGTATCGGGACAATTCCTTTTGTAAAGCTGATCATTGACAATAAACATGGCATTTCTGTTTGAGCCTCCTGCCCCGCACGCGGTCTAGCCAGGAGGGGACAGAGGGGACGACGGGATCGCTGCCCCTCAGCCCACACACGCACTGGTCACTGCCCTGCTGCAGGTGAAGACAGGGGAACCCATGGGATACCCTCGCCCCATCCCACACGTTTAAGTGGGAAGCCTAAAGGCAGTGCAGGAGTGAGCGTCCTAGAGCGGGGAGTCGGGAACCGGTCTGCAGGACAAGGAAGCGCAACCCTGCTGCTGGAGAGCAAAAGTCAGAAGAAACTCGAGGTCAGGGCATGATGTCAAGGAGTTCATGTGGGCTACAAATCCCTTTAAGCATTCCTAATGAGCCACTGACCTACCTTCATACAACCTGGTTTGCCCTAGGATGAGGGCTGCGGGCACAGCTCTCGGCGCAGGCTATTCCAGAGCGACCAGCAGCCAGCTCTGCACAAGGCTCTTTCCCCTCAGTGGGCTGCACTTCTCCTAGCAAAGGTACCATCTCGCCACCAACTGAAGAAAACAGAGCACAAAACTGGAGCATCTGCTTTTCCCCAGGGCCTTCCCCTCGCAGGGGTGGTAGCGGGGACTGCTCTCTGGTCAGAACTGCTCCTTGGCTCCCGCTGCTCATTCTGGGGGAATTTGTAGCCATTAAAGTCTGCGCCTGTCACCTTCAGCCCTTCAACGCAGCTCCTTAAAGTTCTCTCTTTTTTTTTTTTTTAAAAAAAAGAGGAAAATAAAAGAAAAAGAAAAAAAAAAGAAGAAGCTTAAGTACGCTTAAGCACAAGCATATGCTCAAGGACTTGCCGAGCTGGAGTCTGACTCCCACGCTGCTAAGAGGAGTGGGTTCAACATGTACCCTCTGCTTGTGCATTAAGAGGAGTGGGTTCAACAAGTAAACCCTGCTTGTGCACCTAAATAATAGCAGAATAATTAAGACATCCACCTCTTTTGAAGAGGAATTGTCTGAAAGTGCTGCTGGGATCCCAGGTTTAAGTGGAGGTGAAATAAGGGGGCACCAGTTTGAAAAAAAACAAAATGGCTGTTGAGAGGGAGACTCTCTATGGGGGCTTTAGGGCTGATGGCCATGGCAGAAGAGCCACAGGACAAACAGAGAGGGAGGGATGGAAATGCCGGGTCGGGTCACTTCTGTGGGGCACAGCAGCAAATATATCTCCTCCTGACCCCAAGAATTCAGCTCATGGTGAAATCGGTACAGAAATACTCTTAAAGAAGAAAATAAAATAGAGATGCTGCCCCAGACCAGGTCCCCAGCCATGTCCCTGCACAGATCCATCAGTTCTGGCCTGCAGTAAGGAGCATCGCTGACAGCATCCCCAGCAAAACACAGCCCCAGCACGGGGCTGAACTAGCAGCTGCAGCTCAGTGATGCAAGGAGCTGCGTGAACGGCTGAAAACGGGAGCCTGGAGGCACAGCTGCTTTCTGCAGGGAGAAATCCTCTTCCTGCCAGAGTTTCAGAGAGGTTCAGCAGAACAGGGGTTAGGGGAGGACTGGCTGATATCATTTATCCAGACATTTTAAAAGCTTATGGCAAACTCCTCCATCTAAGGCTCTTAAGGAAACGAAGTCATTACACGGAGCTTAGAAATTGGTCAGGACAGAAAATCAAGAGCAGGCATAAATATTTCATTTCCAACCTGGAACACACTAGCCCCAGCCCTGACACTCGAAGGGCGGCAGTGGTGCCTTGTTACTGATCTGGAGTGGAGCAGAAGAGGGAGAAGGTCCAATTTCTGGGTTAACCGAGTCCTGCCGACCAACTTCCACTGAGAACATTTTGACATGATGATGCTCACCTCGGATGCCGTGCTATGTCCCAGAGAACCCTCCTGAAAGCAAAAACAGGGGAAAGGAAGGACTCCTCGGACCTGGGAAGAGCTGCATCAAGGGCGCTCTCGGGCAGGCCTGGCAGTTCAAAGCAAGGCTGACGTAAGAGGCGACGGCAGCAGGAGACAGGCGGGCGAACGCGCTCCGAGAACTGCCTGGATACGCTCCTACATCCCCCCATCAAGAGCATGTTCAAAGATGATGCATTCTGATGGGACGAAAGGGACAGCGTTTTCCTCCTGGTGCTTTGCCAGCCTGTGAAACTCACGGCTGCAGGATTTAGCGCAAAACAAAAAAAGAAAAGAAAGATCTCCAAGAGAGGGATGTAGCATACATAGAACACACCAGTTCAGACACAACAACTGAAACTATTCGAGCCTGAGGGCTTAAACTATTAATTAGCAGGTTGAGAGGAAGCTGCTGCAGTTTCCAAGGTCCTCCAGGCCAGCCTGGCTTTCCAGAGAGCACGGCCAGTCCCGCGGGCTCTGCTTCCCCGGGAACACCATCTTGCCAGGGGCAGCTCCGGGAATCCCACCTCAGGGGCAGCTCCCGCAGCTCCAGGGCCAAGATGTCCTGGCTCACCTCAAGCTCTGGGCTCGGCAGCCCCAGCTCTCTGTGCCGCATCACAGCAGCAGCCCCTTAAACAAGGTCAAACCAGCCTGCGCTCCCTGCTCCGCCGAAAGCCCCTCACCGGCGCTGCCCTCGCAATGGGGGGCTGCCTTAATGGCCTCCTCCGGCTCCTCTGTCCTGCCAGGAGCCTCCCCCGCTTGCTGCCGGAGACAGGGAGGCTCATTAAGGCCCGGGCACCACGCGAGCAGGAACACACAGTGCCTCCGAAGCATCTGCCGGCAGAGACACCCACCCCTACTCGCTGCTGCTGCCCGTGCGGCGCCGGCAGGAGCTGTGACTAGCAGCCATCAGCACCTCCGGGTGCACCCGCTCCCCGCAGCACTTGGCCCATCACAGACTGATCCCTCCCCAGCAGAACATGGGATGTGGCCATCCCCAAGGAGGCTGCAGCACAGGCCAGACTGTTCTCCATCCGCTCCGGCGCGCCAGGGGCTCTGACTCACACCAGCACGCGCCGCCCGCCCACCCCGAGCTGGAAGCAACGCGGCCGCCGTCCCCACGGAGCCCTGCTCCGCATGGGCCACCCCAGCGAGGGCGCCGCGAGTCCCAGACCTGCACGGGGACCCGGGCCAGCCCATGCTGAGGAGCAGTGCGAGAGGCCGTGTTCAGGGAAAGGCAGAACTTGAGGATCCCCTGCATGTGAAGAAGAGTCCAGCAGTATTCGTCTGTGTGTGCGTATTTTGCATAAAACATCTCGCAATGAGTGGTTACTTTTCCCTTTCTCAGCTAAGGAGTGTGATAAACACAATACAATCCAGGAGTGATGTCTGGTAAACAATATTTATTTAATGTGTTTCACTGTAATTGCCAAAGGCAAAGGGCCAAGAGAGTTTTCATTTGTCACGAGTGGCAAACAAGAAAGGAACAGTCAGAGCAGAACAACTCGCCTGTGTCGCAGATCCAGAGGTGCGAATTCAAACCTCGCTCTTAGCTAGTGCTAAAGATTCACCTTTATTTAGAGATGAGTGTCTGTCCTTTCAGTAGAAGTAAAGAATGACCTACTTAAAGCCATGCATATATCTCCCTCTTACACTGGCAGCTAGAGAACTGCTACGAGTCAGATGTGTTGGCCTAAAAAAGCATCGATTCGCCTCTGATTTTGGGAAGAGGCAGCCAGCAGAAGCACTTCACTCACTCACTCACTGGATCAGAAGCTTCCCGCATTTTGCCACACCAGAGCAGATGAAAACAAGCCACCTGGATGCTCTTCTTCCTCAGGGGACATTGCTACTTTGCAGTCCCATTATCACCCATCACAAAACCAAAAGCACAGATTCCCTAACTCTGGACTCGCTGATATTCTGGTTAAGCTATAATTTTTTCTTACCTTTAACCAAGAAGCAGCTGATGAGCAATTCTTACAAACAGTCTCAACATACCCCTAGGGATACACACTCTGTGGACACACTGATCAAAACTACAGCATATTTCACTGAACTCAGAATCGAGCGCACCCGCGCGCTCGTACGCACACAAACAAGCACACAGGCACATTAAAACACCAGCTCTCTCCGACTCGCTGCTTAGGAGCAAAAGTGGGTGAACCACATAGAGATTAAAGCATTAAAAAAATCATAGAGAATATGATGCTTGAAAGCACTGTATCCCTGGAGAGATTAGAGTAGCTGCCTAGAGATAAAGTAATGATGGAAAGATCTTCTTACTTCCAGAGATTCTTTTCCTAATTAACTTCTCTGAAGAGGGGAAAAAAAGAAAACTCTCCAGCCTTCATCCCTCTCCTCACAATTTCAGCGCTGCGCCCACCTCATTCCAACGGGCTAACGATTGTACAAAAGGGGAAGGAGAGGGAATCGACACGGACAACACAAGGCAACGCAGCTGTAAACGAGGGGCAGCGTTCGATTTCCGTCACCACTGGCAGCTGAGAAGGCCGATGAACAGAAGAACGATCACTGCAGCATCGCTCTCCAGAGCCTGCAGACAGCGGCAGCGTTTCCACCGCTGCTGTCGGGAAAACCATCTCCACAGGTTCCAGTCGGATTCACTGTCACCTCTCACTACAGGGGTAACAATGTGTCTTCCCTGCAGCTACACACAGTGCTGAGCTTGGATGTCACGGTGAGGAAATCCTCACATCCTAGCAGGAATGAGGAGCATGTCCAGCTCCTTCATCCCCCACTTTTTTTTTCTTCCCAAAGAGAAAGCCACTGCTTCTGCTTCTAGGAGATGGGCAGAGAAGAGCACGCTTCAGGTACATGCCAACTACAAGACCATGCAAGGACCAGGCCCACGAGGCATCCTACAGCACAAGAAGAAGTCCTGCCAGAAAGCATCATGCCCAATATTTGGAGGTTTGTATAAGAAAAATTGTTCCCCTTGGAAACAGCTTAAGCTCTAGTTCAGAAGCAGCCAGTGTTTGGCTAGCAGGATGCGGAGATGCCCCGTTTCTGAGGCAACAAGGACTTGCCAGAGAGCTGACAGTCACGGAGAGCCTTGACGGAAGCAGATGGCACAAACAGACCATGCTGAGACAGGAGATGCCCTCAGTGGCCATGGGCCCAGTTTAGACTAAAAATGCTGGTCACGAGTCTCCTTGAAAGCCCTTTTCCAAATCAAGCAGCTCCTAATGCTGCTCAGGTGTCACACAGAAAGAGATTCGTCTACCCGGAGCATTTGTGAACGAACGGAGGTCAGAAATGAAAGCGCCAGACCACATCTCTAAGCAGCCCCATCATTAACAGCTATTCTGGAGTAGCCCCTTCCAAATAGCTTACGCTGCGGTCACTCTTCATGTTGATTTCCTCATACAGACAAGTCAAGTGGATGCAGATAGACTTAAATTAAACAGGAAAGAGCTTCTTATTTCAGGATGATAACGCTTGCATATGAGTAAATTAAGATCAGCCACTGCATTTACAGCCCTGCTGCGCCTCGGGACGCGCATTTGCCCCTGCATGGCAGTGCTCTCCGGGAGGCAGCGCTGGAGCCGTGGTGGGAGCGCGCGATGCTCAGCGCGGGGCGTCGCAACGCGGGAGACACGGCGGCTGCAGCCAGACCCGCCTCGCGGTCACTCCTTGCGGGGCCCGCGGGCTCGCACTCGTATTTCTCTCGCTCCAAGCCCCTTCTCCAGCGCCATTTCCCCCCGTTGGTGGCTGTTCACAAGCAACGGCCCGCGGCGCCTCGCGCTACAACCGAGACGACTCCGACGCGAGGCACGCCAACAAAATGGCGGCGCGGCGCGGCCCGCCCCACGAGGAGCGAGGCTCCAGCCGCCCATGGCCGCGGGGCCAGGCCGGAGCTCCCCGCGGGTTTGGGGAGGCGGGAAAGGGCTCCCGGCCCCTCAGCGAGCCCGGAGAAGCGGCGGGACCCCGCGACACCCGCCCCACGAGCAGGCACGACAAGAACAGCCCCGCTGCCCTGAAGCCCCCGTCCCTCCTTGCGTCACCCGGCAACGCGGGTGGCCAATAGCGCGCGCCGGGCGCCTCTCTCTCAGCCAATGGGAGGTGCGGCGGCGGGACTTCCGCCGCCGGTTGCTACGACAACGGCGCTTCTTTCCTTAGCAACCCGGGCCAAGGCGGCGGCGGCGGCGCAGGTGAGGCCGGATCCGTCCCCGCGGCCCCTCCGCCCCGGCCAGCGGGGCCGCCGTCCCGCCCCGCTCTGCCCCCTCCGCCCCGGCCAGCGGGGTCGCTGTCCCGTCCCGTCCCGTCCCGTCCCGCTCCGCCCCGGCCAGCGGGGCCGCCGCCGTCCCGCGGGTGACCGGCCGCGCCGCGCGCCTGTGCGGGTAACGTCTCCTGCGCATGCGCGCGGCCCCTCCGGCGTCTTGTGTGTCCCCCCCGCCGCAGGGCTATGGGCGCCGCGGGGCTCCCCGGCCTCTGGCGCCTCGTCCTGGCACCGCCGATCCCTCCGGCCCGTGTCACCCCCCGTGAAATGGCCCTGGGCAGCCCCCAGGCGGCCCGCGGGGGCCCCGCGGGGCGAAGCCGCCGGTGGAAGCGGCCACTGGGGTTTGGCCCGGCGCGGCCGGCTCGGGCAGGGCGGGCGGCCCCTCCGCCCCGTGCGGGCTATGGCCCGGGATTGCGGCTCCCCAGGGCTCCTGTGGCCCTTCCTCGAGAGTGGAGTGTGCCGGAGCTGTTGCTCTGGCCAGCAGCTCTGCACGTGTGGCATAAGCACTCGCGGTCCGTGTCCTTCTTTTTTCCTCTCTATTCTTTCTTTAGTGTATGAGCTCTCTTGTCTCCTCTGATGAAACAGAGGAAGGCACTTTATCCTGGAGGAGAGAAGCAGACAGTGGAACTGTGAACCTGCCTGTCGGTCAGTGCTGGGCCTCTGCATTGCCCAAGTCGAGGCCAGCTGGCAAATAGGCCCGTAACAGCGGTCCAGCTAATGGTTCTTCCCAGCTCATGCGTGCTGGGGAAGAAAGGAGGAGGTGCCCTAAAATGAGCTAAGACATTAATGTTCAACACTGACATGTGCCGTGTTCACCAGTGATATTTCTAAAATACACTCGCCCCCTGGCTTGTCTGACACCCTTGGAAAGCATGCCTATAGTGGTATGTCCTGGGAAAATCCTTTTGGAATTGAGTCCTGGGTAATGGTATATTGTTCTCCCGTGGCCTGTGGGAAGCAGCATCCTGACTTGGCTCTTCCCATGTGTTGGATTGGTACTTCTGGGAAGTGCTGTGCTCTTGAAGACTCATTTGTGGAAAATGATGCGTTTTTAAATCTTGACTGCATTAATATTCAGTATGATGGCTCACTAAGTGATGGTGTGTGAAAAAGATGCAGAGAAACCATAATAAATGGAGATGGTAGGGACAATATTTGCATTATAATGTTATTTGCCTTTCATTGCAATTCAAATTTTACTTTTCTTTCCCGACTTCTTTTCTTTTTCAGCAGCGTGTCCTGGGCCTGGGCGTTTCTGCTGCTCCTGAAGCTGTTCTGCCCGTGCCTGCCCCTTCGCTGCTGGCAGCGCAGCGCTTTGCTGGGCCCCAGGCAGGCCCTGCAGCCCTTCCCGGGGCCACTGTGTAAGGAGCATGGCAGACACCGGGGAGGGGAAAAAGGAGGAAGCTGATTATAAGAGACTTCACAGCTTTCCACTGATCAGGGTAAGGAGAGGGTAAGAATTTGGACTGCATGCCTAGCGGTGTTAAAATACAGTCACGAAATACGAATTGCTCTTTCATTCCTACCAACCTTCCTGGCTGCAGTGCCTCCCACTGCGAGCTGCTGCGAGAATACAAGCCTGTGCTGGTAGGCATATGTGAGGATCCCAGGCATCACCCTGCTTCCTCCCAGCCCTTGACTTCTGCCAAGCCAATTTATCAGCACTACTGTTCCTCCTGTCAGCCACAAAAAGCCTTGGGCAAAGTAGCTCCTCTGTGATCCATCTTCTTCTGAACTGAACGTGCTGCCTTTGGAGACCTCCTCTGTGTTCAGGGTACCATGTGCAGCTTGTTTTTCTAGAGGAGCCGGGGGAAAAGATTTTGCTAGCATGTCAGATAGCAGAAGAGGAGAGAAAGGCTGTGTAATTTGGATTTCTTTGTTATGCTCATGGTAATAATTAAGGACAATGGTTGCAGCAGTGTTAACACTCATTCCTTATAACAGCAAACTAACAGATGTGTCCATCTCTTCCTCTAAGCTGCGCTTACTTGATACTAGTCTTGGTGTTATGTAGAGAGCAGTTCAACTGGGACAATGGAAGAAAGGACAAATGGCAAAGTAAAAATCCTTGCTCGGATTTGCCGCTCTCCGAAGCAGTGGAGCTGCTCGGTGCACTGGCAAGCCCGTGGCACCAGCGATGCTCTCACCTCTGAACTGACATAGGAAGTCACGCAGGCTTCACAGGTTTCCCTGTGCCCTCTGCCCACGGTTCCCAGTTGTAACACGGGTGATGTAAGGCTACATCAGGCTACATGCTGTTCTGTCTTGTCCTAACTTTTATTTTTGCTTAATCCCTTTTGCCTGTTTGCCCCTTCCAGCACACGGACATGCCAGAGGAGATGCGTGTGGAAGCCATGGAGCTGTGTGTCACGGCGTGTGAGAAATATGCCACCAACAACGAGGTACTGGCCCAGTCCCAGCTCGGCTGGCCTGCAGCCTCCGCAGCACCAGCTTGGGGGATCCTCAGGAGCAGAGTGAGGGTGTAGGGCAGGATGCAGCAGACACTGCTGTCCTATTACTCTCTATTACGCTATTGGAAGAAGGCAAGGATGGCTTGACTACAGTCTCATTTGTTTCCCTTTGTCAGCAAGATCTGTCATAGCACGTTGCTATAGTACAGGGAGTGGAGGTTAGTCACTCAGCAGTGCTCTCCCACAAACTCTCTTCCCTTCTGGTCCTGCCTGACCTGTGATGTGCTTCTGTGATTTATAAAATGCCCTCTGTCCTGAGGGCTTGGTGCAGAAGTGCCTGAGAAGGGGCCCTTTGCAGAGCCTGGGGCCGTTCTTCAGTATTCAGTAGGGCTGTCTTCAACAGAGTAGGAAAGAAACTCTTATTTTTGGGGTGAGCAAATTAAGTCTTTGAGCTTTTAGGTACTGGCTGTCAAATCTTCTCTCTCAGCTTCCAGCCAATTGAATGAAATTCCTGAGACTATATAAACGGGACACAGTAGAGAAGTTAAATATTTTGAAAGATTACCTGTAATTCTGAGAACAAAAGATAAGGGAACTCACACAACTTGCTCCTTGGGCAAGGCACAGCCTACATGCTACCAGCAGAGTATTCTGCTGGAACAAGGCAAAACCACAAAGTTATTAATTCCTCTGTCCCATCCTGGCTGAGACACCATAATATGTCACTGCCAAATCTTCCTCTTTCCTTTTCTGGCTCGGGCAGGGCACAATCTGGGAGAAGCAGGCCTTTTAAAAGCCAGCCTAGTTTCAGTGTTTTGGTGACTAGCTGAAAGAAAAAAAAAAAGTGTTCCTGTAAAAATAGCTGCAGCTTAGTGACCTGGATCTCCTCACACCCATCTTGCTGCACCCAGCGTAGCTCCATCACCATCGAAGAGAGAACTCTTGCTTCAAATTGGTGTGAATGAGAAGTGATTACTACATCTCGAGCTTTAATTTCTCTTGCTCGCTGTTTGGAGGCTGCTGAAAACCCAGTAGCCTGTTTTGCCCTTCAGTGTAGCCCTAGGGGGTTTTCAGCTCCTGCAGCGCAGCTGCCATACCTATTGCCTGGCAAATCAGTAGCCCAGTAAAGGGAGAACAGTTGGGGGTTTTTTTTGCCTAAAAGCACACTGCTTGCTCTGCCTCATCCTACGCTCTCCTTATTATTATTCTTCAGAGTGCTGCCAAGATGATCAAAGAGATGATGGACAAGAAATTTGGGTCCTCCTGGCATGTGGTGATTGGGGAAGGTTTTGGCTTTGAGATCACTCACGAGGTGAAGAATCTGCTCTACATGTTCTTTGGTGGCAGCCTGGCCGTGTGTGTCTGGAAGTGCTCATGACAGCTGGCTGGGCCCCAGACTCGCTGCCCACAAGTTCTTCCTTCTCTTCACAGGTTTTGTACAATCTGGAGGTGGGACTTTATTTTTAATAGTCGAACTTTGAGATTTTTTTTTCATACTGATGTACCAGTCATATGGGATACAGTTTTTTGGCAAGCGCGTGTGTGTGTTGGTGCGTGTGTGCTCAGCTCTCCCTTCCCTGCCCAGGGAATGTCTCCTCTGCCTGGGGCTCTTTCCTTCGTGGCTGAGTGTGAACAGGGAGGAGGTGGTGAACAGGTAGCCCATGAGGCACGGCAGAGCCACGCAGCAGCATTAGGAGGGGGAGGCAAGCGACAAGGTGCTCTCAGCCCCGTGCTTGTCCTCCCACTTGTTCCAGGCGCGCTCTCTCTTCCCTGCCTTCCCCCCTACTGCACGGCATGGCTCTGGCCAGTGCCTGCCTCTCCTCTGCCTGCCAACAGTAAGGGCATTTTGTCTTCTCCGCCGTGACCGTGGAGAGCTGGCGGTGTCAGGAGCCTCCCTGTGGGCTGTCCGTGGCGGTGTCGGCTCCGCGAGTCCCTCCGCAGCGCTCCGGGGAGGCGCGACAGCTGAGCCGCCTGGGCGAGCAGGGTGCTGTGCAAACGGCCCCCTCGTTTCTCACCCGCCGCGTGCCGAGGCAGCGCTCAAACACAGGCAGCTGGTGATGTCTGGGGAGTGGGTGAGAGCGCTTCATAAGGCTTGATTGCCTGACAGCTTTTGGGGGTGTCGTGTGAGATAGCACTTGGTCATCAGAGGCTTTATGTCTTTTTGTGTTCCTTTAGCCTGATTGATTTTTTAAAAACCTGTCAGTGTTGGAGGATGGAGTGAACGTAATTGTATTTTACGTATATGACATATTTATATAAATCTGGGGAACTGTGGTTTTTGCAATAAAAAATAGTAAAATGCCCTTTTTGTGTTCGTCATTCTAAAATGAAATGAAGCAGAGGGCACAGAGAAAAAGGGAGAAGGCAGCTTGTACAGGGAGCACTGGAATGAGTCAGCAATGGCTGTGGCTCAGGGCAGCGACAAGCACTCACCCCACGTGCTGCTTCCCGGGCAGCTCTGGGAAACAGGAGGTGCTTCCGTGCTCCCCGTGCAGCGCCTTTCAGCAGCCAAACCATGATGTCCAGGGCCGTTTCCAGGTCAGCAGCACTGCTCACCGAGGTCCTCTGCCCACGCATCCCTTGGAGGGGTGGCAGGGGAGGGAGGATGCACTAACTGGAACCAGCGTATCTGTCTGTGCTGCCGGCATCACTGTGTGTTGCTCACAAATTCTGTGAGCTCTTTTTTCCCTGTAGTTCTTGATGATTCCTCTGTTGAGTCACTCGAACCGGCTGCCCTTAATGTGAAGGTAGCACTGTTGACTAGCACTTTCTGCAGCTGGCAGGGGGAGATACCAGTTTTCTATACTAACTCTTGCCATCTCCTCTGTGTTTTATACTGCCAGGTCCAGAGGGGTAGGTAGAGCCAGTGTTTCCAAGATGCCCTGCACTGGAGCACGATGATGTTCTTCAGCAATCCCACAGCCTGTTTGATCACACTTCTTGCACACTAATGAATAATTAACTGCCGTGTGCAGGTGCCCAGGCTTGCTGGTCACAGGCATCTCTGCAGGGTCATGCTGACCCACAGGTGATGGTGGGGAGGGAGCCGCTTACCTCAACGTGCAATCTCTTGGCCCCGCTGCCAGCCCGTTATCTGCTTGGCTGCCAGCTGAGCAAAACTAATGTCTTTGTGACCTGCATCTGCCATGGGCAAATGTTGGCTGGGGCTGAGCTTTGTCAAAGTACGCACACACTACACATTCACACCTCCACTTGTTTGCAAGGCAGCTCTTCCACTGGAACTCCTCGAAGGTAGGGGTAAAGTGCCCTATAGGAGCACGGTGGGCTGTTTCTATTCCCAGGGGCAATAGCTTTCTCACAAAGTGTTACCACAGAAGAGCCAGCCCGTCTTACCTGGTTTGCACGCCCATCCTGCCCTGTCATTTGTGCTAAATGGTGAAGCGTAAACCTCCATTTCCTCAAATTCAGCTCTGCCAGTGAGGGCCCCCCAGGCTGGGCAAGCTGAGGGTGGCGCTACTGCCCCTGGCATGTTGCCTCGGGTTGCACCGGCCTCCGTTTATTAGAGAGTGACTCTCACCCTTTCGTGGTGGAACTTGCAGACTTCAAGGCACGTCTGCAGTTCACAGTGCAATGCTCTGCTCGGGTCGGGGCAGCACCTGGTCTTGCCATGCTTTCCTGCAAGTGTCCCTCCGCAGTTGACGCCGTGTGAAACTGCCAAGAGTGCAGCCTGTCCCGCAGCTTGCGAGAGGCTTTCACCTTGAGCGTTGTCCGCAGAAAGCTAAGGGAGTTGGGAGCAGGTGTCCTGCTTCTTATATTTTTTTCCCTTATTACTATATATTATTTTTATGCCACCTGCATCTTGCTGCCATTACTCATCAAAGCACCAGACTGGTCAGATGTGGAAAAGGAGTCAGCGATGGAGACGTCCTCAGAACTGTGCTTCCCTCCTGCATCCCAAAGGTGACTCCAACTGTCATGGAAGGAGGGAAGGAGCTGGAAAGCCAGAGGAAGTTGGGGAGAAAGGTGAAAATCCAAGCGTTTCTCTGCGACGAAGCTATGGCAGCAAGGGCTGGCTTTGAAGCTTCCCATCACCTTCCTGTTGCTGCAGGCCCGCATCCGACTCACTGAAATATCTTGTGGTTAATATTTAATACTGGCATTGAAGCGATGAAGGTGGCACCTATTCCCTCTTCCTCTGCTTTCCCCCATGATGCTAAATCAGTGCTGGGGGGATTATAAAACCCCTGTGCTTGGGGATGGGACCCCTGTCAGAAGGGCGGCCTCAACCTGTGCAGTGCAGATAAGACTGGAGGTTCGAGAGAACTTCCTATCCCCTTCGCTTTGGAGCCAGTGCTGGGGTTCTGGAAGGAAGGAGGTCTCCCTCTCCCCCGCTCTTTCCCCGAGCTGGCTCCAGAATAAAAGAATCTGTGGCCCTGCTCCCAGGGCTGAGCCCAGCTCCTTCCATGCAAGTGGCTCGCACATGTTTTCACTGAGCAATGACCTAACAGCTCTGCGTTCCAGCCACAACCCCTCCGAGGCCCCGTCTTTCCGAAAAGTGCATCCGGACTGAATCCAGTCAGCCTCCCTGTGGAAGACGCTGTGTTCCCTTCCCCGTGGAAGCCATCTGCTCCCATCGGCTCCGTCTGCAGGGCTGGAAAGCTCTCCTCCTCCAGGCAGCTCCCGCAGTTGGGGAGGGATGCGTTTACCTCGGAGGAGCGGGGGGACGGGTCGGCTTTGGTGACTATCAGCCGCGTTGCCAGCGCAACACACGGGGAAGGAAATAACGGCGCCGGCTGAACGTGGGGCGGCCGGTGGTGTCAGCTGGAGGCGGTTGCCAGGCAACTGCCGCACGGTTGGACACGGCGAGCCGGGAACGTGGCGTTCCCACCATCCGGCGCCGCGTGCGCCGTGGGAGGGGGCCCGGCGCGAGCGCGCGGCCGCAGCAGGAGCAGGCCGCAAGGAGGGGGTCTCCTGCACACCCTCGCCTGCCGCCCCATCCTCCTGCCTCTTCCCTGCTTGCCTCCCGATGTGCCCTATGGATTGCAGGATTTCACATCCCTCCTGCATCCCCTGCTCCCAGAGAAACTGAAAAGAGAAAAGTGTTCCCTCCAACTTGGTATCCGAGGTCCCCCAGGCCTGGCCGAGTCCAGCGCTTGTTGCACTGACCTTCACCCCTTAGCAAATCTGAAGCTTCCTTCCTTGTCACCTACTATATTTGCTTGGGCCACCCAGCTCTCCAGACTCCTGTATCTCAATGGAAAGGCATTTTTCTTCTAAAAATGAGCTAACCTTCCCTTCTGAAACCTGCCGGTTCTCCCCAGCAACCCTATTTGAGGTGCAGGTATGGCTCTGCTTGCTTTCCTGCTCCTGATTCCTGCTTGTCCCATTCCTAACCATGGAAAACTCAGTAGCGATTACGTGGCAGTTGGGGATGAATGCTTCACACCAGCTTTCCGGGGCCTGTATCCAGCCTTGCAGCACTGCCTTGGTGCCTGCAGCATTGGGTCTCGCTCCGCGGTCTGAGTGGCGCTGGAAAGGAGGCCGCGAACAAGCAACCTTGCCCAGCTGGAGGGGGTGGCAGCACCAGCTGAGTGGTGGGAGCAAAAGTCTCTCCTGGGCTATGACTGAGCACACGGAAACGTGGTGGAGATGAGCGCAGCATGGGGTGCCAGGGGGTCCGGCACACAGGATAGCTGTGGCCATCCCTGTCACCGAGCCACCCGCTACTATTGATTTGGAACTTGCCCCGTTCACTCTAACCTTGGCACCGCCAGCCTGTCCCTTATCTGCACCGATAAACCCCATTGCAACCTCCTGTCCTGCTGCCAGCCCAGCAGTGTCGCTCCAAAAGGCACCGTGGAGACAAGTTTTTTTCTTCCTGCAATTTTGCCTGCCGGACCTTTTGCTTCGGTCAAGATTTGTCGCTATAGTCTAAACCCAGGACACCTCTTTTCTCTTTTTGCTTGGAGCAGAGACGAGGCTGCATGTGTACTGGCTCTCCTTTAGCCCCTCATCGGTGCCTGGCCCTTGCTGGGTGTCTCAGGCAAGGAAGGATGCGGCGCCAGCTACAGACACTTTTCCAGAGGAAGTTTAAAATTGGTCTCTTCTTTCTCCTGCTCTTGGCCTTCCTGATACACCTGGTAATGGACTTGGCTCTCCCTTCCACTTGCAGGCCCTGCAGCTGTGATCAAAACCCAGCAAAAGCCGTGGGTGTCCCAGCAGGCAGCCGGCTGGTGGCTGGCCCCAAAAAGCTGAGCCTGCGGATCCTTCAGGATTTCAGTGGCAGCAACGGCTCCTTGGAGAAGAGCTCTCATGCACAGGGAGCAGGGCCTCAAGCCAAGGATGGAGACTGGGAGATCCACCGCCAGCACGGAGATGTGAATCTTGTGGGGACCAAGGGCTCAAAACTGGCTGCTCTCTTCGAGCATCCTCTTTATAAGGTCCCGATTCCAGAGGTCACAGACGGAGACAAGCTGTTTGTTGTCAATCCCACGGAGAAGTTCAGCCTGAGAAGCAGTGCGAGTGATGAATGGTGAGGAACTAACCAACCCCTTGTACTCTTCCTGGGATATGTGACAGGACATGGGGGGACAAATGGCAGGGATCAAGCAAGCCATTTACTTACATAGCTCAGCATCCCATCCTGGACTGACTCTAATAGTTGACTGATCTGTTCTTGTGCCCCAAGTCCTATTTTAGCCCTGAATTTCCAGACTGCTATCTTGGAAAGCTGCAGAAGAGCCCATTTGTCCATATAGCACAAGACAAAGTCAAATGACAGGCTTGAATTATTCATTATATTATGTATGGTGTCTTTCAGGCCATCTCCTCCTCTCCTCTCCTCTCCTACCAAATACAAAGGCTATATTTAATCACCCTCTGCATGGGAAATTCTTCTCCAGATTTCTAACCAGTTTTATAACCCTCTTTCCTAACCATCTCACATTGGATACGCAACCCCCCAAATGTAGGTTACCACTAATCAGGAGATAGTTTGTGTCCTGCATTTCACAGGACACTTCCTGACCTCTTTAGGCTTTGCTGTATGGTGATCTCACTGTTACTGGGTGCCTATTTTTATCACTGTACTACTAACCTCTAATAAGGAGGGAAGACATTATAAGAGTTATTGTTGATAATGAGTAGCAGCTTCCTTATGGAAAGTGCACCTTCAAAACGTGGTAGATGCTAGAAATGAGAGAGATTAAAACAACATCAGAGTCACTTCCTACAAACAGACATTTGCTCTGTCTCAGAGGACCACCTTGCCTGAAAATTCTTGTGGGAGCTGAGTCTGTTTTGCTGAAATTGGGGCATAATTTGCATTCTCTCAGAGACAGATGAGGTTGGAGTTACACATGCCCTGGGCTGGCCTGCGTGTTTGCAATGCCACGGGCACAGAGGAAGCCGCACTCCCTGTTGCAGCTTCTGGGAAGTCCCTCTGACTGCAAGGAAAAATGCAAATATGCAGGAGGAACTGGGAAGAAGACAGCAATAACTTGAACTCATGTCCACAGAGAAACCAGGGCTGTCTAGTATTTGATAAATCTATCAAAGGTGAACTGGATGTTGAGGGTCTGGGCTCTGGTTGATGTGGAGAAATGGGTAGCACCCTCCCGCCTTTCTAATGCTGTTTTATGAATGTCCGTTCCTGTCAAGCAAGTGTGCACTCCAGGGCACCAACCCCTTGGGGAAGTGTGACTAGACGAGCTGCCCTGCTAGGGAAAGCAGGGGAGCAGCCTGCAGCCTTCCTAGAGGGAATGTGCGGGAAGTCTTGGTGGCAGTTGCCCGCCCCTGTCCCACGGTGCCTCTCCAGGCAGCTGGCAGAGCTCCAGAGCCACGGATGGGGTCTGCCCAGAGCACCATTTGCCACCGGGAGCGCCTCAGAGAGGCCAGGGCTCAGGGCTGGTGGCTTTCGCCATGGTTGAGGGCTGGTGCTGAGTTTCTCCAGTCCTTTCTTTGCCCTTCTTGGGAAGGGGCTGGATCCTTGGGAAGGACCTGAGGATGCTGGGCGCATCCTATCACGACTAAAATCTGTCATTGTTGTTGGGGGTGGTGGTGGCTATTGGGCTGCAGGGTCAGCAACAGTAAAGCCGAGATGGTCCTTCCGACAGGGAAGACGGCCTACGACACCTATCCCTCCTGGCTCAAATTCCATGTCGGCATCAACCGCTATGAGCTGTATCCTCGCCAGGACCCGCTGATGCCTGCTCTCCTCAAGGACCTGGCCACCCTGAAGATCGTCAGTTCGGGTATTGCTGCCCATCCCATGCTGCCCTCTGCTTTGCTCCCCTCCGTGCTGCCCACTCATCTACCTCCCTTTCCTTCCTGATCCCTGTGTCCCCCTTTTCAGTCCAGAAGTCTGGTGGGACGCAGCTCAAGCTCATCATGACATTCCCGAATTATGGGCAGGCCCTCTTCAAGCCCATGAAGTGAGTAAAGCCAAACCTGGAATGGTGGGACCGGCCCAGGGAAAACCTCCAGATCCAACTGTGTACCCTCTCCCCTGGATATCCCTCTGAAATTCCTTGTTATTTGGTGAGGGGCAGCAGAAAGAGCCCACAGAGAGGAAGCGGGGAGCAGGGGAGCCCTCATCACTTTGTGGTCTGCCTTGCTGCAGCCCCCCAAATCGGGGCAGGCAGGATCCTGCCTTCCCTCGGAGCGCTTGAGGCAGCCTGGGCGCTGCTTGCGGTGGGGTAGTGACCTCCAGTGGTGGAAAGAAGAAGGCGGTTCGTGAAGACCCTTCCCTGCCCGGAGCCAGGCCGCGCTCTGCGGGACTGCAGGGCTCTCAGGACGCAGGGTTGAGGGCTCTGCACCTCCCCGTTCCTCCCTGCACATCGGGCGTGCAAGGGCCACAGGGCTGAGCCTGCAGCGGGCTCTGCCTTCAGCACACACAGGGATGAGGCCACGGGGCCACCGAGCAGGAGGAGACTGGGTTTGGTTGGGTTTGGGTTGGGGCATTCTGCCTAGCAGGGCACATTTGGAAGGAGCCGAGCTTGGCTGCATCGCTGGCGACACAGCACAAGGGTGGTTTGGGGGCAAAGCCAAGCTGGGAGCAGGCCCAGAGGTCTGGACTGAGCAGGAGATGACCCAGCTCTTGGCCATTGCTCCTCACCCTCCCCTCCACTTTCAGGCAGACCCGGGACCAGGAGACCCCCGTTGACTTCTTCTACTTCTCAGACTTTGAGCGGCACAATGCAGAGATTGCAGCATTTCACCTGGACAGGTGGGTCCCAGGCAGGGGTCAATGGGTGCAATGTGAGGCACTGTTCATGTGGGGATGAGCCTGGGGTCAGCTCTTCTCCGCTCCTGATCTGAAACACAGTGGTCCCCATTATTCCTCATGAGACAGAGTTCGTTTGTCCCTACTACACTGAACTTCACAGAAGTTTTGGAGTGACTGTACTAGATCTGGTCAGAAAGCTGGCCCCCAGTCAAAGCCGACTAGTCCAAATTGCCTCTCTCTAATGAATGCAATTTCACCAGAGGCTGTAGCCTCCTGGGAAGGACGCAAACATGCATCTAATTTTGCTATCCATGTCAGCAAAGTACCAGAGAAACTCCCTCTGGACTACACTTCTTCCTCACCATATTGTCAGTTGTATTTCCCAGTGTTCTTAGCACTAGGTGTGAAAAACAGACTCCGCCTTCAAGAAATTGTTCTAAGCTCTGCATTTTGGTGTGTCTTTTGTGTGGCTTGCTTTACTCAAAGGATTCTGGATTTCCGGAGAATCCCACCGGTTTCTGGCCGTTTGGTGAATATAACACAGGAGATTCGTGACATCACGACCGACAAGAAACTGGCCAAGACTTTCTTCATCTCCCCAGGTGAACTGGGAATGCCCCCAGAGTTCACGTCCCGTCTGCTCCTATCCTCCCCCATGCTGCCCGTGATTAATTACCCATGCAGGGCACATCCGGAGCCAGACACTTCCAACTTGCTTTTTGTGGTCATCTGGCAAACTGTCCCTTTGGCAACTGCATCTTGGCAGCTGTCACCTGCCAAGGGCTCCAGCTCCCACAAAGTCCCCTGCTGCCTCCTCCTTGAGGCTGTTTTCACAGCTACTTTACCCAGTGCATGTAGCCTGGTGGCTCCAGGGTGTCTCCCTAACCAAAGGTTTTGGGTGCCCCAGCACAAATAGCATCCTCACTTGGCCATCACCATTCCTACAGCAAAAGGCCTCCTTGACCTGCCAGCACAAAGGCAGCAGACTCACACTCCTTCTAGCCCTCTCCTCCCATCTCCTCTTGCACGTCCTGAGGTTGCCAAGAAGAGTGGCACAAAACAACTGCTCCTTGGCAACCTTTGCTCTTCCCCACGCCCCATCTCCTCCTTGCAGCTGGCAATGTCTGCTTCTACGGCGAGTGCTCCTACTACTGCTCCACGGAGCACGCTTTGTGCGGCAAGCCGGACCAGCTGGAGGGCTCCATGGCAGCCTTGCTGCCAGACAAGGCCCTGGCCAAACGCCGCTCGTGGCGCAGCCCCTGGAGACGCTCCTACCATAAGAGCAAGAAGGCCGAGTGAGTGGCTCTGCAACGGGAGCGCGCTGGGGGTGGCCGCGGGGGCAGCCACCAGGCAGGGTGGGCAGGGAGGAGGTTGGGAGGTGGGCACATGATGCTGGTGTAAGAGCAGGGGAGGCTGGTTAGCTCGGTGTGCTGCTTGCTCTGGATGCTCCTCCTGCACCTGGGGAGAGGTGGGTGCTGGAGAGGGGTGCCAGGGAGCATTGCCCCTGTCTGGGGGGAGAGGGGGCTGCCCCGGTCTCCTTATGGCTGTCTTGGCCTCTGCTCACAGGTGGGAGCTGAACCCCAACTACTGTGCTCAGGTGAAGGAGACCCCTCCATACAACAGTGGCCATCGCCTTCTTGACCTTATTGACATGACCGTGCTTGACTTTCTTATGGGTGAGTCCTGGTGTCCCTCTTCCCCTGGCTTGGCCCTCAGTGCTGTCTTTGCCATGTCAGTGCTTGAGAACCCTGAGACCAGTAGGCTCAGATCACCTAGTCTAGAGATCATCTAGTCCAACGCACCTGCTCAAGCAGGGTCACTTAGAGCACCCCGTCCAGACGGCTTTTGAACATCTCCAAGGATGGAGACTCCACATCAACAAACTCTCTGGGAAACCTGTTCCAGTTCTCAGTCACCCTCACAGTGAAAGAAAAGGTTTTCATATGTTCAGGTAGAATTTCCTGCGTTTCTGCCTATGCCCTTTGCCTTTGATCCTATCATTGACCACCACCAAGAAGTGTTTGGCTCCATCCTCTTTACACCCTCCCTTCAGATACTTATACACATTGATACAATACCCCCTCAGTCTTCTACAGATTTAACAGTCCCAGCTCTCTCAGCCTTTTCTCATACGAGAGATGCCGCAGTCCATTAATCATCTTCATAGCCCTTCACAGGACTTGCTCCAGTAGCTCCATGTTTCTTAGGTTCACTCCTGTTGGCCAAACCATCGCTCAGTTGCATGTTGCTGGACAGATCCCTAACAAACATTGCAGGCATGTGAAATCCCCAAGCTCCCAGACACAGACCCCTGAGAGACCAGGCATTGCTAGTCCTGATGCTCCCTGAGCATCTGATGAAGCTCTCTGCCATGCCCAAGCACTGGGGCTGATCCTCCCTGCAGGCTCTGTGCAGCTTCGCAGTGCTAGGCCTGAGGAAGTATCACAGTGACAAAAGGATTTTTGGGCCTGGTAAACACTGTTTTTTACATCCCGTTCTCATCCCTCACCTCTTCTGCTTCTTAACCTGCTGTCTGGCCATGGCACTGGCCCGCACGCTGCCCCCATGCCATCCACAGAGCCCTGTGCCCATGGGGGCCTGCGCGGCCTGGCACCGTTGCTGCTCATCCGCTCTCTGCTGACTGAGCTTTTCCGCCCGGTTATGTAACTTGGAGGGTTTCCCTTCTTATCTTTCGTCAGCGATGTAAGCAACGCGGCCGATTGCTGCTGGTGCCTTTGCCATTACTTCTGCTCCATTTATGGCAATTGTCTTTTAATGGCTTTTGCACTGCCAAGGCTGATGCAGTGAGAATGGCTGGAGGCCTTCACGGGTCTGCTCCGAGTCCCCCATGCAGCCAGACCAACAAACGCGCACCCTGGATGTGTCCTCAATGCTCTTTCCTCGCCTTGATTTTCATTCTGTCACCCATTGGCCCTTATTTTTGCCCAGATTGCTGTCTGGGCAATTGCAGATTGCAGATTGCAGTCTGGGTTGCTTACAGTCTATCTAGCGCCAAAGCCTGGTGATGCTTCAGGGAGATGGCAGCAATGTAAAAGTAAATGTGTATTTCTGTCTCACTGTCCCCAGGAGCCCCCAGCACGTTCTCTCCCTTGATCGCCCTGCTACAAGCTACCCCTCCTTCCCCATGCAGCTCTTTGGCCCTGGAGTTGAGGCTTCTTCCCTGAAGCAGATGGCTGAGTGTTGATTCTCCAGCTCCCAAGGGCTAGGCAGCAGATGATGGATGCCTCTCTAACATGCTTTCCCTGTGAGAAGGCAGAAAACATGGGCAAGGTTTCTAGAGAGATCAGTGTTTGGCGTGCCCCTTTGGAGACACCCTAAATGCTGGGACAAGGACCCAGCACTTGTTCCCTGAAGAGCCACAGCACAATCTGTTGCCACAACACTTGCAACTCTCAGCCTGTGTCTTGCACTAGCAACTCCTTTTCTTTCACAGCTACTCTTTCCCCCATCCTCGTCTGGGGCAGCAGAATGAGGGAGGTGACACCCTCGCTGTCACCCCCTTTCATGGCTTGGTGTGGCCCATGCACAGGCCATGCAGCAGGGGCAGCTGCGCTGCTGCCAGTCCCAACACCACATCTGTGGCTAAGAGCATGGAGGGCTGGGCAAGGTGACATGTGCAGGGGGTTTTTAGGCCTTCACTCTGCAGCCCAGGAAGGCCATGTTCTCTTTGCATTTTCTACCTACATTGGGTTCTCCAGGGGCCAGCAGAACTGGAGGCAAACTTACCTACCAAGTATGCAAATCCGTTCCCAATGAGCCCTCAGGAGCTGCAGCCATCCTGTCAAATGTCCTTTCTCCAGAAGAAAACATTTTTAAATGCCATCGTTTGCTTTAATTAGACTGTCATTTGAAATGTCTTGAGGAAACTTCTTATGAGGGCCTCAGCATCAAGTCCTCCTTACATCTTTTCTCTAACCTTCGCTGTAACCCTTGAGACAATTAAGCAAACGACCAAGCATCCCACCATCGCCAGATGTGAGTTATGTTTCTGTGCATGGCCAGGCACTGGGGCTCGTCCCCGTCTGATTGCAACATTTGCCTCAGCCTCATGCACTGGGTAGATTCAGGCCCTTCAGCTCATTTACTGCTAAACTGCAGCTTTTCCAGATCCAGACAACAAGCAATTGCCTACTCAGAACTGTTGAGCAGGTGCAAGCTCCAGGGTGGTCATTGTTATGTCAGGAAAAAGAATGGACCTTAATGACAACTTAATTGCCTTCTCTTTGGGCAGGTTTATAGGGCAGGTGTGTGCTGCAGCACACCATGTCCATCAGGCATGTGGAGCAGCCACAGTCCGACATGGCTCAGCTGCAGAGCCTCCCCACATAGACATTTTTCCCGCACAGACAAAAAACTGCTTTAAAAGTCCTGCTTCCTTTGGTGCCACTGAGGAGCAGTGGGGACACACAACTGGACCCGCTCTCATGGCACAGGGCTTGAACACAGCCAGCAGCTAAAACACCTGAATCCTGATGCTGTTTTTCACAGCCCAGGTGGACTCGGGTTCCCTCTTTCTGCATCCTGCATGGACATCGGATGACAGATTTGGGACTAGAGCAGTAGTAGGAGAGCTGGAGACATTTTCAGATGGGTTGAAATTGCTCTGCTCTAACATGCATGCCAGTGACCCACAGATGATACTGAAAAGAGCTATGTAGCACGTGCAGGGAATCAGAGTGATCAACATTTTCTCTACCGCCTACAAAAACAGGCAACCTGCTCATGCTGAACGGGTTAACGGGTTTGTCGCTCTGGGTAGCTCGTTGTTGGCAGATGTTTTTAGAGCTGAGGATGTTCCCAGACAAATCGGTCTTGCTTCAACAGCATTTTAGTGTTTCAAGGGCCTCTGGCTGAGCAGCAGGATGTCAGCGTGATAAGCCGAGCTGCGGGTGTCTCATGCAGTAGAGATGACAACTCCATTAGACAGCACAGAACTGTGGCTGCTAAGAGCATCAGAGGAGGGAGGGGCTACCTTTTTGCACCCCCAGAAATGGTGCCATTGGTGTCTGCCAGGACAAACAGGTCCCCAACAAGGAAGGAGGTGCATGATCCTGCAGCAGGATGAGGACATGCATGGTTGGAGATGGACAAGGCTGCTCTCGTTCCTGCCCCCTTCTTGGAGCTTGGGGGTGCTCTCGTGTGCCTTCGCCGGTGCATCTGGCCCCTCTGACTTTGCCCTCTCCCTATCCCCGCCTCCTCATCCCGCTGCAGGCAATATGGACCGGCACCACTATGAGACCTTCGAGAAATTTGGCAACGACACTTTCCTGCTTCACCTGGACAACGGCCGAGGGTAAAGCCAGAGGGCCCCACGCGAACCTGGGAGGATAAAGCTGGGGCAGGGGGGGCTGCTGTGGGTCTCATGTCACAACGAAGCCCTGCATGTCACCGTGGGGCCACGCAGGATGACGCTGCCCTGTCAGGTCCCTGCAGAACCCTACTGCCCGCGGGCGCATTTCTCTCCGCAGCTTTGGCACCCATTCGCATGACGAGATGTCCATCCTGGCGCCGCTCCAGCAGTGCTGCAGGTAAGAGGCTCCCGGGCTGCGCCCCGTGCTCAGGCCAGGCCTGCAGCGGGAAAGGCTGCCCCTGGGCCCGGCTGAGGCGCCTCTCCTCCTCGCCTCTGCCAGGATAAAGAAGTCGACCTACCTGCGCCTGCGGCTGCTGGCCACGGAGCCGTACCGGCTCAGCGACGTGCTGCGGGAGGCGCTGGCCTCCGACCGCCTGGCGCCCGTGCTCGCCGAGCCCCACCTGCGCGCGCTCGACCGGCGCCTCGCCACCGTGCTGGCGGCCGTGCGCGAGTGCGTGGCCCGCGCCGCCCGCGCCGGCGACGTGCTGGTGGACGATGCGGCCCAGCCGCGGCAGCAGGAGAAGAGGACGCCTGCGTGACGGGGCGGCTGGATGTCCCGGGCCTCCTCGGGGAGGAGCCGGCGCCTTGTCCTGCAGGCCGGGCTGAGCGCGGGGCCTCCGCATTTATCAGCCTGGAAAGGGCAGGCAATTCTGGGGGAAGGGCACAGCAGGCGGCCTGGGCTGGGGACAGACTGTGGGGACACTGGGGACGGAGCACATCTCCAGCCCCACTGCAGGGACACTGGGCCCGGAGCACGTCTCCAGCCCCATGCACCATCAGCTTTCTGCAGTCCTATTGCTGGCAGCGCGGCCCCGTGGTGCTCGGAGGGCTCTGGGACAGCAAGTAGCTGAGAGGAGATTATTTAAATAAAAAGACTGGCCTAATGGAAAAAAACATCAGCCGGGGTCCTGCCCGCTGAGGCTGTTTTCCCAGACGCTTTTCCTGCATGCTTGGGCCTGTACTTCTCTCATTTTGATGGCTTTTCTGCATTTTCTGTGTCATACTGTGGGTGCTTGCTAGGAGGGCTGGCCCAGAGGGACCATCTGTGCTTGGCACCCGGTGCTCCCAACCACATGGTGAAAGGGGCTCTGCTCCCACTCAGTGCCTGCCTTGGCCCTCTGCTCCTGGAGACATCACCCCGTCCACCCCCACCTGCAGGGGTGGCCCTTGCAGGGGGGGCAGATTTCCTCGGGGCCTCACGCCCTATTTAGTGCCCAGTGGCTCAGCACCTAGATTATCCCGTAATCCTCGCAGGGGGAGTTAGTCTGCGGCGGGTTTACGTCAGCAGGGCCAGGCGCCCTCAGCCCGGCTATGATTAGACAGCAGCAGTGCCCAGAAAGCGCTGGGGACCATTACCCCATGTGCTGAAAGGAGTTTAAACCCTCCTGGTTTGCTCAGCCCGTATGAGGAAGGGGCCAGGCGGTCGGTGACTCAAGGGGATGTGAGAGCTGCAGCTATTGCAGCATCTCCTTTGTGTGTGGTGGCCCCCAAGCAGGAGCTGCAGCTCTAGGGCCATATAGCTGCAAGAAAGTTGGGCTGAAAGCAAGCAGCCCACTTGTCCAGCACCTTGCAGCAGAGCACAACCCCCAGGAGACGGGCACTCTGCATTTCCTGCCTGCACTCATCCTTACAGCCGCCCCGGGCCCAGTTTTGGTTCATCGCGATAGGGTTTTGGCTGGGTGAACCAGCCCGAGCGGTTAGACCGTACACGGTGTTTTATGAGGCTTGAACCCTTCATTTTGTAAGGCTTCCCATCATTGTTGTCAAGCCACTGGTACCTGGCGGTACAGAGGCAGCGTCAGGTTAGAGATCAGCCGGGGTTTCCTCACTGCCGACCCAGGAGGCAGCGCCACAAGCAGATAACACCAAGTCTCTGAGTCATCTGACCAGGGCTTAGCAGGAGCATCCCGGAGAGACGGGAATCCTCTGCCGCAGCGCTGAGTTTCGGCAGGATCCCACAGGGCAGCGCAATGGGTCACCGGCAGCCCCCAGGACCCAGTGGGGGGATCCCGGGCGTGCGCCCTGCTCCAGCAACGCGCTTTGCATGGAAACGCACAGAGGAATCACACGCGCTGTCCTGCTAGTGAATGCCTGGCAGCATCGCAAGGGGAAAGAAAGAAGGGGGAAACAAAAAGCGCCATTGAGAAAGGATCTCCAGCCAAAGAGGCAGTAAGCAAATCAAGGGAAGCTTTAGAAAAGGATGAAAAAAAAGTACAGCTAAAAACAAGGGCAGCCAAGCCTGCAGAGCAGGACAGAAAGTGATCCAAGATTTACACGGAAGCAGAGGCGAGGCTGGAATCACCAAAGAGGAGGTGGAGGAGATCTGTGCTCATCGCACAGCAGGCCTGGGGCACGTTTTGCATCCAGGGCTGGGTGGTGAAACGGCTCTGGCAGCCGCAGAGGTGGAGGGGAAAGGCCTGCTCAGTGCTGATGGGCCGCTTTCATTTTCATGCTGCAGGGCCGGGGAGTTTTTTTAAGGTTAAAACCACCTTGCGAACAGGAAAAGGCTGAGGCTCTATTTTGCAACAGGTTACTCCTCCTTTCACCCTCTTGTTTTTTAACCCTTTCTTTAAACAACCCCCTTCCCGGGCGTCTTTCCGCCCCACGCTCTGGGGCCTGGCCGCCCGTTGGGACGCGAGCGGCTCTTGCCGAAACTCGGCAGCGTCCCGAGGCGCCGCGGGGAGCTTCGCACACGGCGCCAGGCGGCAGGTTGGGCGCAGGCGCTGCCGCCCCCGCTGCCCCCCTTGCCCAAGCGGCAGCACCGCGGCGGCCTCGCAGCTCCGTCCCGAGCAGGCGGCCGGGCTCGCGAGCCGGGGCGGGCGGCCGGAGCGTCGCGTGCGGAGGAGCCCGTGCAGGTGGGTCTCCCCATGGCGCTGCCACCCGTTGCCCCACAGCGGGGAGGTTTGGGGCGGGGGGACGACTCCAGCGCCTGCTCTGGAGGAACGGGGCCAACACGGAGCTGTGCATGTTTTGCAATTTGGGGGGGGCGTCGGGAGGCTGGCGTGGGGTAGGTCAGGAGCCGTGTCTGCTCCTGCTGCTCCCTCCCCTCCGCCTATATATATATATATATAAATATATATTATATATATATATATGGAATAATCACAAAACCGGCGCGCGCGGCGCCGCGGCGCTCGGCTCCCCCCCGGGCCGCGCGGCCCCGCCCCGGCGGCGGCCCCGGTGTCGGCGCGCGCGCGGTGCCACCGGGGCGGGGACGGGGGGGCCGCGCCGCCCGCACAACAAAAGGAGCCGGAGCGGCCGCGCAGCCGGGGCCGGGCAGCGGGGACCCCCCCCCGCCCCGCTCCGCCCCCGGTGGGTTTGCGCGGGGACACGCGCGGGGCGGCGGGTGGCGGCGGCCGGGGCCGCCCGCTCCTGCGCGGACGGGAAAGTTGCGGTGAGGGGGGGCGGGAGCGGCTCGTATTGGGCCGCGGAGGCCCCGTGAGGGGTGAGCAGGGGTGGGCAGGGGGGTGAGGACTTGGGGGGCGCGGGGACGGGCACGGGGACAGGCCGGGCTGGGCATGGGGGGTGCGTAGGGGTGGGCACGGGGTTGTGCATGGGGCCATGGAGGGCACGGGCGTGTGTGGGGGCACAGGCTGGGCCGGAGGGTGCAGGGCTGGGGCGGGCACAGGGAACAGGCTGTGCCGTTCCAGGAGGGCCCCAGCCGCGTGGGGAGCCCCACATGACAGGTCCCGGGGGGTTTCTGCACCACTGGGCGCCCACCCGGCTTGGCACGACATGGGGGCTGCGGAGGGGGTTTCCAGCCCTGTCATGGGTGCCCGTGTCCTGCACGGGGGCAGGTGCCTCTTGCGCCCGCCTGTCCCGGCCGCTGACGCTCGGCGCTTTCTCCCTCCCTCCCAGGCCCATCAGCGAGTCCGTGCCAGCCCCGGGGCGCCATGTCCCGCCGCAGCCAGCGCCTGGGCACCACGCGCTACTACCAGGGCGATGACGACGCGGCCACCAGCAGCAGCGGCGGCTCCCTGCCGGGAGGGCAGCAGCCCCCCTTCAAGGAGAGCGCGGGCAGGTGGGTGCACGGGGGACGGGGGGGATTTTGGCCATCGGGTCCCCTGTCTCGCTTGTGCCCGGCAACAGCCCAGCTTTTCCCCCCCCCGGCACACGTTCCGCGTTTCCGTCCTGCCCGCGGCAGGAAGCTGCGGTGGGGAGGGAGCCGAAGGAGCACCTCACTGCCGCAGAGGGCCGCGCGGCGCGGGAGGGCGGCGCGCCGCGAGCGCAGGCACCTCGCCGGAAAACCGCGGCGGAGGCAGCGAGCGGGGCCGCCCCGCGCTCCCTGCACCCGGGCAGGCCAGCGCCCGGGATTGGGCGCGTGGGAGGAGCGTGTTTTGCAGGGACCAGCCGCGGCCGCCCTGCGTGGGAACGGAGGGCAGCGCTTGGGGCACAGAGGAGCCGCCGTGGAGCGGTGGCAAACGCGCGGCTCCTCCCCGGCTGGCGCAAGGCGCTTCGTGGGCGCGCTCGTGGCTCACAGCCGCGTTGCTCAAGGCTCACAAGTGTTTTCTCACCTCTGGCAGGACGGTCAGGAGGAAATCGAGCAGCATGAAGCGCCTCTCTCCCGGCCCCAGCACCCAGACCAGCTACTACAGCGAGTCGATGATGAGCGAGTCCTACCTGGGGGGCAGCAGGGGACTCCCAGCGCTGGGCAGCTTGACCTTCGAAGACAGCCTGGGGGACAGCAGGGCGCTCCCAGCACTGGGCAGCTTGACCTTCGACGACGGCCTGGATGGCAGCAGCTTCTGGGGTGAGAGGCTCCTGCCGCGGCGATGGGCTGCCCGTCGGTCGCGGTGCCAGCGGTGCTTGTCACCTCTGGGGTGCTCAGCCATGCTGGTTTCTCAAAGGGGCTCCGTGTTTTGGTGTAGGTGGGGAGCTCTCAACGAGGAGAAGAAGAGGCACGGGGGATACCGAGTCCAGTAAAACCAACGGGCTGGTGGAGAGCAAGACATACGACACGTATGCCTCCTCGTCTGGCTACTCCTCGGAAGACGACTATGCCAGTAGGGATGCGCCAGCTCCTTGGCAATGGAAGGGAGAAGGGTGGTGGGAGCTGCCTGAGAGCAGCTTTGCCCAAGTCCCTTGGCGAGATCCACTTGGTCATTCACCCCCTCTCACCCTCCTTTTCCCGCAGGTCACTTTAGTTCGGGCCAGAGCAGCTCTGGGTCAGGGCTCAGGGGTGCAGCCTCCCGGGTCGGCTCCTTCCTCTGGCACGTGATCACCTCTCCGGGTGAGTGTGGGGACAGGGGTGGCTTCTCACCGCAGCTTGATATGCTGTGGGTCGCTGCCCTCCCCACAAGACCACGTGCAGTATTGCCTGCTCAGCTGGATGTTCATTGGCCTTTGTTTTGTTTTGTCTTGTTTTTCACTGTCCCTTAAGAGTCACTAATGAAAGAAACAGGAGTGTTTTTTTTTTGTTGTTTTGTTTTGTTTTTTTGAGGGAAGAAAAAAAAAAAAGAGAGGAGAAAAAAAAAGGGAAATAAAAGGTACATGCATCAGTGGAAGGGTTTTGAAAGCTGCTGAAGGGAGCTGTGCCTGTGAGGAATGTGATGGTAAAAGCCCAAGCGCAGCTGCTGGCTGAGCGTGAAGGCCCTTAGAGCCAGGTTGATGGGGTGCGCATGGTGGGACTGAACCATGTTGTCCCCTTCTGTCCTCCGCTTGGGAGCTCTGGGGAGAGCAGGAGCAGCCTGGGGGGACACGGGGATGTCCCTGCTGGGGCCACACGCTGAGGGCTGATCCCTCTCTCGCAGTCCGGTTCCTGGGGTGGCTGCTCTCGTGGGTCAGAGCCGCCTGGCGCCGTCTCACCGGCACAGCTGCCCCGATGGACGGCGTCGCCTCGAGGAGGTGAGCGTGGTGGGGACAGGCGTGCGTGAAATGACGGGGGGACCCCCAGCACACTCTGCAGGCTGGGAGCAGTGCTTGCCACCAAAGGCAGCCTGGGCTTTCCTACATTTATTTTATTTTTTTAATGTAATCTTTTTTTGGTGAAGCTCTCCCTACCGATCTCCCATTTCTGGCTCCAGTCCAAAGGAAGGCCGCGGGTGGGAGAAGGCAGCTGCAGGCACACAGGCGCCTCTTTCTTCTCGGCTCTCCAGAGGCTATTCGGCTCTGAAGAAGTTCCTCCTGCTGCTGCTGCTGCTGCTGCTCCTCGCTGTGGTTGCCTATGGTAAGAAACCCAGGGCATGTGGCTCTCTTGCCCTCTCTGCCCCACAAAAGCCCTCTGTCCTGCGCCAAGTGGCAGGAGAGTGCAGTTGTGTTGAGGGACCCAGAGCTGTCGTTCTGCTGCCACCCAAATGGCAGAGCTGAAATCCCGGCACGCGGGTAGGGATAGTGCGTGGGGATGGGCTCGGTGCTCCTGATACCTCGTTCCTGGTCCCTTGTCATCCTTGCCCCAAAGGCCATCAGGTGACCCTCGATGGTGGTAATCCCTGCTATGGTGTGCTCTGTGCTCGCCACTTTAACCATCTCATCTCTCTGCATTGCCAGGGGCTTGGTATTTCTACCCATATGGACTGTCCACACTCAGCTTCTCTGCGTTTTCCTGGGGATCTGCAAAAGTCTCATCCTCTGGGGGAGCAGATATGCAGGGAGCTCGGGACCTGACTGCCCTGGATCAGGTAAGGGCTGGGGAGCTGCCGCTGGGGCAGCCCCAGCGTGGGGCTCCCCCACCGCCTGCAAGCCCCACTGGGGTGGGTGCCGCATGGGGACACCTAGGGCTGTGAGGTCAGGCTCCCGCTACGGCCCTGTCAGCTTTGAGAAAGCTCCTGCCCTTTTCTAGGAAGCAGTATGTGAACAACTGCCCTTTGGGACTAGCAGGTTTCTGTGCAGGTCCCTCAGGAGCAGGCAGGAGCCCAGGGGCTGGTGCCATGCGCGGGGGTTTTGTTGGCTGATGCTTCCCTCTGCCGCCGCAGGGGCTGAGCGGGGAGCAGCAGCTCCTGGCGCGCTTCCAGGCCCTGGAGAAGCGGCTCAAGGCGCTGGAGGCCGAGGCGTCGCGGTGGGAGCTGCAGCGGGGCGCCGTGGCGGCGGGGGGCGAGCTGAAGCAGGGGGACATCCTTGTGCTGCTGGAGGAGCTGCTGAGCCGCCGGCAAGAGGAGCTCGAGGAGCACGTCCGCAGCGAGGCGGCCGCGCGCGTCCAGGTGAGGGGCGCGGGGCCGCCCCCGCAGGCTCCGGGCGAGGGGTGCGCGCGGCCGGGACCTCATGTCTCCGTGCCCCGCAGGGCGAGCTGGACGCCCTCCGAGCCCAGGTGCGGATGGATTTGGACGGGCGCCTGGGGAAGGTCACGCAAGCCTCACAGGTATGGGCACGGAGCCCCGCTCCTGCCAAGCTTGGGGAGGGATGGATGGACAGGGCGTCCCGTGGAAGCGGAATGATTCTGTGCTGGGTGCCCGTGGTCGAACGTGGTGTTGGTTGGAGCCTCCTGCTGGGTTCATTTCCACACAAGAGCAGGGTGGTGGGGATGGGAAGCACTGTGGGGAGCTGCGTTCGTGCCCCAGCTGGCGAAGGTCCAAACCAGGCTTTTTAATGTCAAGCGTCCAAGGGAGCCAAGCGTCACTCCTTGCAACACAGCTCCTGGGAAATGGGGCGGCGTGTGCCGCGTCTGTGCCTGGGGGTGGAAGAGCAGGGCCAAGACGCCAGGAGGAGGGAGGGTCTGGGGGGATCCCAGCGGCTGGGGGGCCCTTTGGGTTCCCTCATCCCGCCGGGTCTCCCCGCAGAGCAGCCCTGTGGGGAAGGCCAGGGAATGGGCTGGTTCTGGTGCAGCACCGAGATTCCCGTGTCCTGACATGACTCTGCTGTTTCACGTGCCCATTGCAGATCTCACCCTTGTGTTTTTGTTTCCCTTGTGACTGTTTCGGCAGGAGATGGAAGCCCGCTTGCTCAAGCTGAATTCGGAGTGGCAGAGGTACCGTTGGCTACCCGGGCTGAGCCCCTTCTCACCGCGACTTCACCTCTCCTACATAGATTTGCATCCCACAGGGCAAACAGATAGTCGGGTGAAATTGCTTTTTGCAGAGCCTAGGAAGGGCTTCCAGCTCAAGTTTGGTGAGGGAAGTAAGGGATGCTGAAAGGCGCAATTTTTAAGGGAGAAAGGTTGAGAGAAGTGGCCTGGATCACAACGCTGCTACAAGGGAGACTGCAGCGAGTGACAGTGGCAGAGACCTGTGTCACCAGGAGTCATGCAGGCAGGAGCCGTCCCACGGCTGGGAGCTCTAGCTGGTGGGGGAAGAGGCCCCTCTAGGTTGGAGGAGGGGAGCTGGCGTTGTTGGTCTCCGGCAGGCGGGTTGTAAATCCCCATGAGGAGCCCTGGGGCAGCCCGGAGGTGCCGTGCCAGCCCTGCCTCCGCGCTGCCTGACTGGCCCTCACGCCCTTGTTGTTTCCTCTCTTCTTGGTGGGGTGCAGCTCCGCACAGGACAGCCTGAGGGGGAGCTTCCAGAAGGAGATGGACAAACTGGAGCGGGAGCTGGCGGGCCTGAAGAGGGAGCTGGCACTCCTGAAGTCGGACCAGGAGGTGGTGGGGAAGCACATGGAGGTCATGCTGGAGCAGATCAAGGGAGTGCGAACAGACGTGAGTCCCCGATCCTTTACAGTGGGTCTGGCCTGTCCCATGCCAGGGTTTTTAGGACTGGTATTCCCAGGGGATTCGAGCCCTTTGCAGATTGATCCCAGGAGCCCTGCAAAGTCCTTGTGGGAGGCACCTCTGCCCGAGGCTGAGCTCTGGCCTTGCTGCTCGCAGGTGGAAGCGCAGGTCCCCACCTGGATCAGCCGGTTCTTGTCGCAGCCCCGGCAGGACGGAGCGGCCAACCTCTTCCTGCAGCGGGAAGACTTGCAAGCCGAGCTCCAGGCGCTGGAGCGCAAGATCCTCGCCAAAGTCTTGGAGGACCGGAGGCTGTCGGCACGGGATGCCCAGGCTGGCATCGGAGTGGCCCTGCGGCAGGGGGGAATGGCGGGGGTCACAGAGGAGGTGAGTGTGGGCCTGGGCCTCGGGGACATGGAAGCACCTGCGAGTACTGGTGGCACCATGGAGGGGCCTGGCGTTTAGCAGAGCCGTGGGGACAGCCCTTGTGCCTGAGATACTGCTCCCGGGTGTGCAGATGGATGTTGGAGCAGGCTAGGATGTGCTATGGTGAAGATGGCATTAGGGCTGGCAGACCCAGTGTGTTTTCCTCTTGCCCCTTTGCTGTTTTCCTTGCTGTCAAAACCCTGTCTGGAGCTTGGCATCCTGTTGCCAAGATGCATGTTTGCTTTGGTGTCTTAGCGCAAACAAGTTCTCCTGCATCAGAAGCTTCCAGTGGGAGCGGTTGGGATAAAGACGCTGCTGGGCCTGGGGCACACTCGGCCTCGCAGGAAGAGTTTGTGCTCCTGCTCTGTCCCCGCTTGCTCACTGAACACGGTGTTCCCTGCCCTGACCCCCGTGAGCATCTCTTTGCTTGCCTCTCCAGACGGGTGCCTTGTGGCAGGGCGCTTGTCTCGGCACGTTTGCCCTAGGTTGTACTAACTCTGCGGGAAGGGGCTGGTTTGGGCAGCCTGCTAGGCAAGATCCTGCGTCTCCCTCTAAGGAGGGGCAGCTCTGCAGCGCTGTCTGCTGGGTTGTCCTGTGAGTCTGGGCCTGTGCCTCGAAGGTGAGGGTGGGAGAGGAAGAGGAAGGAGCCACAGTCTGCCTCTGCCTTGCCTTCAAAAGCTGTGCCTGGTGCTCAGGTTGTTAGTTCTCGGGCCAGGAGATGTGGAGAAAGGAGGAGTCGTCGCCAGGGCTTGTACGTCATTCACCCGAAAGCCAGGCAGGAAAGGCCAGCAAGGTTTCCATGGCGGGAGTGAGATGTTTGCAAACAGCCCCAGTCACTGTCGTTCTCTGCAGTGATGCAGTGATTTTTTTTTTTTTTTTTTTTTTGGGGGGGGGGGGGAAGGGGGGCGGGGCCAAAGCATTTTAATTGAATGACACCACAGGAAAAAATGAGCCTGTTTGTTTTGAAAAGATTTGTTGGCAATTCTCTATGGAGGGCACATGGAGAGAGGCAAAAACAGGGATTAACAGCAGGCTCTCTCCCACAGTCCACTCAGGCCTCATGAATGCTATAAAATATAGACACAAAACAGTGATGCTGGATCCCTCCCTTGGATTGAATTCCTGAAGGATATATTTATTTCTTGTTTGCCTATCTGGGAGAAGTGGAAGCTTTTTTGCTGGGATTCAGTGGCTTGTCTGACCCTGTGCAATGCTTGTGCTGCAGCCCCAGGTTTGCCAAATAGGGCAAGCTGGTGTCGGCCCCTGTGAGGAGGGGGAAGCAGCAGGTGGAGGGGACAGCAGGCGAAGCTGGGAGAGGCACACGAGCTGCAGGGCTGTGCCCGCTACCTGCAGGGGATCCAGCTCCTCTGGGGCAGCCAGCCCATCCATCAGGATGGGAAGGGGGAATCCAGCATGCCTGTACATTGCCACTTCAATGCATGGCAGCTGCAGCCAGGATATTTTAAGAAACACCTAACGATGCTCTGTAGCCAAATGCACAACCTCATGCTTTTGCTGCCTGAATTTACCCCCTGGCTACCTCGGGAAAAGTTCTTTGCCCCAGGAGGAGGCGATAGCCCAGGGCGGGTGCACATCTGTCCCTGGATGTGCCAGAGGGGTGCGCTCGGGGCAGGGTGCCCTTGGCAGCCCCTCAGCCCTCTCGTGCCCTGTGCTCCTCCTGCAGCAAGTGCATCTCATCGTGAGCCAGGCCCTGCAGCGCTACAGCGAGGACCGCGTGGGGATGGTGGACTACGCGCTGGAGTCGGCAGGTAGGCGGGGGTCCCTCGCCCCCTCGCGAGGCTGCAGGAACCTTTTGCCCTGGGAGCCGAACCTGGGAAACGCTGCCCAGGTTCCCCACGGCGGCGCGGCAGCCGCAGCGCACGCAGTGCCCCAGGGCTGGGCGCTGCAGCCTCACCTCGTGTGGGCCCCTTTCCGTGCCAGGGGCCAGCGTCATTAACACCCGCTGCTCCGAAACCTACGAGACCAAGACGGCGCTGCTGAGCTTGTTTGGGATCCCGCTGTGGTACCACTCGCAGTCCCCGCGCGTCATCCTGCAGGTGAGCACCGTGGGGAGCAGGGCGCGCGCCTCTGCCATCCCCATTTTTCCCCAAATCCCCGCTGGATTTGCTCCGTCCCATTGCTTGAGTGAGCTTAGAGAGGGCCCTCTTCTTTTTCTTCCTGAGCCCCTGCTCTCGCTGTCCCAGCTTGTTTCTCCTCTCCAAAGCCACTCATACCCCTCTTTTCTTCACCTTTCACTGTGCTGGTGCCCTGAGAGGTGCTTATTTTCCACACTCCAAGGAGTGTGGAAAACCACAACAACCAAGGAGTTGTTCTCCTCCATGGGGACTTGAGCCGCCCTTCTTTGTGGCTGCTGGATTCCACCTGGCACTGTCTCTCCTTGAGCTGGGTGTTCGGCTTAGCCCAGGCCCAGCCTGGCCCTTGTTCTTTACTATATGCTGTGAAGAAGGGGGACTTTCTTTACAGCAACTTAGGAAGTTGGTTTGGAGCAGTGTGATTCCCTCATTCTTCCCCATGCCATTAATAGCTGCTGTGCTTCTTTCCAGAGGGGGCAGCATCTTGTGGGGTATAAATATGTCCATACGGAGCCTGAAAATGCTCCAGTGTGAGGGAGCCTAGGTAACAGTGGGAGAAAAACAGCGTTAATGGCAGTAACCTTCCTCCTGATGCCTAAGAGCTGCTGTCTTGTTCCCATGTGCGTAGCCAGACGTCAACCCTGGGAACTGCTGGGCGTTTCGCGGATCCCAGGGGTTCGCTGTCATCCGCCTCTCCAGCCCCATCCGTCCCACGGCTGTGACGCTGGAACACATCCCGAGAAACCTCTCGCCCCAGGGGACCATCCCCAGTGCTCCCAAGGACTTCACTGTCTATGTGAGTATTCTCTCCTGGACCCCAGGGAAAAGGTGGATACTAGGGGACTCTGCAGGGGGTTTGAGGGTGGGAGGCAAGGGGAGGGGATGATGCTGGAGAAATGGGGTGAGGAGTGGGTTCTGTACCTGGCTGTGGGGTGCTCTAGGAGGGGTGCATTTTAGTCTAGTGAGGATAAATAAGCAACCCCTGTGGAAGAAGAAGAGAAGGGGAAGCACAAGGCTCAGGGCAGGGTTTTGGGGTGCGAGTGTCTCTGGGAGGTAGGTGGTGGGAAAGGGAAGCGAGGAGGTGTAACTCTTCGTCTTTTCCCCACCTCTCCCCACCGGTGCCTGTTCCCGTTTGTGTGTTTTGACCTGGAAAGCAGGCGTGGTGTCCAACGCCCTTGTCTCCATCCCCCACTCCTGCCCTGGACTCTCTGATCACCTCACGTTCTCCCTCTCTACCTCCCTTCCCCTCTTTGCTTGTTGCCCTTAGGGTTTGAAAGAGGAAAGAGAAGAGGAGGGCACTCTCCTTGGGCAGTTCATGTACAACCACGATGGCGATCCCATCCAGACGTTTTACTTGAAGGTGAGGTGTGGGCTGGTGCAGGGGCTCTGCAGCCAGGCAGAGAACTGGCAGTGATGCCAGGGTGGAGGATTTGAGGGGCACAAAGCCATCCTAAAGGTGCCTGATTGGTTCTTGGAAGATTTGCCCATGAGGAGTCGCTGTTCAGGCTCCTGTCATTCTGGGAGGGGATGCTGCAAGTTTTGCTCCTGTACGTGGGCCCCAGGCCAGCTCACGTCCCTGGCAGGACGTGTGGCACCTGAAATCTGAGGGATGCTTTCTCCCTATCTCAAGGGCTCAGGTGCATGTTTCCCTTCCTGCTTTGAAACATCCCTTCTCTCTCCCTTCTTGCCAAGGGTGAAGACTTGGGCACGTTCCAGCTGGTGGAGCTCCGGATATTGAGCAACTGGGGGCACCCCGAGTACACCTGCATCTACCGCTTCCGTGTGCACGGGGAGCCAGTGCACTGACCCCCCGAGACCGTCCGTCCCGGCCGGCTGCCCCGGGTCCTGCACAGGCACTACGGCATGATGGCGCGGGGAGGATGCTGCCTGGGAAGAGAGCAAGAGAGAATCCATCCATTTTTTTGCCGCTTCACATGTTAAAAAGTCCTGGGAGGTGCAAGCAGCTGCCCTGGAGAACTTGTTCCCCTTCAGCTTTTCTGTGCTGCCGCTTGCAGAGGGGAAAATTGGTATTTAGGGGAGAAGAGTGTAGGCTGCAGAGGATGGGGTGGTAAGGCAAGAACATCCTGTGTGGGTTCTAGCACGGCCTGGGTTATTTTCCGCGCGTATGGGACACTTCAACTTTTTAAGCTAGCTTTTTATCAGGTCTGTGCAGTCCACGTGTCCCCTCTTTCCCCACCTCATTTCTAATGGCGCACGTAACATTCCCATGGCTTGTGGGAGGTGTATGTAATGTATCCTGCTGCATGCAGGCTTGGGCATGTTGCAGCGTGCGTGGCCTTGGAGACCAGCTTCGGGGTGTCAAAGTAGCTTGTCACGACCAGCGCATCTTGTGTCGCTGTCACCTCCCTTCTGCTTGGGGCAGTCCTTCTGCTTGGCCTTGGCTCGCTGAAAGTCCCCAGGTCTTTAAAACTGGCTTGCAGAAGGGAAGTAAGGCAGTATTAATGCAGTATTAGTATAAAATGATTCAGGGTAGTGGAGAGGGAAAAGTAAAGACTCTGGGGGCTGTGCAGCCAGCGCTGCCGTCTGTCCCCCGGCTGTGCCCGCCACAGGCAGCACTGGCCCCGCGACGCGGCGGGCGGCCCGTGTGGCCCTCCCCGTGGTGTCAGGGCGGGCATGCGTCCCCCGCGCTGCTTGGCCGCCAGCTGCTGAGTGTCACTATTGACAGCTCCTGGCGCCTGCTTCCCCTTTGGAGTCTGTTCTGTGGTTTTCTAAGGGGGGAGGGCTGGTTTGAGGTGAGGGTGTCAGGGCCTTTTTTGTAATAACAAAAGAAAAACTTCTTCCATGCAGTGTCTACTCAACTGGTGAATGTTCTGTCATGTGGTACCGCTCGGGCGAGCGGCTTAGGCCCAGAGCGGGCTAGAGCTTTATTTAGTAGGAGACTAGTGTGCGCAGAAAGCTAGACTAGACTAGGAGCAGCAGAGCTGTTTAAAAGCTTGGGCCTCGAGCCCGAGCGGCTTCGTGGCTGGGCCCAATAAGACAACGTCCGTGGTGGACGGCTGCGGAGCACGATGCCGGCGGCTGCTCCCGCTTTCCTGCCTTTGGAGGACCCATGAGGGGTGCGGGCAGCTTGTGCCCGTGACCGCTTGTCCGTAGGTGCATCTGCACACAGGCCGCTGTGCTGGGGCGCGCGGGGCCGTGCGCTGCGTGGCCTCTCCTCGCGTGCACAGGCCGGGGCAGAAGGGAAGGACGTCTGCGGAGCGCGATCGCTGCATGCGGCAGGGGGAATGGGAGCGAGCGCCCGGCTGCACGCTAGCTCAGCTTGCCTTCTTGGATAGTGTTTGTGACATCCCCACTGGATTGTCTTTAGATGAACGAGAAGCCAAGGGCTCTCGTAGCCATCATTTTGGCAGGTTGCTGCTGGCATCACCCTTCCCAAGCAATGCAAGTGCTGGGGAGAGCAAGGGAAACTGGCTCCTGCTCTGGTCTTTCTGCCTGAAACACAGTGGGGCAAAGGGACGTGGTGCAGGGGAAGGAGTTGAGGAGGTTTCTCCCATCTACATGCGTTTAGTGCTACCCACGAGGGTGAGGTGGCAACGCTGCCTTTCTGCGTGGGTCTTCCATTTCCAAGAAAGCAAACCAGCGTGCACTCCTGATCCCTGCGGTATAGTCCCACTTCCACAGTTATCCCGTGGAGCCTCTTGGAGGCCTCTGCTGCCAGAAGAGAGCAGACCCGCAGCCAGTGACGATAAATTCTGTCCTATATTGAGCTTAGACTCAATTTTTGGCAGCTACAAACAAAGTTATTTTAAACTTGCCTGCAGCTGCCTGCCTTGGAGCGCCCTTTGTGCGCAGAGCAGTGCTTCTGCAAATGCCTAGGCCTTGCTGGGCTCCACAGGGCTCTGTGTTTCATCTGATGAGAAACTGCTGGCACGCAGAGATGGGACCCTCCTTCCTCATAGCGGCTCTGTGTCTGTCAGAGCAAATACCATAACCACGTGGCTAGAAGGCCGTATTTCTCATATCCCTTCTGGCTCCCTGGCCCTGGACAGCCAGGGGGAGAGCGCTTGCCTAAGGAAAATGACCTTTTTGTAAGTGAGGCACCATGGTGAGAGGTAGGAAAAGGGGACCTCTTTCCGCTGCGGATGGAGCTGGAACCAGGCCCCTCTGCTCCTTCCGAGGCTCTCCTAACCGCTAGCCAAGGGCTGTGGAGCTGCTTGCTTTAAGAGAAGGAGCTTGCTGGGGTCCCCGGGTGATGAAAGGAAAGGAAGGTCCTTGCGGGAGAGAGCTCAGTCTCTGATGTTGCCGGGTGAAACCCCCTGGATGGAGAGGAAACGCTGTCTGCTGTGCCTCTCGCTGGTCCTTAGCACTGGCTTTAGGGCCCTCCATGTGCTGACTGCGCTGGGCGTGCTGAGCTCGGACACAGGAAGGTCAAGTGCAGTTTATCAGGCCTGGAGCTGGGTAGGGGGTCTGGGCTGCAGCGCAAGCACCGAGTGCCCGTCGAGGCATCTCTTTCCATTTCTGGAGCACTTTTCCTACACTCTACAGCTGCAAGGAAGGAGAGGGCATACAATACTGCCACTGTCAGCCTGGAGCATCTTCTAGCCCCCAGCTCCTTCAGCCTAGTGCTGATACACAAGATGAACAAGGTGAGACCAGAGCAAGGAAGCAGCTGTCAGAGCAGCCTTCCCTTATTCACTCCTTCTGCCTCCTTTATTTTCCCTTCGTTCTCGGTTTGCCCCTATACAAGTGTTATAAATTAGCCCTGCATAAATGGGTGGTTACAGGGTAGGAGATAAATTTGTATTGGATTTTGTAGCCTGTTGCAAAATGCTGCACTGTTTTGTTCATTTTTTAATCAACAGATTGTAATTTATGCCTATGCAAGAAAAAAATAAAAAGAAAATAAATTATAGCAAAAATCTTAGCCTTCGCTGTGTTTTACAGGTGCCTTCAACTAATGAAAAAGATGTACAACTACCAGACAAAAAAATGTTGATGTAATAGTGCAAAGTTGCAGCTCCTGCTTTTATGGAGCCTTTAACTTCCTTTCCTGAAGGAATTCGTGGAAGAATGATGGACAGATGTCCTCTTCCAGCCTTGTATTTCTTAGGCCACCTCCATCAAAGGGCGGCATCGTGGAGGTCTCCCCTGAGGCTGCCTCCCGCCGTGGCAGCCCAGAGCAGTGCAGCAGCTCTGCTCCTCACTGAGCTGCTGCCCGGGCTTTGCTTCCCAGGCTGCAATTCCCAGTTACGCTGTGGCGGGAGGGAAGGCACAGCTCTTAATCCAGGGTAAGGTCTCTGCTCCCCACTCTTCAGGCAAGCCCCAGGGTGGTGTAGCACTCACGTCCTGATCTACCCTGGGCAGTGATTGCAGCAGAATTGCTGAGTTTGTCGTGCTGAACTAAAAGGTCCAGCTCAACCCCACAGTTGCCCCTTGTCACAGGTTGAACACCTGGGCAATAAAGAGGCATAGAAGAGGCTTGAGGAGCAGGAGGTTGAGGACAAGACCTGACACATAACTCAGTTAAGGTTAGCTCTACATTACTCCCTTTTCCTTAACACGGGATACAAGTTATTCAGCAGCAGGATAAGAACCAGGGAAAAGGGAGTATTTTATACTCAGCTTAAGTTAACCAGGAGTTTAAAAATAGCTACAAGAGCAGGGAAGGGGGAATCCCACCAGTGTCAACTGGAACATGAGGGGCCAGAGGCAGACTCCATATGAAGGGATTTCCAGCAGCTCTTCAGAAGAAAACCATGCCCAAAGGAGGCTCGTTTGCTACTGGCCACTGCCTCACTGGGGACAGGAGGTAGATCTGGCTGGAGAGCAGGGAGTGCATCTGAATACACTGACAACACAGCCAAGGGACAGAGGGCGGGTGCTGACCAGCAAAGGCCCAAGCGCAGGCACACGGGGAGCAGCAGACCCGCTCCAGGGGCCTTTGGGGACCACCCGTTCCCAGCCAACACTCACCTGTGTTAGGGAAGGCAGGAAGAGCCTTCCCGAACCGCTCTGAGAGCAACCAAAGCAGCAGGGAAAGGCCGGTCCCAAGCTCTGGAGAGTCCCACTATTTACAGAAACAGGAGCGGTGCAGGCCCCTGCGAGGGCCCAGCGAGCTCAAGCTTGTGTAAGCAGTGAATAACCCACCTCCTGCAGTCAGATAAAGTGCCCCAGCCGCAGCTGGCCCCAAATGATTTGCTATAGCAGCACTTTACACACACACACAGAGGATCAGGGGCAGGGAAGGGATGGGAGCCCCTTCCTCAAGCGCAGCCCCCTTTTGTGGCTAGCAAAGGAGCGTGGTGCCAGACACACACTCTTGTTCTGGCTTTCGGCGCGAGGGCTGCAAGCACTGCTTTTCCAGCAGGACAAAAAGCAACAAGACATGTTTTTAACTTCGAACAAACTTTTTTTAAAATTTATTTTATAGATCACATCAGCCCGAGTGATCTTTGAATGCTGGTCACAAAAGAGAGATCACACCACCTCCTTCACGTGAACTTAAGTAAATCCTCTTCTAGTCTCGGCAGTCTCCTTCATTTGGAGCACAAGGAATGGAGAAAGAAAAAAACTGCCCGGAGAAATCTGTTCCCCGCAGAAGCGGAGGGCAGTGAAATCAGATGCAGTTTGATGCTGCTACAGAGCCAGAACATAAACAGACCAGGTCCTAATGCTCCTCTAGCCACACTTCACATCCCCTCACAATGTGGGTGCTATTAGTGTTGTAGCTGCCTATAGTTCCTCCCCAGGAGAGCGCTGGTATTTAGGCACATAGCTTGGAAAGGACTCTCTGACCTCCCGATTCCACAACTGCTCAGGCCACTCCAGTCTCTAAGGCAAAGTCCGTATTCCTCACCTCTTCCACAACACTCAATGCTTCTGGAGCGCTGATACACCAGCATCAAGACATGCTCTCTCTCCCCAGAGCTTTGCAGCCTATTCTTGCTCAGCTGGCTTTAAATTATCTCCAAACACAAGGCAGAAGGGAATGAACTCCCTACTAATTGCCACAGAGGGAAACAGGAACAACCCTCTAAAGAGGGGCATAAACTTTGAAGTCTTTTCCTTATCAAAAACATTTCATTGGAGGAAATCCTCAAAGAAACTGAGGCTGACTGACTGCACATGCAGTGGACAGCTACAGTCTGCTTGTAATGCCAGTACCACCTCCTCTCTCAAGACACGAACAGGCTCCCATCGCTGGCCACAGGCCTGCAGAGGATGAGTTTTCTCCTCCAGAGAGCAAACAGAAGAGGCAGGGATAGAAGAAAAGAGGTAAGATCAAGCAAGCAGTTGATCACCCACAGAGCCTGGGGTTAAAAGACATGATACAGATATCAAGTCAACTCATGTATCTCCTTGCAGGGCCTTCCTGAAGAAGCCAGAACTTGTTATTAAAAAAAAAAAAAAATTACTATATACTTCCAAGACTGAAAGTACTTTAACTTTGGTACCAACTCATCATTGCCCTCTTTGTCCCAGAGGAGAGATAACAAATCCAAGGTAGGATTTGTCAGGGCATGGCTTGGCCAGCAAGTTCCAGAAGAGAGGTGGAAAATCTTGGAGTGGGAAAGCCATGGGAAGGCAACGTTTGCCTGCTGCCTCTGGTGTATTCCTACCTGTGATTGCTGTCCACCAAGGTGAGAAGGCTCTTTCTCTGGCTCAAGGGATGGACTGAGTGGTTCCTGCACCACATTCTTAATACTGTTAATTGTGCTGCTACAGTCTTAGAGGCAGGCAGGATTTGCTCCCATATGCACTGAATGAACAACAGGAGAAGCAGCAGGGAGGAAAGGGGAACAGGATGGGCAAATGGCTGCCCATTTAATCCTTCTCTGATGAAAATCTTAACTGCTGTTAATGTATTTGAGGATATTTAGTATAGGATACCTCAACTTAAGAACAAGAACTGCTTCCTAATTTTGCTCTTAAACCTCCATCTGGTAAGTTTCCTTACATTCAAACTTCAGTCACTACAACATTAAAGTAACCCACTTAGAAACAGTTGAAGGTGGGGAAGAGTGTAGAACATACTTGGCACAGGACCATACAGGTGAGGAATCAATGCCATATGGAGCCTTCCTATTGTTTTAACAATAAGTTTAAGTGCTTTAACACCTGGAAGTCTGAGATTTCAAGTGTTTCACAGCCCCTGCATCTGAAAGAGCATATAGGAGAGCTCAGCAAGTCCTCTAGACAGAGTGATATGAAGGAGGAGGGAGGCAGCTAACTGGCTCTTCTCAGTTCTATCCAGGCTTTCCTTGCATCTTCATGCACACAAAATATAATAAAAACTAATAAGAATAAAAACTAAGCTCATGATGTAAAAAATGTGTTGATAGGGGAGGAGGAAGGTGTCTGTTGCTCAGTCCTGTGTCTTATCACCTTCATTAGCTTATAAGTTACGTTCCTCTCTGTCATTTCCTTTGGGGAGCAGGGAGGAGATTCTTCTGCAGCAGATCAGCTGGGATGGGTTTTGGTTTAAGCTGCTCTGGATCTTTTGGATAAGAAATGAAGGGAAGGGGAGGAATTCCTCAGAAGGAGGAGGGGTTCAGCAGCCACTGGCAGGAGTCACACAGGCTCCCTGAGACTTCACTTTATGGCGCTGACCCCCGCGTCGCCGGCCTCCTCCTCCAACTTTTGACTGAAAAACAAGAAGAGAAGTTTCAGTGTGCAGTGAGCACTGAATGAGAGTATCAACACAGCGGGGTTCAAAACAGACTGTAATGCACATACAGAAACTGTGAGGACACTTTTGACCGATTCGTTTCCTACCCCTGCAGGAAGACAAACAGACAGACCCACTGTGAAGTCCAGTCCTTAAGCTGGACCCACTTTCCCAATGCTCTGAATCCTTAATTCCCATGAGAGCCAGTGGGAGCTGCAAGGCTCAGCATCTGGGAAATCAAGGCCTCAGATTCCCTCAGCTTTGTAAGGAATGGTAGCAGAACCCCCCCATCCAGGACTCTTGCTAACACAACTCTGTTCCCAGATTCAGGTTATCAAACCCTCCATTCATTTCTGAAGCAGCTGAAATACCTTGTTGCCCTCACGCGTGTGGGGCTCTTCATCCAGTGCAGGCTGAGGGGAAGCGGCAAGGAGAGAGAGACAGAAATGAGCAAGAGCAAAAGCAACACAGACTCTCAGAGGAAAGTTTAAAACAAAGAGCAAGCTCGGAGCGTTACTTACGACCACAGCGATGCTACAAAGACAAGGAGGAGCTGGTGGATCAGAAAGAAACCCCAGGCACATGCAAAGGGAGAGAAGCCCTGTTGCAGGGCCCTCTTCCAGCAGCTAGCCTGGCTCAAGGAGGTGCAATTTGAAAGACGGCAACAGAAGACAACATTAAGGGGAAGAACACTGACAAAGAAATCAAGTCGCTTGACAGAATCAGTTTCTGAATCTTTCTACTAAAAGAACACCAGGCAATGACACTGATTAGCCCAAAGCTTTCAGTTAGACCCAAGTTTTCCTTGCATTTCAGACAAGAAAGGATGGGTATCCTTCTCACTGGCAGAAAAGCAACTCAGACAAATTTCTAAGTATTTAGAGCTACAGAGAGGAAGGCCTTTCCTTCACCTTGGATGTCTCCATCTCACTTCCTTGAGAAGGCAGATGACCCGTTCCTGATATCACTGTGTAGACTGTAGTTTCTCTAGGGTAGGAATGTTCTGTTGCTCACATGGAGAGCAGAGTCCTATTCTGTGACACTGGCTCTTAGACACTTCGCCTGTGCAGCTACTTGATATAAAGAGTTTGCTCTTTCACCACAAGAATATTCAAGTAGTGGAACAGGTTACCCAAAGAGGTTGTGCAGTCTCCATCCTGGAGGTTTTCAAGATACTGCTGGCTAAACCCTGAGAACCGGTCTGACTTCATCACTAACCCTACTTTGAGCAGGGGGTTGGTGTGTCTTCCCACCTGAATCACCTACAATCCTAAGCTACTAGCTGCTAAAAATGATGAAGACTCATGCAGTCTTCATCCACCACAGAGTTCCTGATTTCTTCTGTGAGAAGGCAGGACCCAGGAGCCAGAAGACAGGGTGCAGATGGAAAGGGGAGACATGACACCCCCCTCACTTACCGGGGGTTGCAGGGCAGTAGGTGTCAGTGGTGCTGCAGCTGTGGACGGGGCCTCGTCCCCAGCCGGTGGCCCTCCCGCTGCTGTCCCCATGGGGGGGACACCATCTTCTCGTTTCGTAAGTGCTCCCTTCTTTGTTGACTGCATCTTTATCTGCTGTGGCTTCGAGTTCATTGGGGAGTTATTGGTGGTCTGGAGTAACTGCATGTTACAGAGAGATGCAAAAGCAGCATTAAAACAGCTGGGGCTCTCCAGCAAGGTTCAGGGCTGCTTTTCAATAAAAATCCTCAAAAGAATTGATACCAATAGCCATTGGGTGAACACAGGCAGCAGCTGCTCAAAGGAACCTAGGCTGACCCAGAGCTGCCCTCCAGAACCCTTCCAGGTCTGAAAGCTCCATTTAGCCAAGGTGCTGCTCAGCTCTCCACCCCATAACTCAAAGGGACCAGCTAGGAGCTGCCAGAAAGAGCCCAAGCCCAAGAAGTACAGGCTGTCTGGCACATCCTCACCTTCTCATTCATTCACCCCAGCCAAGAGTCATCACACAACAAGGCATGTTGGTCACCCGCAACCCACATCAGGGCTGACACTTGTCATCAAAGGACGGCCTCTTCCCTCAATTCTCCAGAGTTATCCAGACTCTCCGGCTGGCCTCCCAGTGCCACACACAGCTAATGGGCAGAAGACATCGAACCCTCCAGCCCTCACCTTGGTGATGGTGCCCACGGCTTTGGTGCGGCCCTCGCGGAAGACCAGCCGCTGGTCGATGTGCAGGTACTCGGGGGTCTTGATGAAGCGGAAGTGCACGGTGGCCTTGTCCCCCGTGCGCAGGCAGTCCTTGTCCATGCTGAGAATCGTGGCCGTCTGGCGGATGCTGCCGCAGTGCACTGCGGGCGGAACGCACAGAGGCCTTCAGGGCCGCGAGCGGCACCAGCTGCGCACAGACACCTGCAGCCCGCGCCACGCCACAGCTGACAGCGCTGAGCGCGGTAGGGAAAGGTCTACGGGGTATCACAGACCACACGGCTCACGTGGCTGCCTTTGGTCAGTCCTGAACAAAACACTGGCACATCTGCACTCGAGCAGTTGCCTTAGAACCAAGGCTTTCCTGAGGGACACTCAACAGATCCCTACCCACCGAGCAGCTGGGCTAGAGGGCAGGGCCCCAAACCAGTTTCTTAGTCAGCATGTGAAGCTGAAGAAATTCTGCACCACAGAGACCTGCCTCAAACAGGCTCTGAATACGCTTGGAATTGCCCTTTTTACCTACAGCCTCTCCTGCTCATCTCTGTCACCTTCCAATCCTCATCTCTAACACATGGCTGGGGAAGTTAACGCAAGGAACCGTGGCTTATATTCTGATTAACAAAGCCATCGGGAACAAAACAACCTCAGGCTAGAGCTGATGTAAACTGTTCCTGCTGGGAAACAAAGAATATTAGGCAGCAGTGGGACACATACCCATGGCTTGGTACCGCGGGCTGATGGTGGTGGGGTGATGGAGAACCAGAATCTCCGCTTCAAACTCCCAAGACGCTTGTGGGTTCAGGCGGGGGGACACCATCACCATGCCCTTCCGTATGGAAGAACGCTTGATCTAAAAAGAAGAGACATGAAAAAGCTTAGCTGGGAGAAAAAAAAAAAAAAGGAAAAAAAGCCCTGCTGCTTTGCCTGAGTGCATCCAGAAGATCCCAAGGCATTTCAGATTAACTCATGCCCAGCAAAAGGCAAAGCAAGGCTTAGCAGCATGTAACAATGTTATGCATGGGTTGCAAAAATTAAGTGCAGTGGAAGTTTCTGAGGATGTTTCAGTCAGGGCACTGGGAATGCTGGATGCAGAGAGAACTGCTAACTCACTGCTTTTCTAAAAACAAAACACGCATCCTTGTTGTGCATTACCCAAACAGACGATCTTTCCAAAAGCACAATGTTCACTCACACAAAGTGATAGGCTTGAATGCATGGAGTTCGATACAGCTTTAGCTATATCATCTTAAAATCAGCTTACTTACATAAGCCTTTCACAACAAGAGAAATCACACCTAACCTTTCCTGAATTTTAAAACTCAAAACTGGTCCTAACAGTTTAAAACACATATTCTCTATGCCCAGGACACAGAGGGAGACTTTTCTTGCACCATCTCTGATTTCTTAAAGATCTCCAGTGCTACTCCTCGTTACCTTGGACCCCACTGCTATAACTTTGCATCTGCCAGGAGGAAGGTTTGGGACAGGGACCTAGGGAGGTTCTTTGTGATCTCATTGTGCTGTGAAAGGAGGCAGCTGAGGTTAGCAGAAGCAGCTTGGTTGCAGCTGAGCCCTTGAGAGCATTCTGAAATTGGGAGCGTAGCTCCTGTTCCGGGGGACTAGGGCAGAACATCTCACCTTTTTCAGAGCAAAGGAGGCAGTCTGGCCTCCGCGCACTTCTTTGACAGGCATCCTCTTGCGGTGGATGGATTTGACAGCAATAGGCAGGAAGTTGCCCAGGGGATCTGGCCCAAGCAGCAGGGTGTCGTTTAGCTTGATTAGGCCTCTTAGTGTTGTCCCAGACACAACTGTTCCTACGCCCTATGCCAGAAAAAAACATCAGTAATGGAGTTAGTCACCATGCTAACGAAGAGCTCGAGAACTTCTTTTCTAGGCAAGATGCTCTCTTCAACCAAAAACACAGAATGGAAAAATCTTCTAACCCCAGAGCTCTTACCGGGACAGAGTAAGTATCATCTATCTGGAATTCTGCTGGCTCTTCTTCTCTGTAACTGGTCCGTGGAGACAAGAGATTAAGAAACATCTTCAACAAATCCAGGTTCTCCCCAGTGACATTTGAAATCTGGAAAATCGGGCACATCCTGCAGAGGAAAATGGATGACAAAATGAATTAGTTGACCTCCTTGCCTGAGATTCCAAGTGCAGGGAGACATCCAAAATCTTGGATTGAATTCAATACACAGTGCTAGAAAGGGAGAACCTGGCAAGCAAAGTCAGGTGCACATCATCACATGTTTGAAACCCTGCAACATTGCCTCTATCTTCCTAATAACATTTAGAAGAAAAAGCCATAAATTTCCAGGATTGAGGGAAGCTGAATACCCTGTAGCAGCTTCTCATTTTTGTCTCAAACAGGGGACCATGAGCAGGTCGGCCTCAGAATCAACACATTCTTATGCAATCAGAGGGCAAATACCACCTTAACACAGCTAGATGTTGGGACTCTTTTTCCATATCTTCTCACCCAGTCTCCAAGTAGGACAGAAAGACAAACGACTCTCCACTACTCCCATTACCTCTCTGAGCTGAAGTTGGAGGCTGTTACAATGACATCATCCTTGCTCTGAACCAGGACGGGAATCTTCCTGCACCCTGGGGACTTCAGCAGTCGCTGTAACAGCTTCAGGGTTTCTTAAAGGGTGAAATGAACATTGTTAGGGCAGCATCTCCCCTCTTTACAAATCGCCTTTATTGGGTTTCCCCCAGGGAGACTGGCACTCTTGTCAAAATCAGCCTGGAGAAGGTGGCTAAATGTGTGTGAGTGAGGCTGCGTGTTTGCTGCAGCCAAGGTGGGGCTTAGGAGCCATTCTCTCTCTTCATTTCCACGCCAGCTGACCTGCTGCTGAGTGACTGCACACAAACATACATATTTGCACATCTACAAGTGCAATACAATGAAGCAGAAGTTTTACAGTTGTCTATTAAGCAGTTTTAAGCAGTTGCAAGATAACGCGTCTTCCTATAAAAGGAATTCTTATATCAAATTTAATGAAAACTAGCAGCATTCAGAATTGAAATACTTGAAAACAAGTGAATTAGAACTCAGTTTTGCCCAAAGAAACCTCAAAACACTTTCCCTGACAACCAACCTGCCTTAGAAGGTTAGAGAAGCATGAAAGTGGTAAAGATCTTCAAAACAGACTAGGACAATGCAGGGGGACCAGAACCAGAAATAACTGTCTGGGGACAAATTTGGTTCCTGACTCTGGTTTCTTCCCACTTTTTAATTTATTTTCTGTTTAAGTCTCACAGCTGACACCCAGCAGGATAATACCTAAAGCACCAACAGAAAATTAGTCTCCTGCAAAGAGCCTTGCAATAGATGAGGGGAAAAAAAAAAGGCTAATAAGCACGTAAAACAGCAAATCATTTATTTTTTTTTTACTATTGTCATCCAACTAGATGAATTTTGTGACCTAATGAACATCTATGGGAAATAAATGTTTTGGGTTCAGAGAAACAAACATCTAATCATACCATCTGGTCTTCACAGATACATTTGAGCCAGATCTTCTGTCTTTTTAATTTAAACAGCATATGACACTGGAGGTACTTTTCCCATAAAGAACTCTTCCCTCCTCACCCTTAGCCAAACATTCCCCTTCCTCCCTAGATACTGATCACATGGCCAGGCCTTACATTTATTTGCCAAACATCTATTATAAACATAGATATTTAGATTATCTTTTGATCGCATGTTTCTGTCTATCTAAAACATTTAGGATTTTTACAAAACTGATGAAAGAACAGATAGCTCTGGAGCATTCGCTTTTCTGGTTCTCAAGACTACTATTGAAAACAAGCACAGCTCAAGTAACCACAATGTGTTCCCGAAGGTGTAAGAAACAGTCAGGAGAATTTCAAAGGTGAGAGTTGATCACAACCTGTGAAAACATCAAGCATAAGCAAGGGGCCCATGCTGGGGTTAGAGATATTGCTTTAATTGCTGCGAAGCAAAGCGGTCGCTGGTCCCTGCTGCTCATTGCCATTCCCAGTCTGCATCTACTCCAGCCCTACTGCCAAAACCCAAACATGCAGCTGCTTTGAACCATGGTTTGACAAGTGCTGGACGGCTGTTTGGACAGATATGCACGTTAGCTGGCAAATCTGAGATGTGTCCAGGTGAACAGAAGGTGACAAACAACTGACAGCAGCCACCTCTTCACCTAGCAGCTCCCAGAGAACCAGTCTGGCCACAGCTTGAGATCACATTCAAACTGTGGGCAAGGAGAAAGGAAGGAGCTTCCACATGAACATCCAGAGTAACCCTCCAGGTTTGTATAACCAGAGACAAAAGCAAAACACCAAACCCAAAATTCTTTGTTGCCTGGATGAGCTTCCCACACCTGGATAATTTGTAAATGAAAACTACAAGAAAACTGTCTTGCAAAATGAGCAGGAGAGAAGGATGGATCCCTAGAAGGTATTTAGGATACAGTAAAAAAAAAAAAAAAGGCAACAAGCCTTTCTTTTAGCAATAATTTCTCAATCCAGGTAGGGTCAACAGCACGTAAGGAGGTAGGAAACACCCTTGAAAGAGTTACATTACCTTGGAGGATGTTGGCAGGACACATGTCAATCTTGGTCACCACAACAAAGACAGGAACGTTGAGTGCTAGCGCCAGGCCCAAGTGCTCCTTGGTCATTCCAACAATCCCAGCGTTACTGCCAACCTACACCAGAAATACAGGATATGGTAAAGCAAACGTTCCTCCTGCAATGAGCTGGTTTACAGAGAAGGTTCTGTGTCAGATACTTAGTAGGCTGTGATTAGGCTACCAAAATGTCACTTGGACTATGAGTACAGACTCAGCTCTTTCCAAATGCTTTCGGACCCGTTGGTAGGAGAAGACACACAGCTAGTACAGCCTCCCTTCTCAATTTAACAAGATAATCTGGTGTTTTTTTTTTTCCCCAATTATACACCTTGGATGTCAGTGTGACTGATAGTCCTGGAGCACTTCCCTCAGAGTCCTACATCCCTACAGGGCTGCTGCTCTTTACCTCGGGAAGCTGCTGCCTCCCCCTAAAGAACACAGGGACCTGACAATAGGAAAGAAGCTGAAGAAGGGTTGCAGCTGCGAAGAACCTCCTGCTGGTACTAAGCATCTCTTTTGCTACATACCATAAGCATGCAGAAGTCGGGTAAGTGGCCAGTCATGCCAAAGACTGTGGTTTTCAGGTACTTCTCATGACCAGCAAGGTCAATGAAAGTTATGACCTTGGTGGATTTCTCACAGATCTTGGTCCATTCCAAGCTGCCACCGTGGCTGTCAGGCTTGTTCACCACGTTGCCCTCGCTGTCAAAGCCCAGGATGTCATTCCCCACGCTGCTGGTGCGGCCCGATTCAATCTCATGCTTGTGCCGGAAGAGCTTCTGCCGAGCGAAGCCTCGGCCGTTGTCTAGTTCTCCATGTGTCAAGACCCCCAGCAACGTGCTCTTTCCTGCATCCACGTTTCCCACCACTGCTACCCTAGAAGGGAAAAGAAAAAGGAACCTGGTAAAATCTGACATCTGAAGGAAAACACACCACTAGTGCTGCAAATAGTTAACTTTATTCTCACCGAAATTCAAGCAGAGGTTCAATTATATTAGATCTTCACAAGCATAGCAGCAATACTTTAATGGTTGTTAGTTAACAGGAGAGATCCAGGGCTCTGAATCGAGACTGTAGAAACACATCACTGATGCCCGCAACACAGAGAATAGATTCTGGGATTGCTTAGTGCTCTACACAGCATATATCTCCCCAAATTCCCAGTGTCTGCAATCAAACACAGTATGATGCTGATTCAAAAGTTTTGTCTTCCTAGAACACTACTACTTCTTCCATCTTCCTCATATTGTAATAGCATCAGATAATACAGAAGGCACTGAAATTTCAATTGCTCTCTTCCCATAAATGGCAAGGCTCACAAAACAATATACCCTTGTCCAAGGGAACCACTTTTAGGAGGATACCCACAGCAGCCTCCTTGCTGTCTCCAATGAAGGTAGCTATTACAATCATTGGCAAATGCTGGAAAAATCCATTTCATTCGAATCTGAGCAGACCCTTAGGTTGCATTATCTAAGCTGTAAGATGCCCATTAAAAGGTGACTTGAATCACCACCACCTTGGAATAGAACTGAATCATTCATGTCAAGAATTTTATTCCAGCACCACGCTTACGTGCAAACACACATACACACAGGAGTCACTGCTGGGATTTGAGCACACAAAAGATCCCACAACCATGAAGCTGTCCCTCAGACAACAACAGCCCTCAGCTAAGTACAGGCAGATCTCCACACACAGGTTGTACACAAAAGAGCAACAACAACGAAAAGATCTAATTAGCAAGGAGTGGTCAAGCTCCATTCCCTTTGTAGGGTGGCTGCAGTGCTCGGCCTCCAAGCAGCACTGCTGGCTCAGCAGCCCTGCCTGCTCACATGGCAAAAATGCAGCCCGGGTGCTGACTAACCCCGGCTCCACCCGGCTCCTCACCTGACCTCCAGGAAGTCGTTGTCACCCACGCGCTTCCGAACGAGGTAGTCGCGCACCTTGCCGCCGGCTTCCTGGTGTTCCCGCAGGAGGATCACGTCCGCCTCTATCTGCTCCGCCATGCTCTTCAGCGTGGCGTAGGACGCCTCCATGTCGGCCTCGCTCAGGCCATACTCAGTACCATCTAGGAAGAGGGTGACGAAGCAAAGGGCACACAGTGAGCACCACCTTGCAGCAGCCGGCAGGGGTTTCATTTGGTCTGCGGGACACTTGCCCGCTGATCAAGACTTACGCGGACTGGAGTTGTCACAGCCACGTGCACGGATCAAGTACCCTTCACCCAAGAGAAAAAAAATAATCTCCAATTTAAGTCTTAAAATATATTGGAAAGGCACCATATTTTATATATAAAAGAATTTTCTTTACAATTATTACAAATAAAACTTAGGGTTTGGCAAGAAAGATCCACTTCTAACTTGCTTATTCACATGTAATTGAATACATTTCTGTTCAATTTTCTTCATACAGTCAGACAGAACATTCCTCCCATTGCAACAGAAGAAGAACCATTAACAAAGGAGAGCTCTGACTAAAATATCACTATAGTTAACCAGTGGCAGTTGGACCAATTTAAACAAATAGCTTATTTTATAAAACCACATCCCAAGTTCATTTTTTCTCCAAGTCTGGCCTGCACTACAGCAACTTCTGTAGCCCTGTTAAACAATGTTTTTTGCCTGTCTCGCTGCTTTCACCCTGGCACTTAGAAGAAATGCTGCCAAGTACACAGGAGGCCAGGGGAAAAAGAAAAAAAAAAAAAACAAGCCTCTGCTACCCTTCCACAGCCTTCTCCAGCAAAGAGCTGGCAGGCAGGGCAAGCTAGCAGGCAGCCTAGAGGCTTCCACATCTCCCAGCTCCTCTCCTGTGTCCCAGGTGCCAAGAACCTGCACAGATTTTATAGCAGGATCTCCAATCCGAGTTAAAAATAAAAACAGGGAAGGTGGAGAGAAACAGCACCTGGATGGCCAGAGCTATTGCTGCCTACTCATTTGCATGCACGGCTGTGTCATCAGCTGGTAGGCAGCAGCTGCAGTTTGCACAACAAGCAGAGCTGTTGGGCAAGACTGGGAAGTTGCTAAGACAGTGAAGAAAACAAAAGGCATCAAGGTTGGGGTCCTGGTTTAGAGAAGGGTAATGAGAAGTAGGAGCAAGGAGAGAAGGAGCTGGAATGACAGTGGAAGCTCAGGGCTGCTGAAGGAGTGAGCCAGCCAGCAGCCTTCACTGGCCCCACAGTCTTCTAAGCTGGGTATCCACGATGATCAAAACCATGGACATTGCTAGTGTGTGAGAAAGATTTCAGCTAGAATATCAAGATTTTCTTCCCTTTGGGGTATCTGTCCCAATAGCCTCAACCTACATGAAAGAACTGTATCTTCACCAAGTATTCAGCAGCCTGAAATGAAGTCAGATGTCTTAGTATTTTAAGAAATAAATTGTGTGCCTGTTTCTAAGCGTACATCCACAACCACCAATCAACCCCTCCTGAGACATCCTAGAAGGGAAGGACTTACTAATCCAACTAGCTACATCTCTCCTGCATATGTACTTATTCCCAATGCCAGGGAATCAGATCACACATGGGAAGCTTGCCTGGATGCAAGTGCATTGTATCTGTGATACTGGCTGCGTGACCACTGGGAATCTATTCCTGGCTTCTCTTCTCAGTGGTTGCTTTGCAAGACACCAAGAAAACCTAACAAAACAGCCCTGAGGTAATGAATCCCGCTCCCTCCGTTACCCCTGCCAGCTCTGGCACTGAAGCCCAGGGTTTTGTATTCTTCCACAAGCTTCGTAAATAGTAGACTGGTCATAACAAGTTGTTATCCAATAGATATTTAACACATTTCAAACAAGCATTTTGCCTTATGATAACAATAACAAGTTTCCTTACTCAATTTGCTTTCCATTCAGAAAATAAACTTCTATTTCTAAGCAAGGCCATTTTCAATACTGTTCAACAATATCAAATGCAAATATTTGAACTGTGAAAGAGAACGAAGAAAAGGTAACCTGCACTATACCAGAAAAATTTACAAAGGCAAGTGACTACAGTCACCCCCTAGTGAATGTGACATTGAAGGAATCATTCTTAGAAGACGAAAACCCTCCTCTGCACAGTTCAGAAAAAAAAAGAAAACACTTCCAGAGAAAATCAGCAGCAGATATTTGGGATTTCTAAAGTATTTCCAAAGTATTCCCAATTACCTTCCTGTCCAGTGAAAGGAAAAAAAATATGCAGGCATAACATGACATGCCCAGACAACTTACGCCTCACTTCAAAAAAGAGTTTTTATGATTTTAAATAAAAAGTATATACAGCTCTTGCACATAAAACAGTTGCTGGCAGGGATGCAGAAAGAATCTCTCTCATATGTTCTTTTCTAGATTTTGTGGAGTTTTCCAAGTTCTTCTGGAACCTTCATCAGCAGTCCAGACAGATAAACTTGGCTTTTCTCGTAACATTACTGTTGTTTTCTAGAGGAAGCAAAACTCACCTGACCCTTGTCCAATGACGTAGATGGTCTCCCCACATCCCTCATCGATTCTCTCCGACATCTGCCGCAGCAAACTGTCGTACTGCTCTGAAGTCGGACTCACCATCACCAGCTGGAAAACAGAGATCAAATACCCAATTTGCAGATGTCAAGCAAAGAGTTTCAAAATCAGCTTCAGTTATAACGACAATCAATCAATGTGCTTTACTGAAAAAGAAGGCCTCTTTTTCAAAGATCACTTTCTGTCATTTTTTATAAATATCATCTTTGCTGAGAGCTGTTTTTCTGTGACACTGCAAAAGGTTATTTGTCAAAGCTCAGTTTGTTTACGATGGAAGATTTACATCAAAACAAATAAGAATATCAAGCATCTCATTCTGTGGTAACCAATGCTTTAAAGTCACACTTAAGTGAACATCTTACATTTACTTCTGCGTAATACATGTCTCCATGCAAGGGAAGGAGGAAGGGTTTTCTTCCCCCAAAAAAATGCTTAGCTAGGGACTCAAACCAGCCTCCCTTGCAAATGGTGCTACTATTCTGCAAAGCATGACAGAACAGCAAGCAGAAGCAGGCAAGACCTCACCACATTGCACTCCTAGAAATCTAAACCTAGAGCATCTTATAAGTGTTTCCCTTTTTCCTTTCCAAGGGGACAGAGGAGAAGGACAGAATTTGAAAATTTAAAAATTTGTTAACAAAACTTCAGGTATTTCACACCACAATGCTGACGAACGGGCATATGAAGCAGTTTGTACAAGCACAATGAGACATTTCACCAGTGAAGAACTGCAGTTTTGTAAGCCAGCAGCTGGGTCAGCTTTGACTGCAGCAACGACAACTTCCTTGGCCCTTCTCTGCAGATGCATCATGAGAAAGTGGACAGAAACATAAGAGAAAAAAAAAATGAAGACAGTGATTCCAGAAGGAGTTTTTGGCAAACAGCCTTTCTCTGCGGAGCACCACTTGTGGCAAAGGACTGTGTCAAACAGCTGAACACACTCCCTCAGGGACCTCCACGGAGTCACCGCAACGGCGGTGCGGCAGTTGCAAACTGGGGAGACCTTCATTCGGGGTCACACAGTTACTTCTCTCTGGCTACCTCTGTGACTGCAAACCTGGTGGCAACCGAGCCCCCTGGCACAGCAGCTCAATAGCTGCTGTGTTGGAGACGCGTGCTGTCACCAAAAAGGCTCTTTTGCCAGCAGCTCTAAGGGCTCCCTGCCTACTGGGAGACAATGACACACTACAACACTCAGTGAAATCCCTACTTTTGCTAGCAGCTCTTGCACACTCAGTACCTAATCAAGATAACAGAGAGATATTTCTCTCTGTTATGCACCAAGGCCAGTCTGAAATCTGTAACAAATTTTCCTAAAATGCACTGTTTACAGCAAAACACAATGCTTACATCTTCAACCTTGCCCTACATTCTCTCACTAAAGAGCTTGACTTGGTAGCACAGCCAAGACAACGCTCATTCAAGAGGAATTACCTGACTATCATAAGAGATAAAGCTCTTTATTGGAAATTATGGGTGCAATAGGACCAAAATGCCCACACCTACTGCTTAAGCAGCTTTTAAAACTAAAGTGTGCACGCATCTGGACAACAAAAAAGATCAAAATTGCCTTCATGTACCTACTTCAGGTGTGTGCCCTATCTAAGGCTTTGAATTACTTGACATGTCTGCAAAGCACTATGAGTGACAAGGCAGTTTGTTCTGCAATGCTACAGAGTCTCTCTTTTTGATGCTACAGAGGAGTGGGTTTTGCCTTTATTAGTGATTTTATTTTTAAGAGCATTGGATATAAATTTACTGAGAGGAAAATTAGCAAAGATTTAGAGGCCTGATCAAGGCAGGAATGAGAGCCTTCGTGTTGACATGCAGAACTTGCTTTGCCTAGTCAGCACTTTCAGGAACTCCTGGAAGCACGGGAGACAGGCTCACTACTCAGGCTAATGCACAAGTGTTATTCAGGGACATTGGGTCAGCTAGTAAATAAGATCTTGTATCCATAAAGATCAACAAAATAACAGAGGGGTCAATAGTGAAGAGGCACACTTGAACTTTTCTTCAAGTCTGAGCACCAGCTTCATTTTTCTGAGTTGAAATGCTCCAGCAGTGAGAGTGGGCAGGGTGTTGACCAAAATACCAGGGGCATTTCAGGCGAGTAGCTCATTGCAGCCTTTCCTCATGATGGAAGGGCAGGAGGGCTGGGGGCTCTGGGAACCAGAGGGCATCCGCGCCGGCTCAGCCTGCACAGAGCAAAATCTGGCTCCAAACTGCTGTGCTCACTGCCGTGCAGGAAGGTGCTGCTGAAGCGTGTTCCTGTGGCAAACCGTTGTCTCTAAGAGCAGGAGTCCTCCAAAGCCAATCGTGAAGCTGATGAAGCTTGCGGCTGTGATGAGACTTAGTGGGGTGTCAAGAGAAGGATGTGCAGAACAAGTAGCAGCTTTCTTGGGTCACACATCCCCATGCTGGTCAGTATTCCAAAGGGCTCCTCTGCATCTCTCCAACCATTTCTGCGGTTTCCTGGATCACTGCAAGACCTTATTTACTGTTTTGAAGATCCATTTCCTCTAGCTCCCTGGACAGTGGGAGCCTGTTCTTTGCCAACTTGTTGGTCGGAGACAGGCACTCCAGCTTGACCTCTCTAGGTCCCCTCCGTGCTTGCACTATGAATTCTTGTTTTTCAGAGGTTTTCAAAGCCAACATTTTCTGCTTTTGTTCTTTCGACTTCAACAGGCATTGAGCAGTTAACAGTAGCAGCCACGTGGGTAGAGCAACCTCAGATTCCTATAGGGTAAAAAATAACAACCAGTTATTATTTCATTCTCATAATCGTAGAAGGAAAATTGTCCTAAGTTTGAGATGCCATTTCCAAAGACCCTTCCCTGCAGGTTTTTCCTATCTTTCCTCTGATTAGCTTTGGGATTGACTTAGGGAAACTCCATATACCAGAGATAGGTACAAGTCCCAGGCAGCCAGCTGCCCACGCTTGCTCCACGGGGCAGGCTGGACTGTGCCATTCGGCATCGCCCATCAGCAGGAAAGGGGCCACAGCAGTTTCTAGACACCAGTGAGGCCAAGCTAAGGCTGCATCAGCCCTTCTGCAGGCAGGCCTCAAAAGAGACGGAACCCCTTCTAAAGTCTAAGGGCAAACTGAATACTACGTGGTCTGTAGCGCTGACGTTCTCTGGAATGATCTCTCCTAATGGCCTGCATGGCTGGAAGGCTATCACCGGCCTTGGGAAGTTACAGGAAAGGCAACCCCACGCCCTGCAGTATTTCAGTCTCACATCCACACCTCCTGTAATGTGAGATTTTGCTTCCTATTTCCTGCAGACATACATACCTCAAGAGCTATTCATGTTTTGCAGTCACTGGAGATCTAATGTAAGTAAAAAAGTATTTGTGCCTCACTAAAAGCTCTGCATGATATGTTTTTGATATGAAGATTGATTATTACTGCAGTGTGTTTCTACTGAAGCGCAAATAAACATCCATTAAGATCAACGTGATAATGAATTTGTGCTGATGAATGGAATTGTTTGCTTGAACAGCCAACATCGTGTATTTGATAACAGAATCCTAAAGTGTTCTTATCTAAACTAAACTCTAAAGTGTTCTTCTCCAAAAAGAGAAGCAATCAAACCACTGGCGAGCTGAGGGGAAGAGTGGTGAAAAAAGAAGAGAGAATTAGCAGAAAAGCATGCAACAGAGTGGTGGTGGGTCAAACCAGGACAGAAGAAACAGTTGGCAAACAAAGGGCAGTGGGAATCGCTGTTTTAGGCAAAAAGTGGAGGGCAGCAATTCACCTAGGGAGAAATTATAATGGGGAGAGGAGAGAAGCAGGAAGGGGAAGGAGAGGCCAGGCTACCTATTGCATTTTCACCATAAGGGACTGTTGTTCTGAGCACAGAGCAGGAGACTAACTTGGAGAGAACGGACAGAGCTCATACTGGGAGCTCTCATTTAAGATGGGGATGCACGAGAGCTCCAGAAAAGGAGGGGGAAAAAAAAAAAAGACGAAGAAGATTGCAGGTGCCTATTGCCATACGGAACACAAACAACTTACAATAAAACAGAACTGCTTACCTGTCACCTCCACAGCACCTGCAAATTTCTGCAAGTGGAAGACTGGCTGACAACATAAGTAGCATTTGCAGGAGAAGAGCATCTGCCTCTCTTCTTCGCCGAGTTTGGGTCAGGTTCCTGGCTGTCAGCAATCAGTGACACAGTCCTCAGCACCCTCCTGCGCCCTCTTCTGTGCTGGCTGCATCCACGATAAAGCCCAGGCTGGCACTGGCACCCTGTACCAAAATCTCATCCAGCTTATTAGGACATGAACAGGTGGCCTGGTAGTTACCGCAGGTGCAATTTCTGTCCTTTACTTTCTTACAAGGCATCTTCATAATGTTTGTTTTAATACAGCACCACATTGTAAGAATATTCCAATCACCCACATGTTTCTACATCCACACACCAGGCATTCTCTCTCTTTGCTTCTCCACAAAGGAAATCCAGGACTTGGAAACAACTCCGGCTGGAAGCATGAAGAGGAGGGGCAGCAGAGAACTAGAAGGAAACACTGGCTATGCTGACTCCTAAAGCACATAATTACAAGTGCACAAAATCACGCTGTCAGGAAGCCTCAGAGCAGTACACGGCATCAGGACACTGTAAACCCTCAGCAGCAAAGGGCAAACTGGTAAAGGGACCGGTGATTGAGAGAAAACATCAGGCAGCTTGGAGACCACCAACGTCGTTTGTGGCAGGCTTTGGCACGAACGTATTACCACGACGAAGCTTTCCACAAGATGCAAGTGAAAGCTGTTCCCACGGCAATGAGACCAGCTCACAGCTCTGTCCCTCGGACCCCAGCACAGAGCTGCGTAACGCGGACAAACTTTTTCGCGCCGCCGCAGCCCGGCGCGCGAGCGCAAGGCGCCCTTGTCGCCGAGCCCTCGCGCGCACAAGCTACCAGCTCCGAGCCGCTTCCCAGAGGGCCAAGAAAGCCCGGGGAAGCGGCGCGAGTGGCGCGAGAGATAACCGCGGCCGTCGGCCCCAACGCCGCGCGCGGCCCGGCGGGGCAGGGGGAAGCACAGGCCGCCGCGACGGCTGTGCGGGGCGGCGGGAGCCTGGGCCCAGGGCAGCGGCCGCTGCCGCCCGGCCGCTCCGCGCCGCCGCCGCCACCGGGCCTACCTTGCTGGTGAGATCGATGTCGGGCTCGCCGTTGAGCGCCTCGCCCTCCTCGGCGTCGAAGGCGTCGCGGAGCGAACAGGCGGCCGCCGCCGCGATGCGCGGCCCCCCGCCCGGCGAGCCGGGCTCCGGGGCGAACATGCAGGCCGGTACCGGGGAGCCCCCCATGGGGGAGCGGCTCCGCTCCGCCGCCGCCATCTTCCCTGCCCCGGCCTCCTCCGCCGGGAGGCGCGGCCGCCCCGCCCCCAGCCCGCCAAGGAGGCTCGCGGAGGCGGGGTCGGGCGAGCCCAGCCAATCAGCGACGGAGAGAGGGAGTAATTAGGCTGTAGCCATAACAACAGAGGGCGGGACGGCGGCTCTTCATAGGCTCGGCCACGCCCCTGAGAAGCGCGCGGAGCCAATGGGAGCGCTGCTGCCAGCTCGACTTGTTTTCTATATATATATATACACATACACACAGGCACACCGGAGCCTGCTCGACGTGGCGGCTCGCTCTGACCAATAGGAGAGCAGTCCCTTCTGACAGGCAACTCTACAGGCCAATCACACAAGAAAGCTCTCGAGACGGGGTGGGTCTAAGCCGCTGTCCAAGGCGGGCTGGGCGTGTCCTTGTAGGCGGGCACGCTCCCCTCACTGGCCAATAAGAAAGGAGTACTTTTCTCACGGACAGCTGTTTGAGCCAATGGCATGAGAAGAACGTGCGGCTGAGCTCTGCGGGGCCGGGCCCGGCTGCCCGGGCCGGTGCCCGGGGCTGCCCTAAAAGCCTCAAAGCTCCCGCCGGGGCGGGCGGGCCCGTGGAGGGCTGAGTGCCGGGTCTCTGCAGAGCGGGCCTAAGCACATCCAGACTGTGGCCGGGAAGCTTCGATCCCCGCTGAGGGCCTTGGGACTGTCCGCCTCGCGGGCCGGCGGGTGAAGCGGTGGCCACGGGCTCGCGTGCCCTGCCGGAGGATGCAGGCGGGTCACGTACCCGCCCGCGAGCCACCGCGGCTTCCAGTTGGGCACGAAGCGAAAGGAGGGAGGGTTTATGTTTATTCATCAGGCGGTAAACCACTTCAGTCGCCCTGCCTTGTTTATCGCAGGACGCACTCGTTAATTAAACAGGCGGGAACATAAGGGAAACTGAAGCCCGGGGAAATTACCTTGCCCCGGGTTAGGCAGCGCGTTAGCGGCAGAGCCGGGGACCCACCGCGCCGAGGGCGGATCGCGCTGCGGGGCGTCACATCCAGCTGGAGCAGAGGGGCTGCTGCCAACGCGCCCTGCCCGCTGCTCTCCGCTCTCCCCGCGGTGTGTGTGGCCGACGAGCTTAGCCCATGGGGGAAAAATAATAATAATAATAAATAATAATAATACTTAAAGAGCCCCTTCCCGCCCCCGGGCTGGCGGCGGCGGCGGCGCTGACGTCACGCGGCGGCGGGCGGGCGCGCGCGCCGCTCCGCTCCGCGCGGGGAGGGGAGAGGGGAGTAAGAGGGAGCGGAGCCCCGCGGCGCATGCGCGCGCGCCCGGGCGGCTGTTGGTGCGGGGCGGCCGTTGGTGCGGGGCGCCCGGGGCCGAGGGTGAGTCGGTGGGGCGGGGGCTGCGGCCGCCGCCCTCCTTCCGAGGGGAGGGGGCTCCCCTTCCCTTTGCTGCTTTCCCCCTGCTTGTGCCCCCTGCCTGCCCTGGCAGCGCCTTGGGAGACCCTGCGGACCTCGGGTGGGGGCTGCGCGGAGCTTGTGTGCGGGCGGGGGGCGGCTTTTCCCGTAGGAAAAACGGGAAAGCGGCGCGGGTGGGGAGGGCAGGAGACGTGAGCGAGCGGGCTGGCAGCGGGGGGAGGCTGCCGAGGAGGAGGCTGCCGGGCGGAGAGCGCTGGGAGCTCCGGCGCCGCGGGTTTGTTGTCGCGCTTGTGCAAGCGAGGGGAGGCCTGGGGTGGGGAGGCGCGAGGCGGGCCGCGGGCTCGGCCCCGTGCTCCCGCGGCGGGCTCCGTGGTGCCTGCGTTCACTGCTAACGCAGCTTTCCCTTTGTCAGAAGAACGGGGTGACTTGTGAAGAATTGGAGCCTGGACCTGTTTTGTTTTGTTTTGTTTTCCTCTGTGGCCTAGCAAGAGGCAGTTTCCTTTCCCAAGCTGCTGGCGTTTTCTTGCCTGGATTCAGTCGTCCTCGGAGGACTGGAGGAATGCAGCTGATAAGTCCGTAAGGTCCCCGTGTGCTTGCAGGCAGCATCAGAAGCTGGCTTCACCTTCTCCACTTGGGCACGGTGGAGTCAGGCCTCTTTTTGTTACCTGCTCTGGATACCCTTTTAGCGGTGCTATAGACCAAAGGAGATGGAAGAAAAGGAACGATGTGACAAGTTCCAGTTGGTACCTTGAGACTAAAGGGATTCCTATCTTTTGATATCTATCTATATATTTTTTTTTTCCTTGAGGGTGGATGCGTGGGAGGGAAAATATCGTGTTTTATGGGGTATGGGTGGAGGGAGGGAAAGTATGTTGCAAATCTTTAAGTGATTAAAACCAGCCATCAGAGAAGATTACAGAATATATTGAAGCACAAGAGGAGGGTTTCTGAGCTGGAAGCAGCACTAGCCTCCAAGAAAAAGGGGCAGTGGGCTGCATTTGTGACTGTGGAGGAAGAAACTTCAGACTCCTTCATTTCTCACCACCTTCTCTTCATCCACCCTACGAGAAAATGAGTTGCGTGCCATGGAAAGGTGACAAGACTAAATCAGACTCACCAGAACCATCCCAGCCACCACCCCTACATATTTACCATGAGAAACAACGTAGGGAGCTGTGTGCCCTCCATGCCCTCAACAATGTCTTCCAGGACAGCAACGCCTTCACTAGGGAAACCCTGCAGGACATTTTTCAGAGGTAGGATGCTCTCAGCAGTGGCAGTGTTAGTTTCCCCTTGGCTCTGTTGTTTGGAGCACTATTCAGAGTTATTTTGGCGGAGGAGTAGAGCAAAGGAGATATTCAAAGTGTACTATGGCTTTGGCCTGAACGTAGCTCACTCTGTCTTTAAAATGTGTTATGTGGTGGCATTATTGTTTTGTTTTCCATGCAGAGATCCTTGCCCTCTCCCTTTTTCTCACTCCTTTTTCAAATTATTCAGGCTTTCAAGTTTGGGTAACAGAGCTCTATTGCATGCACTCTTATGTGATAGCACTTTTGCTTTCTTGCTCACTGCTCTTAATGAATCTTGCACTTGGCTTCCACCTTTTTGCCCTGCCTAATGTAGGTATATTATTTTGGTGTTAATGATGTATCTTGGTGTTGGCCTGGGACAGTTAAGGTGGCAGGAATAATAGATCATCATAAAGCCTCTTGATGTAGTACCACAGCACTTCCAAGAAATTAGAAGCTCTGCAAAGCGAGTGACTCCTTAATCAAGTAATTAAGTGATGTTCTTCAAGTATTGAAATATTATGTTTATCATCTAGTGAGATCATGTGTGCTCTGGCAAATTAGGCTTAATATCAGTAGCTAGATTTCTGTGGCATTGTTAGAAATTTGAAACAAACTAAAAAAAACACTTCTTTTACTGGGTTAAATGTAAATGATCTAATGCAGTCAGTGGATGGTTTATGTTATGCTAAGATGTTCCTGCACTTCTGTGGAAATTCTCCTGGGCATGCGTTTGAGGGTTTTCATGACCTTCATTGGTGAAGCAAAATAATCAAGTATGAAATGGAGTCTCCTCTGATGCTCAACATGCAGGTACTGTAACTATCACATAAGTTAGACTTAAGTATGCATTACTGGCATTTGGTAGCATATTGTGGCTTGTGACGTAGGAAATAAGGCAGAATTGCTGCCATGAAGCATCAAGATCTTTCTGTCATGGATCAAAGTTTGCAGTATTCACAGGCACCTAGAAAATGCAGTCACACTGTTCTGTATTGATGAGTTGGAAGCCATTTGCATCTTCTGCTTTCCTGAAAGTCAGTGGATTTATGGAAGTGGTACTTGACTCATCAAGTACATACGTTCCTTTCTTTGGCTGAAGAACTGTGATGATGGACAGCTTCAAATAACAGATTGAAATTCTGTTTACAATAGCATTGTAAATTAAATTCCTGTTCATGCAGTGAAGCTGACCTGCAGCGCTTTCAAAACACTGTATCTAGTGTAAAAACCCTACAGTTTTGTTCCGGAGCAGGAATTGTCAGAAACTTAATCACAGCTGGATTTCTGTTGGCCTCAAGCAAATAAAGTTGGTTCATGTGGTAGAAATAGTGTGATGGTCTAATTAGCTGGTTTTCATTCGGTTTGGTGAGAGGAATTAGTTTACAGCTTTGAAGTGAAACTTCTTAGAAAGAGTGGGATGGTAACCTTGTCAGACCTCTTGCCTTTGGAGGAAGAACTTGTCTTCATTCCAGACTGGGATTGTTCCACCTTAATATTTAGGCGAAGATATAAGGATTTATTCAACTTGCAAGAGTATGAAAGCAACATAGAAATTCCTCTCAGAAAAGGATGAACTATAAACTCTGGATAAAAATTTCCATTACCTCTTCATCCATTGCATCCATCTTAGATTGTCTTGTATATAGTTCTTTGCTTTGTTTAGGGTGGACTTAGCTGCCCTTTAAATGGTCAATTTTCCATGCATCTCTCCTGCCTTTGTTCTCATTCTGTGTTAATAAATTTGATAAAGGATTGATGAATATTTAGTAAGCTACAGAAATGTTGAGAGGTATAGTGTAAACCTGGCATGGAGAAGGAAATGGAATCATACATAAGTTTAAGCTTTCTCTAACTTTGCCTGTGTCCCTTGAATAATTGAACTACATTGTTTATTAATTTCCTCTTTGCTGTATCCTACTGCATAAAGACCATGTAGGCTGATAATGACGTATGCTAAAACTTTGCCCAAACCCTCTTCTGATTTTACAGCTCTCCTTCTTTCCTCTAATACAAGAAATATATTTTTGATAGCGCTTTAGCACTTTTTTTTTTTTTTTTTCTGGGAAGCAAAAAGGTTTGTTTGCAATTCTATGCACCACTGAGAACATGCAGACAAAAGTTCTTCACTTAAGTCTGTGGGTTGAGACCTGATTTGGGCAAGACAACTGTGTCAGAGCTCATTCCATTAAGATAACGTGCTGACAAAAGTTCCTGGCTTGGAAAGCTATGCCCAGGATTTTGTCGAACTTGCCAGTCTTGCTTTCGCAGTTTAGTCTCTAGATATGAAATTAATTTTGGGAAGGCAGCTTAGTTTCTTTTGTGATCAGAATCCCTTCAATTGTTCTTGGTGACTGTGTGTTTTATTTAGGCATCTGTAAATATGAATGTCTTAAGGCAATTCCTGATGAAAGTTTGCTCACAAATAACAGCCCTTTGAGTTTATTGCCTCTGCCAGTGTGTGCTGTATTTCTGTGGCTTTGGGGCCCCAAGATAAATGCATTCCTTTAGTGCTCAGATAAGCTCTTCTCTGAAAACCTGTGCCACAAGAGGGTGCTTGTGCAACCCGAAGGGCTCTGTCAACTAGAAAACTTCCGTTGTAGCTCGCCAGCTCTCAGAGTTAATAGCTTGAGGCAATGTTCTTGGAGACCTAGTTGGGGTTCAGTGATGTTGCTTTATGGAGGTACTGGAAGCACTAACAAGATACAGTGGAATCTCTGGTTCATAGAATAAAGATTCTACGATACGGAGGTGGGAATCTCTGGTTCTCAGCCTCACTCAGCAGTGTGCAGCAGTAGGATATTAATAGTGTTGTATTTTACCGTGTTGTTTCAGATTCCTCTCCCTTCTGCAGCTAAATCGCCTCTCTAGTCAGTTTACTGCATTGCCTACTCACCTGTCAGAAAACTCTTGGCTAATGCAGCCAGGTACTATTTTTTGCCCTCGTTGATCTGAAACTCCCTCCTCAAAATTGTTTTCTACTTTTTGTCAAATGTCAGGGGAGGAAAGCAGAGGACTGAGGTGTTCTCACTGACCAAAGTTTGCCTGCAGTTTGCTAAAGGCCAAGCAGGCAGCGTGTAGGAAGATGGTGAGTTTTGAGGGGCAGCGCACAGGAGGAAGAGGCAGGTGAAACTTGGTTGCCCAAGTGGTGGGAAGCATCTGAACTTTGTGCCGACAGAGCTAATGGAGCCCTGGCCAATCAAATGAGCAGTGAATGCACTTCAACCAAAGTGATCTTGGGGCTGACTTTCCTCAGTTTTGCATTGCACGTCACTGCTGTTGGGCCCTCCTGCTTTTCCTCTGCACTTGTTTTTCCTAGATGTAGAAGCCCACTTGCCTTTTTTCCCTCTCTCTTTTTTTTTTTTTTACTTTTTAATAACTCACCCCTCCTTCATTTCCCGTTCTTAAAAGGGAAACACAATACAAATGACTGAGGTTTTTGCTGTGTGTATTGTCTTGCATCCGTCATCCACATCTGTACAACAATTACATCTTATATTTTGAATGTAACAAAATGGATTGAGATTCTGGAATTTTAGATGCTACAGTAATGCAAGTGATGTCTAGCCAAGGTTCTGAATAAAAGTTTAGAAGATGTATTTGCAATAAGGTTAGCTATTAAGTTACCAATAGCAATGGATTTTATTATTTTATAGCAATGGCAATATAATGCTTTAGAAAACTATGTCTTAATATTGTTTTGTTTATGAAGGTGGGAGGGGATACCTAGTTCTTTCTGCATCCAGGCTACGCTGGCTTTTATGATCCTCAGCTTGTCTTAAAGATTGATGCTGACTATTAAACTCTTCAAACTGTAATATCTGTTATTCTGAATGGCAAACTGACATTGAAGAAAAAATAATTGAAGCATTAATTCAGAAGCACCAGTTCCGGAGGAAAAAAGCTTTCTGTTTTGCAGTCTCTCTTGCATCAAAGCTAGGATCTTTAGAGATTTCATACATCAAAGTTGTTCTTAATGCATTATTTAGGCCTTTCAGCCTCTTTGCCTGAGGGCATAAGAGGGAAATGGAGTAGTTCATGTATTAAAGAAAAACTGAATACAGGATTTGAGTTATTAATACATGAACTAGCCCCTTCCAGCCCTGGATCTGATAGGGAGATGAAACTGGGATGTGGGCCCCATAAACAGTCCCCTGTTTTCTTTGCAGGCTCTCTCCCAACACCATGGTGACACCCCACAAGAAGAGTATGCTGGGGAATGGCAACTACGACGTGAACGTCATCATGGCAGCGCTGCAGACCAAGGGCTATGAAGCGGTTTGGTGGGACAAGCGCAGGTACTGAGAAGTGGTGCAGCTGGGAAGCTTCTGGAGACACTGTTCACAAAACAAGGAAGAGATGCTGCGGAAGTACCAAAATGTAATCTTACTGTTGTCTGTTTCCTCTGCTGTTTCAGAGATGTTAATGTCATTGCCCTGTCTAATGTGATGGGCTTCATCATGAATCTACCCTCCAGCCTTTGCTGGGGTCCCTTGAAGCTCCCCCTCAAACGACAGCACTGGATCTGTGTCCGGGAGGTGGGAGGCACCTACTACAACCTCGACTCCAAACTCAAGATGCCCGAGTGGATTGGAGGTGAAAGTGAGCTCAGGTGGAGATATATATATATATACTTTTTGTTTTCTTTTTATCCTAGCCTTCTTCAAATTCTTTCCTGACGGAAGTGGAGAATCTGTCCTTAAAAAAATAGTGCTTGAGATCTTTATGGCTGAATTCCAAGAGCGAAAATTAATGAGTAGTGAGATTTTTGTGCCTCCATGTCAGCTTATGTCCATTTTGCCTAAAACTAGGGAAATGCTTTAGCCAATAGCTCAGTAGAGCCTGACTTTATCTTTTACATGGCTGTCTCTGTCACTGCAATGAATGTAGAGGTCAGGTCTGATAGCTAGCTGAGCTGCCTCTCTGTGAGATGTGAGATTACCAGCCAGCCTTTACCTCTTTGCTAGTGGGGTGTGTGTCTCTATGTTGCCAATAAAAATCCTTCCAAATGAAAAGTGCAGCTGCAGCCTTATTCTTGACAGCAGTAAAAGCTGCTTGCTAGGAAGAGTTTGCCTGTATTGCATTTCTTGCTCGACTCTGCTTTCTCCTTCAAACTTAACACAAGATTGCTGATATAACTTGCTTTGATTGTAAAAGACAACCTATTCCTAACTGTTATTTACCTCCATCTCATCTTCTTCGACAGTTACACTAGCAGCTTTGCTGTCTCAGGCTTGTTCTAATGTAAGGGTTGCATGTGAGCCGTATTTGCAGAATCTGCCTTGCCTTTAAATCCTTGGTAAAGTGAATGCAACCCTGTTGTGAACTTCTGGGATAAAGTAGTACAATTCTTTAAAATCCACCAGCAGCTATGCAGATTATCCTGGGTACACTGCTTATCGGCAAGCAATAAAGACTTCCTTTATAGATAATTTTAGAAGTCTGGGCTGAAAGATACTAGAGAAAACTTAGATCTGACTTGCATAATTATTGAAGACAATCCAAGTTTCTTATTGGAAAAGGCTTAGAGGCAAAGAGGCACTGCAGAACCAATTCAAATCCCAGGTCATGTGCTGCTGCTATTTGATAAGAACATCTAAATGATGATTTTCTCACAAGTGTTCCAGATTGGTTGGAATTATTTTGTAACACAGTGAGGTTCTTTAACTTGGAGACCTGAAGGAACCAAACTTCTAAATTCTATTCTGTTTTGGTCACCTCAAGAGAACAAAATGTCCTTGGAAAAATTGGAAAGTGACATCTGTATACTCAGTTAAGGAGGTTAAGATCATGTCCAGTTCATTCTACAATAACTTGCTTGGTGGAAGTGTTTTGGATTCATTAGAGTTTAATGTGCATTTTGTTCAAAGATAACTAAAAGTGCAGGGGAATTCTTTCACATTTCTTGTGTTTGCATGGTTAGTAAACAGGAGTCTTGAAGTTCTGTATGTGGGAAGGGCCGTTACTATATTTTGGAGGAAAAAAATTAAAGAGCTCCATGTTCAGTAGTTTATTTCTGTTTCTCACTCCCATAGGAAATTTTTGAAACACCAGCTGAGAGGAAAAAACTGTGAACTGCTGCTGGTGGTGCCCGAGGAGGTGGAAGCACATCAGAGCTGGAGAGCTGACGTGTGACATGACCTGGACCAACTCTATCCTCTCACTACAGCTCTTCCCCCTCACCAACCCCCCAACGTTCTGCAGCCTGGATAACGGGTGCCCCCGGTCTTCTCTTCTGGAACTTGCTTTTGTTTGGCTCTTTTCTTTCTTCTTGGTGCAATAGGGCAGTGACATAGGATATTGGGGAAGGTGTTGGTGGGGGGAGAGAATTAATGGCAGAGTGGAGGAAACTGGAAGCCAATCACTTTAATTGCAAAGGCAAATGAGCTGCATGCTCTCAAGTTAACTAGAATGCAGTGTGCTCTTCAAAACAGGGCGTTGAGGCCAAGGTGCCTGGAGTTTGCTGGTCTCCCCCTCCCCACGCCTTGCAAGGCTGTGTGTGGACACTGCTCCTGCTGGGGCTCACACCTGCTGCTCTGGCTGGAGTTTGTCTAGAGGAAGTGTGGGGCCAAGCACCCTCCTCATCTTCATGAGCCTCTCCCTCCAAAACAGCTGTGAAGATGTTTGCAATTCAAAAGGGTCTCTCAGGACACTTTCAAACACTAAGAGTATACTGTGCTCAGCACAGCTCTACTGCTTTGGGATGGTTCTTGCCAGGAGTTAAAGGACAATAACAAAAACGATGTCATCTTTCAAGAAACTCTTTGGGTAGGTGGAGGATTCTACCACAGTATCTCCAAGGATTTATGTACATAGCGGAGCAGTGGTTTGGCAATATGTGGCTGGCAAGAGCAGTGTGGAAACAGTAGCACAGGCTAAATGAGGAATCTGGAGTTTCTGAACTGAGAAAGGCTGTGTCCTGTTTGGGTTTCTCTGCAGTGTTGGGTGTTTTTGTTCTCTTTAACATTTGATGATCTTCTGGTTTCCTGCATGGTTACCTGGTAGTTTAGGGGTTGCTTGAAGAAAGGAATAAAACTGAGGGGGATTGGAGAGGAATTCATTGCCTGTTGTTCTCTTTCCAGAAATCCAACCTGCAGTAGCTAAAGTCACACAAACTGTCCCAAAAGGAAGCCTTTCTCAAAGGAAGACTTTCTCTAAGCGAGCTCAAGTTCTGAAGGAAACTCAGCTGAGGATGGAAGCCTTTATAATGGGCACTTTCTCCCTCTTTATAGCTCGTAGTAGCTAGTGTGGGAGACGCACAGGGTCCAACTCAAGTCAATGGGCATTAGGGACACTCCGGCACAGTCACTGAACCAAGTTCTTTTTGGTGACTGACAAACATTCCGTTGTGTCACTTTTTCTCCTTTCCTTCCTGGGAAAAGTGACTAGATGGGGAGACTGTAACCAGAGGCTCCATCTGCTGTTTCCCTGTAACCTGGGTGATCTTTAGCTCAGTTACTCCTTCCTCAGCAGAGTGAGGAAATGCTGCAGTTTGGATGGGATTAATGTGTTGAGAGCTCCCTGGCTGTCTGTTCCCTCCCTGACACATCCGATGTCTTCTCTTTTTAACTGGTACTGCCAGCAGAGTAGAGGAGCTGAGGGATCCTGCTCCATTCAGAGTGAAACTCATTGCTGGTGTTTGAGCTTTTGAAAAGAGGGTGGTTTTAACTACTTTTTTTCTGAAGTTCCTTGAAAGATCAGCAATATGTGAGCTGGTGTTTGAAGCGGGAGACCACCAAAATGGGGCTTTAGCAGAAAAGGGGCCCTGTGGCAGCAGGACAGGGATGGCGGGTGCTGACGCCTGGACATCCAGCAGCGCCATCTCGGAGTCTTTTTGAGCACAGCCACCTGAAGACAAGGCCAAATGGCTCTTATGTTTTAAAAAACTTATTGTTTCTATAAAAAGTCCTGTTAACACATTCCAACGACCAATACCAGCTGGTAACATTTTTAAACACTTTACAAGCAGAGTGCAAGGGGTGTAGGCATTCTGCTCATGACTTGAAGCCATTTCTTCAAGAGGGGAAGGAGAAAAATGAATCTCAACAGCAACATATTCTATGTTGATTAAAAGCGCACTTTGAAGAAACTCCGTTTGCATGAAAACTGCAAGCCAATGGATCAGTGCACAATATGCAACTATGTTTTAAAATTCTTTGGGGCTACTTTCCTCTCCTTGTATGTCAGCACCTTTCCTGTGGGGGAAATTACTGTGATCCAGCTGCTCAGGTAAAGGGAAACTGCATGATCACATCCTGCTGGGAAGCAGCGCTGCAGTGACAGACAGCGGGGGCAAACCAATCCAGGCCCCCCCCACTGGGGAGCGGAGAAGCCCACATTTGTTTTCTTGCTTGTTTGGTTTTGTTAGAACCTCGTCTGGGTTTGTTTACAGAGATGTATTTTGTTTAACCAAATATTAAAAATGGAAAAGTTTCCATATAAATGTCCTATCACTTCTGTATGTTTAACTGAATTGTTCTGTAACAAAGTATGTAAAGGAAAAATAAATTTTTTTCTTTGGTTATAAAACTGGAAGTTGGTCTCTTAGAGTGAGGTAGAATTGGAATAGAGGCGCCACCTGCCATACTGTGCCATGAGGCAAGAAAGGAACTGAGCCTCTCAACAGACATCTAGTAAAATCACACTTTTCGGGTTGAATTTATTTAATATTCAATACAAAAAAAAAAAAGGCATCAGATCAGCATAGATGTGATGATCTTCAAGCCAGTCTGCTGCTCTCTTGGTATTCACGCGCACACACACACATGCATGAAACTGCAGTGAACGCATCTGCACCCACGTCTTCCCAGAGACTCCTTTCCCCAGGCACAGATGCCTGCTGCCCTTCCTTCTCTTTGCCTCCTCCTCCTCCTCTCCCTGATGTCCTTTGGCCTTGTGGTAGCCAGCAAGGATTTTTCTTCGGATTGATGACTTGAAGCCTGACTTGCACCCCAGCATGGAATTTTTTTAATAACTGTTATTTGAGTGGACAGGAGTCTCGAAGAGAAACTCCTTTTCAAGTCTTTGTAACTGGTTGTGACATACTGATCAAATAAAAGACTTGTGACTTCTATGGGGGAAGAACGCAGACAGGAGCCATCATCAGGTCCAGAGAGGAGACTTCCCTCTACATTATGAATAGGTTAATGTCCCAAAGTACAGCCAAAAATAAAAACAAACAAAAATGCCCTGGCCCAACAAATCAACAGTTCAATCTATCATAATCTCAAGGTCTTCCCACATGATACAAATCCAGCGCAGCCTCTCCAAATTAAATTTTTCCAGGAAAAGGAGGCAGGGCCCCTGGCATTCCCCCGGAAAGCCCTGTGTTGGGCCCTAGTAGAATCTGTAAGAGAAGAAGCCAGGTCAGTTAAAGAGCTACAAAGAGGAGCAGCCTGCTCCAGAGAGCTGCAGATACAAAGTGCGGCAGTGCTGGGGGGATCCACCCGATTACTCATGGAAATGGCAGGGGATACAAAAGCACCCTTTGTATCTCAAATACAAAGCAGAGGAGACACAGGAGGGGGAAGACGCAGAAGAGCACAGGCAGCACCCTAGGCCTCCATTTCCATTTGTTCTGGATGAACCTCCTGACAGCAGTGGGAATTCTCCTCTCTTTGACCACCTGGATTTACACTGTCACCTCTGCACTGCCATTAACCATAAAAACAGACTTGCGCTTCCTCCAGCAAGGGGAAGAATCCGATCAGAGCATCTAGGCAGGGGGATGAATGGGACTGCAACACGTAACAACTGACCCTCTTCCTGTTTTTCTGCTCCTGGATAACCACAGGGGCAGGCAGGTAACTGGAGCCTGTGGCTGGACCATGGCTGGGGAGGGCCCTGGCACTCTGGCCTCACCTGTCGTTGCTGCAGCTGCTGCTGCTGCTCCATCTGCAGCTTTTCGGTTTCAAATACCACGGGAAGAACCAGAATCATGAAGGAGGTGGTCCCGATCCACAGAGCTGCCCTGGAGAACCTGGGAAGGAAAAGGAGAAGGGGAAAAAAAAAAGAAAAAAAAAACGAGAAAGAAAGAAGGAAAGAAAGAAAGAAAGAAGCACCCTAGAAATACGGTTCAGTCGAGAAACAAGCTCGGCTGCCTCCTGGGGGCCAGACTCGTGCGCGTGCCCCTTCCTGCCCTCCAGAGGAGCCTTCTCGCGGTTTCTCCCTCCCGAGCGGCGCATCCCGAGCGCGGGCAGGGCCGCTGGGGCCGAGGCCCCGCCGCCGCCGCCGCCCCCTCCCCGTGCCCAGGCCCCCGCCGGTGCCGCCCCCCTCACCTGTACATCTTCTGCGCTACCGACAGCGAGAGGTCGAAGGTGGCGCCGGCGGCGGAGCGGACGCTCTCGGGGAACATCTCGGTGAGGCCCCACAGACGCTCCGCCAGCGTCTCGTCCAGCTGCGGGCAGCGGCGGCGCGTCAGGCCCGGCGCGGCCGCCGCGGCCACCCCGCCCGCCTGGCCCGGCCCGGCCCCGCTACCTCCTCGTCGTCGTCCTCCTCCTCCTCCAGCTCGTCCTCCAGCTCCTCGGCCTTGCCCGGGCCGCCCTTGGGCAGCAGCTCCTCAGCGGACAGCGACGCGGCGGCGGCCATGACAGCGCGGCGAGCGGTGAAGGGGCGCGCGGGCGGCCGCACCGGAAGAGCGGCCCGGGTGGCGGCGGGCGGCGCGCGGGGGCGGCAGCGGCCCCTGGCGGCCGGAGGGCGCGGGCGCCGCCACCGGGGGGTGAACCTGCTCCGTGTCCCGCTCACGCGTGTCCCGCTCACGCGTGTCCCGCTCACGCGTGTCCCGCTCACGCGTGTCCCGCTCACGCGTGTCCCGCCCGTGTTCGCAGGGAAGGGAGCGTTTTACCGGGTTCTCATTAGAAAATGCAGTCCCTAGAACTCGACTGCTGAGGAAAGGTAACGAGGTACACGGCAAACTGTGTGGCGTCGTTTACTGTAGCACTGCAACACCCGTCCTGCCGCAGGAGCAACACCACGCAATACTGTAGGTATGTACTGTCACTCACTGTCCCGTGGGACAAACTATCTACATTATATATACACAGTACCAACATACATAGTACCAACTATACATAGCATAACTATATATCGAGTACCAACACAACCCTGTTGTCCACACGAGCTCTAGCAACCCTGCACGCAGCGCTGCACGGAGGAGACTCCAAGGCGGCTTCTCCCGGAGCCGCCTGTCCTTCTTCCCGCAAGTCACTTCCTCCTGCGGCTGTGGGTCTTCAGCTCCTCCAGCTCCTTCTCCATTAGGTGAGACTCGGCTGTGGTCTCGGAGAGCTGCAGTGTAAAGGAACAAGAGAAACGAGCTGCTGCCCCAATCTCCACCTCACGTCACGCTTGTGGGGCTCACATCAGCTCAGCGGGGGTGTGAGGTGTCCCGCACCTCCTCGCCCATGCCCTCCTGCCACAGGACGCAGGGCACGTCAGAGGTAGCTGCTTTCCCTCCGCAGAAGCACCGTGTCTCAGTGTAGCAGAACATATTGAGCCATCTGCGTCTCACAAGCTCTTTCAGTGACACCTGGGATTTCACAGCACGACCTTCCCACAGATGTCACTGAGGTTTACAGCCACAGCACCCCTGGGAGCATTTGCTCACATTTTAGTGAGAGGGAAATTGGAATTTCGCACCTCACTGAGATAGACTAGATTTTCTGCTTAGCGTAGAAAAGAACAAAAGTCAAGAAAGCATCTTTCCAGTTTTGAATCACAGAATAAAGGAGGAAAATGATAATGGAATAAATACTTGTTCAGACTGACATAAAAGTTAACTCAATAAATAACTGAGCAATGATTCTCAGTTAGCTTCTATACTTTAGGTGTGAAAAGTATGATCTCTGGGCAGGGTTAAATTTCAGTTTACACAGGGTCTGGGGGTTCTTTCACCAGAAGGTTTACAGACAGATGAAAGACCATTTGTCATGCCAAAAGGAGGGTCCCAGAGCCTTAATCTTCTGTGGCCACAGAAGGTGACTGAGATTTGGTTTCCCAAGTGGCAGGAAGGCGGCCACATACTCTGTACAGAAAGAGGAAACACAACACTCATTGAGGCTCCCATCTAATCCCGCTCCAGTCTCCACTGAAGCCAGGATCTTCTGCCGGGGGAACCTTCCCCTCCTCTTGGGGGGAAGCAGAAAAGATCAAACTTCACTCTCACAGTTATTTTGCCATTAAAGTCCTCTTACACAGTAGGATAAAGCAGCGAAGAGAGCACACCCCGCAATGAGAACTGCTACCTTTGGTGGTCCCAGAGCTTGTGGCTCAGCCATTTCCATTGCCACGGGCAGGCAGAGGCTCAGAGACTCACCATGTCCAGCAGAATATCCACTTTGAGTCGAAGAAGGTTGTTTTCTTCTTCCAGCTGCTGGTTTCGTTTGCGCAAGCGCTGCATTTCCCTGCGATCCCCAGTGAAGTTTCCTGACTCTAGAGGAGAGAGATCAAAATTAGGATTATCAGACCACACATAACTATTTTGGATGAAACCAAGAAGAGTTTCGTCCTACCTGCTACCCACTGGCCATTTTCGAACTTCAAGCTCTGGCCAGCAAGGTTCATGGTGGGGATGCCATACTCCAGGCCCAGCTCAACCTCACGGGTTGATCTATCCAGCTGCAGGGAGAAGACCCAACCCAGAGTTTTACAGAAATGCAAAGCTTTATCTCTTATCCTCTCATAATCACTTACAGCAACTGGATTTTGATGGAAGTTGCTAGTGTGACCAGCCCAGAAGTCTGAAATCCTAACTCTAGCCGTGTGCTGCTACAGTAGAGCAGCCTCTCTGTAGCCTCTCACTACCGTGCCCGAATCTCCTCTCACGCAAACATACACTCCATGTTCTGCAAGCAAACTTCATCTCTACATCGAATCCTTCCGACCTAAGGATTGAAAGTGGAATGTGTTCATTCCTTATGGTCCACTCTGTCCTCCTATTGGCACTGAAAGCTAGAAAAGGCATCACAGAACAGGTGAGGCTCGGAGGGACCTCTGGAAATCACACAGTCCGACCGCCTGCTGAAGCAGGGTTAGGCTGCCCACGATTGCATCCCATCAGGCTTTGAATATCTTAAAGGATGGAGACTTCAAAATTGCTCTGGGCAAACGGTTCTAGTTCAGCTGGTTCTAGTTTTCAGCCACCCTCACAATAAAAAAAGTCTTTTCTCATGTTCCAGTTAAATTTCCTGTGTTTCAGTTTGTGCCCATTGCTTCTCATCCTGTCTCTGGGCACCACAGAGAAGAGCCTGGTTCTGCCCTCCTTACATGCTCCGATCAGATATTTATACATATGAGTGACATCTCCACAGCTTTCTCCTCACCTGTGCTTAGAAAGGAAGGATCACCTCCCTCGACCTGCTGGAGATGCTCTCCCTGGATCTGGATTAGGACCACTAGTTACCAGGTCCAGGAGAAGCAGCTCTGGACTGTGGTGGGCTAATGCATGCTACCCTGGCAAGTGCCATCGTTATCTTGGCATCTGGTCACCAGAGATCAGAATGGATCCTGTGCCACAGGAGGAAAGGGACAGAGGTGGCAGCATCCCAGCGGAGAGTGTCTTAACAATGATTGTAACACACAAGTTCTGAGCACGAACCACCTATTCCTGGCCACTGAATACTTAACAGGGCTGCAAGCCACGGGCTCCAGAACTTACCAAGTGCAAGTTGGAGAGAGAAGCTGACTTTCGAGGTGGCGTTTTCTTCGGGCTAAAAGTGTTCCCAAAGAGAGGCATAGTGTTCTACTGCCTGAGTGCACGTGGCACTTCCGACTGCTTTACTCTATTTTCCAAACACAAAGAAAATGCGAGGATTAGGAATGTTAGGTCTCAAACGTAGCGATTACCTCTAGAATTGTCAGGATTTCATGATTCTGATATTTATAGCTTTTAGTCACTACTTCTTTAAAACCATTGCACCTTTCAAAACTGTTAGGCAACACTCATTTTTAAAGACATTGCTACAAAAGAAACTGATGGGTTCGTTCAAGAGGCAAAATGTATATCGTTACTATTTCAGCTACAGTTGTACCTAAGACAGCATCACTCCACCAGAGGCTCCTCTCTGTCAAACGGTTCTTCTAGCAAAAAAAGGTGCGAACTTTGTGAACACTTTATTTTATATATATATATATAAACACAAATTGGTGCGATTCTGCTGTTTTGCAGCTTTTCTCCTCCCCCCCCGAAAGCGGGCAGGGGGCAAAAAGGCCCGGGGACCGCCGCCATGACGGGGCAGCACCACCCCCCGCCTCGCACCTGCCGCGCCACGTGACGGCGCGAACCGTCTGCGGGGGCGGGAACGGCGCGAGGCGCTGACGTCACGCCCTCCCCTGACGTCACCCCTCCCTTCCCTCCGCGCGCCCCTCACCTGCGCCCGACGTCGCGGCGCCCCCTTCTCTCGCGCCCCCTCCCGCCTCCGGCCTCGCCTCCGCGCAGGCGCACTCCTACCCTATCCCCCCCTCCTCCCGCGTCCGAGCGGCCCGCGCGGTTCGCCCGTGGGCGGTGGGGGGGGGGGGGGGCGCACGGGACGTACCACCCATATGGGACGGGGGGACTCTATAGGTCTCGCCCCGGGAAAAAAGGCTGGGGAGCATGGTGGGAGTTACCCACCTCGCGGCACCCCTAGGCAGCGTTTCTCAAGCTCCCCCTCGGCATCTTACCCGCGGAACAAGCGGGAGCAGCGAGGGAATAGAACGCACGGACACCCCTCCCTCCCCCCGTTCCCCGCGTGGTCGCGCCAGCCCCGAGCGCGGGGGCGGCCGAGCCGGACTGTTCCATGGCGCTCCCCTTAGCCAGGAGCGGGGGGGCGCGGCCCGCGCTGCGGCGGCCCCTGCACTTACCGCCCGCGTGGGCTCGGCCGCCGCGCGCCGCGGAGCCGTTGGCGGCCGTTGCGTTGCCGTGGTGACGGCGGGGCGCGCTCCTCCCCCTCCCCGCCGCAGCGCCTGCGCCGCCCGTGACGGGGATGGAGGCGGCGGCCTCGCAGGGCGACCTGGCGGGGCTGCCGCTGTGGGAGGCGCCGCCGCTGTGGGAGGCCGCGCTGGAGGGTGCGGAGGACGCCCCGGCGGGTATCCTCAGCGGGGAGAATCTCCTTATTTGGGAACATGGAGGCGGCGTAGGGAAGTCCGGGGAGCTTGGGCTTCTGGACTCCAAGCGCTTAGGGAGTTCGGAAAAAGCAGACGCTTGTTTTTCCTCTGCTTTCCTCTGAAACAGCCTAGATGTCCCAGGCAGGCTGCAGAGCTTCCCTGCTCAGCAGAAGAGACGGGGCCAACTTTGCTTGGTTGTTTTATCTCATTTTTATTAATGAGATAGCAGGCTAATGACTTGCCTGAAAGGCACATACTAAGGAAAGCAAAAGGAGGGAGAGGGAATAAATAGAAGTGCTGAGAAGCAGAGGAGAAAATATGACAGGAGGGTCTCCAGTCTTTCCATTTGATTTATACGTTTATGCATATTTCACAACAATGTTCCTTAACGGTCTTTTCATTCTCAGAGTGCTCCATTGGCACTCTGGCTGAAGTGAACCAGAAAATTGTTCACTCAGAACAAGAATTTGAAAGCTACCACAATGCCAATCTGGTGACTACAGACAAGGAAAATCGCCAGTGCTACAGTGTATTCCAGTAGTCTAGATAACAATACAAATCTTCCTGGACATATGCTTTTAAAATAGTGGCCCAGCGTACTAGAATATATGAGCTTCTAGCCCTGTGTGTTAAAATCCGTGCACTGGAAATTAAGCATCTTTATATGAGAGGGGGTTACAGCAAAAGCCTTAAAACTAGGCAAAAACTTGCAGCTCTAAATAGAGATTTTGTGGCTTTTATCAACTTTTATATGCATATCTTGAATAGGAGGATAAAAAGATCAATGGCTAGAAATAAAATGAGAGCAAGAATCCCAGAAGATTGTGAGAATATAGAGTCATGGTTTTGAACTGGAAAAAAAAAGTAGCTAATATAAGTGCTTTTGATCGTCACAGACCACACATGACAGAGGAACCGAGCTCTTAATGCTCATTTTCATTTTTTTTTCTTACTGTTGTCAAAGGCAATGAAACATCTTGAATTTTCAAAGAGATACTCAGAGAAGAGCTCCAGACAAGAGGAGACATTCCCTGAGACACCCAAAGACAAAGGCACATATATTTCCTATAATAGATACTTCAGGGGGTTGTTACTGAGAAAATGAATGGGCATAAAGGAGCTCTGGTCAGGACATACATTGCCATGTATACAGGGATCTTAATGTTCACCTTCCTAGAGGAATCCTGTATTTATTTTCTACTGTCTACTTCCAAACTGAAATAAGCCAACAACATCTCTGTGTTCCGCATAGTCGTGTGCGTGAGTTCTCTTTGCAGGAAACAGGTTAAGTGCTGTAGTAAGTTGAACTATTTCATTTATTCAGGGTCTGGCAGTGAATCTGTGACAAAGCCAGAGGCACAGCTTGGTCACTTTGCATGTAAACCAAGAAATTTTGTTCTGTTTGTTGCTGGAAACATAATTGTCCCAATTAGTGTTGAAATATTTATTGTTTATCATATAATCTTGATGCGTTAATTTTGCTTTTTCTTTCTGGAGATGATTTGAGGGGGGAAAGAAAAAGCTGCTTACAACACTATGAGTTATCAAAATCTAGTGACATATACAACATAAGTTGACACCTGTCATAAATATTCAAATACTGTAAACAAGCTGCGTGTTAAAGTACCAGGTTAGGTCACCTTAGCAAAGATCTTTCCCATTTCTCTGTGTGGTTGTTTGTTTTTGTTTTTTTTTTCATAGTTGGAAACCGGGGTGTTCAGTGTTCCACCCACTTTTCCTTAAATACTACCCACTATATTTCAGAATAGGCACATGGCACAGCCGAATGGAGACTATGCCTTATTATTTATGATTGATCTGAATTTGCTCTCTAATATGTCCTGCTGTGTCCTCAGTATTCTCAGGCTTTTCTTTTCTCTGTAGATAAACGCAGAAGGAAAACACGTAGCTTAATGCAGAAGTACGGCCACGCTTTGCATGGGTCAGAGGTTGACGGGCTGCCTCAGGTCAGGTTCACTTCACAAGTGATTAACCTGTTTTCAAGAGGAGACAGAATCCTTCCCCCTCCTTCTGTACATGATGCATTTCTTGGGAAAAAAAAATCTGAGTCCCATTTTTTTTCTAGGAGATCTTTTGGGGACAACTGAGGTCTAAACTTTGTTTTTGGAGATGCTTTTATAAAGTGCAAGAATGCTAACCTGTATCAACTCATTGACTGCGAAGTGATCTACTTATTAGCAGTCAGATAAGATGTAATAGGTGACTAATGCATCTCTTTCCTCTCATATGCATCCTAGAG